>NC_092176.1:9059005-9384827 GCF_045791955.1 Oncorhynchus clarkii lewisi | reverse complement strand
CCCACACAAGAAGGGAGCGACTCCCCTGCACAGCAGCCTCTGCAGCGCTTGTGAAAGCTGTTCATGGGGCTGAATCTTGTCCTGATCCACCTGAGGCTGCAGCTGGGGTAGGCAAGAGGAGGAGATTCCAATTCTGCCCCCCAAAGAAGTACTGTAAAACAAATAATATGTGCTGCACATGTGAGAAATACATCTGCAAAGTCCATGCAACCACACTTGCATCTGTCCTACATGTGCTAATTAGAGTTGATTGAATCATGTTCTTCACATTTTTGTTTTGTATCTATTATCTTATTTTATTCTTATTTATTGTTGTTGTTTATACACCTTGTGGGTGGGGGCAATGGTTAAAAAATGGGAGAAGACTGGTATTTTGTAGTTGAATTTCTCATTGTACAATATATAAGAATATATCACTATGTTGCCAAAAAAGTTCAAGACTGTTATTGTTTCCCTTCAATAAAATGCATTCAGAACTACTTTCTGCACATTTCTGCTACTTTCTTAGGCTATACAAGTGCTATCTCTTGCTAAAACATTTATGTTTACACCTATGCAGTAACTTTAGCAATAATAGTAATAATAATAATAAAGCTCTATTTTAGTAAATAAACAATTATGATTGGTATGTTGTAATAAAACCAAGTGGTGTACACTGATTAAATGCAGTCTTTCTGCATTGTGAAGAGCGAAAACACAGATATTCACAAAGTTTGTGATGAATGACAGGTTGTTTCTTTCAAGCAAAATAGATTTGGGGTTTAAATTCAATTAAGCTGCTTTATTTCAGGAGTTTAGTGAAGGCGGGTCATTTTTTACCCTTAGGACAATGGGAGTATACAGAATGTTAAGACTACACAAGGGTTAAGCCCTGTTTATGTGTGTGCCTGGGACATACGTGTGAGAGGGCAGAAGCAGGAACATTCTCAGCCTCAGAAGTGATTTACAAGGGAATTTGTTTGTGAAGGTTCATGGGTAAGGTATATAATATATCCTACCCCATCCCCGAACACTGTCATGTGTAGCATCCCCTATATGTGAGAATCTGTGGGGTATACAGTAGGTGACAGCGTTGTCATGACAACAGCAACATACAGTGTGTGTTTCTGTATGGATATCTGGAACTGCCTGTCTGTTCAGCCCCTGAGCTAAGATAGGCACACACTCACACACAGATGGAGAGAAAGGGAGAGACACAGGGTAGTGGTCAGTTATGAGTGAGCATGTCAACGTCCTCTATTTATATATACGGTGTGCTAGATCTGCTGTTTTTGATGTGTATGATGTTCAAAAACACGTTTGGGTTCTATTCTATTTCCACACACAAAGGGGGGAGAGAGAGAGAGGCACGTCTAGAGGAAGACACACACAGCTTGTCTGTCTACAGTCAGTGTAGTAACACTGTTGATAGTGTTTGTGAAGAATTTATTTACAATTGATGTGTACTTAATGTTTGTATCATGAGGTATATTTCAGTGCAATATCATAGAAGTAATGAAATTAAGTGTTAGTATTATAGTGTAATTTTTTGGTGCCTGGTATTGTGCACAATATGAGTGTGTATGTGTGTGTGTGTGTGTGTGTGTGTGTGTCTGTGTGTATATATACACGTGTGCATCTGTGAGGGCAGCAGATGTCCTCTGTTCTCCAGACTGGCTGGTCTTTGTTGCTGCTCCCTCATGCAGACGGGGCTGGCCACGTGCATCTGTGTCTGCTGAGTGCTGCTCCGCCTCCATCGGTGTGTGAGCTGTCAATCAGAGTGCTCAATCTCCACCCCTAATCCCACCCTCTTACTATCTTGTTACCTCTCTCGCACACACACACACACACACACACACACACACACACACACACACACACACACACACACACACACACACACACACACACTGACCAGTTGGACTTACAATCACATGCTCACACAAAGCCTCTCTCTCTTCTGCAGGCCTTCCCTTCCCCCTTCTCTAGCTCTCTGTAAACACAGCTCTCTGTCTTAGGGGACCTGTCGTGATGTTTCTTAGTTCTCTAGTGAAACATAGTAGTCTCTGCTCCCTCTAAGTTCCCCCCTGCTCTTCCAGACTGCAAACTTCTATTATGCACATGTCTACCAAGAAGAGAAAGCTTCGAATAATTTGCACCCATTCTCTCTCTCGCTCTCTCCAGTCAATCATAACTACAGGATCGTTCCACCTCAAAAAGCACAAGAAAGAGGATTTTAACTCCCAACATCTCAGATTGTTCTGAAATCGTTTATGTTGGTAGAAACAGAATATTAATATTTATGCAACACTATTTTGTTGAAATATAATTTGATCTGAGAAATTAAGCTAATTGATTGCATCAAAATTTGCCATTTTAATGTATGGGATTCATATAATATTACATAAATATAGTACCTAACGTCCAATTTGGACCAAACTGTTTTCTAACAATGAGTTAGACATGAGGAATTCAAAGGAATGATGAAAAGGCACCCATGGACCCCCCACACCCCATGCCAATCCAACCCCAACAACAAGTGTATAGTATCAGTTCTCTAGTAGTATCATATAAAATCCAATTGTATCTTGTACCTTACAGTGAAATGTTTACTTACGAGCCCCTAACCAACAATGCAGTTTTAAAAATGACGGATAAGAATAAGAAATAAAAGAAACAAGTAATTAAAAAGCAGCAGTAAAATAACAATAGGGTGACTATATACAGGTGGGTACCGGTACAGAGTCAATGCACTGGTTAGTTGAGGTAACTATGGTGTTGAACACTGAGCTGTAGTCAATGAATAGCATTCTCACATAGGTGTTCTATTTGTCCAGGTGGGAACGGACAGTGTGGAGTGCAATAGAGATTGCATCATCTGTGGATCTGTTGGGGCTCTATGCAAATTGGAGTGGGTCTAGGGTTTCTGGAATAATGGTGTTGATGTCAGCCATGACCAGCCTTTCAAAGCACTTGATGGCTACAGACGTGAGTGCTACGGGTCGGTAGTAATTTATGCAGGTGACCTTAGTGTTCTTGGGCACAGGCACTATGGTGGTCTGCTTAAAAAATGTTGGTATTACAGATTCGAGCAGGGAGATGTTGAAAATGTCAGGGAAGACACTTGCCAGTTGGTCAGCTCATGCTCGCAGTACACATCCTGGTAATCCGCCCTGCGGCCTTGTGAATGTTGACCTGTTTAAAGGTCTTACTCACATCGGCTGCGGTGAGAGTGATCACACAGTCTTCCGGAACAGCTGGTGCTCTAATGTATGTTTCAGTGTTATTTGCCTTGAAGCGAGCATAGAAGTGATTTAGCTCGTCTGGTAGGCTCATGTCACTGGGCAGCTCTCGGCTGTGCTTCCCTTTGTAGTCTGTAATGGTTTGCAAGCCATACCACATCCGACGAGCATCAGAGCCAGTGTAGTACGATTTGATCTTAGTCCTGTATTGACGCTTTGCCTGTTTGATGGTTCGTCGGAGGGAATAGCGGGATTTCTTATAAGCTCCTTGAAAGCTCTAGCTCAGTGCGGATGTTGCCTGCAAATCCATGGCTTCTGGTTGGAGTATGTACATACGGTCACTGTGGGGACGATGTCATCAATGCACTTATTGATGAAGCTAATGACTGATGTGGTGTACTTCTCATTGCCATCGGAGGAATCCCGGAACATATTCCAGTATGTGCTAGCAAAACAGTCCTGTAGCTTAGCATCTGCTTCGTCTGACCACTTTTTTTATTGATCAGGTCACTGGTGCTTCCTGCTTTCCTTTTTGCTTGTAAGCAGGATTCAGGAGGATATAATTATCGTCAGATTTGCCAAATGGAGGGCGAGGGAGAACTTTGTATGCGACTCTGTGTGTGGAGTAAAGGTTGCACATTTAACATGCTGATTTGGTAAAACGGATTTAAGTGTCCCTGCATTAAAGTCCCTGGCTACTAGGAGCGCCGCCTCTGGGTGAGCATTTTTTTGTTTGCTTATACGTCACGTTCTGACCTTAGTTCCTTTGTTTTGTCTTAGTTTTAGTATGGTCAGGGCGTGAGTTGGGGTGTGCAGTCTATGTTCTTTTTACTATGATTTGGGATTTCTGTGTTTGGCCTGGAATGGTTCTCAATCAGAGGCAGCTGTCAATCGTTGTCCCTGATTGAGAACCATACTTGGGTAGCCTGGTTTCACCCTTGAGTGTGGGGGATTATTTTCTTTTGAGGGTTTGTATTCTGCACCAGACAGAACTGTTTCGTTCATTCACGGTGTTGGTTTGTATTTCAGTGTTCAGTTTGAGTCATTAAATATTAACATCATTAACACATACCATGCTGCGCTTTGGTCCTCACCTTCTTCCATCAACAACGGCCGTAACATTATGGCGGAATACAGCTCATTCAACTCTGTCTTTGTGCCAGCCTCTGACTGTGGTGGTATTTAAACAGCTACAAAAAATACAAATGAAAACTCTTTAGGTAGATAGTGTGGTCTACAGCTTATCATGGGATACTCTACCTCAGGTGAGCAAAATCTCAAGACTTCCTTAGATATCGTGCACCAGCTGTTATTTACACAAATACATAGTCCGCCGCCCCTTGTCTTACCAGACAAGTGCCGGTGCATTATATAACCAGCCAGCTGTATGTTGATAGTGTTGTCGTTCAGCCACGACTCAGTGACGCATAAGATAGTACAATTTTGAATGTCCTCTTGGTAGTTTAACCTTTTGTGTAGGTCATCTATTTTATTGTCCAAAGATTGCACGTTTGCTAGCAGAATGGAAGGAAGTGGGGGTTCATTCGATCGCCTATGAATTCTCCGAAGGCAGCACGCCCTCCAGACCCTTTTTCTACGCCTCCTCTTCACGCAAATCACGGGGATCTGGGCCTGTTCCCAAGAAAGCAGTGTATTGTTTGCGTTGGGCTCATCAGACTCGTTAAAGGTAAAAAAGGATTCTGCCAGTCCATGATGAGTAATCACAGTCCTGATATCTAGAAGTTGTTTTCGGTCATAAGAGACGGTAGCGGCAACAGTATGTACAAAATAAGTAAACAATTAAGTTGCCAACAAAAAAACACAATTGGTTGGGGGCACGTAAAACGTCTGCCTTCTTCTCCGGCGCCATTTTTTCAGTAGTATGGAGCTGCAGCTCAGAGTATTGTTTCTTCATCCTGTGTGATGTATTCCCAGTGAATTTGTTGATTTCCCCCATTCAGAGAAATGAGTCATTAAAGTTGTTAGGTTTATGTCCCATACTACGTCCTGATATTACCAGGTTCTGACCACTAGATGGTGCCGTTGCTGCTGCTGTTACTAGGTGAAACAAGTTAGAACCCCCCCAATGTTTGCCACTGTTTCAAATGCACTGTTTCAAACTTTTTTGCGTTTGTGGCACAAATCCAATGCAAGTCAATGGTACCTATATTAGCATGTTCATAGGTACCATTTTATTTGCATTGGATTTGTGCCACAAATGCTAAAAAGTTAGCATTTGAAACAGTGGCCAGGTAAACAAAACCAAAGCGTGGGTTGTTGTCATTCCTTATCTATAGACTGCTTACAGAGCAAAGAAACCAATGTAATTGAGCATCACCGTGGCACAAACAGTGGGCTCCCACTTTCAAACAATCACCGCACATTTTCCAACCTTTTCCCTTGTTAGTGATTTCTATGTCAAATTGGACAAAATCATTGCTTAGTCCCATGCAAAATGTCAGAATTGCTGCAGCACAGTCAAGCAATTTTCCCCGTAAATATCAGCAAATTTTCCCGGTGAAATCCTGGAGCGACTGAAATACCAAAACAACTGCGCTACTAAGTTATCATTAATAATAGACATGTTAACAGTGGCTTTCAGTAAGTTCCTATCTGTATGTATTCACTGCACAATTGGCCCAGAGTTGGCCGGGGTAGGCCGTCATTGTAAATAATAATTTGTTCTTTACTGACTTGCCTAGTTAAATAAAATACAAAATGAAATAAAAATGTATTGCCAAGCCCATAATAGCCACAATGACTCTTTGCAACTGTCTGTAGAGGAAAATAAATAATGTCATGCTGAAACAACACATCAATTGTTCTGACTTCTTACAAGAGCAGTATGTGTGGAGCCCTGGGGAAAAATGTGCACCATGCCTGAAACTCAACCTCCACCCAAACCCCTTCCCCCACCTGAGACACCTTTACCGTTCACTGAACTTGTCTCCCGAAACAAACAGCAGAGTTTGTTTTCCCCCGGGCTGAAACCCTCCCTGCTTCTTCATGTTTAGTGTCAACAACTCTTTAGCACTATTGCACAGTAAAAGGTCACTGGTTATGCGCTCCCTACCCACAAAGAAACACAGGCAGACACACAGACCCACACATGCATGTACACAGAAACAGGCATAGTGCAATCCTTCATTTACATTTCAGTCCAACAGCAGCCCCACCACTTTGCTGTAAAGGCGCCAAACGGAAGAAAATGGACTGAAACAGGGAGGGTCTATCTGAAAATATCCAAGAGATGCTCATTTTCGTTTTCATTGGCAAAATGTTTCCAAAGTTTTCTGTTGTGTGCCCTAATGAATGCAACACAGTTTTCTTGCAATCTGTGTACACCACACACACCTCCCTTTTCTGTTGGTTTATTCAACCCACATCAGAAAGTCAGTAAGATAGTTCTAAGTTCTGCACATGGGAACATTTTCTTCCCCCCCAACATGGAGTCGATATTACTTTATTTTTTTCAACCAAGAGCTTCCTCTGTAAGATTCAGCTCCTCAACAAACACTTAAATGTCTACAGGGCAAATTGTTCCCTATAACAGATCTGTACCCGGTTTTTCACAAGCATCTTAAGGCTAAGTTCATCCTTAGAACCAACCAACCACCCAAAACCAACTAATTGCTATAATTTATGGTGTTAAATAACACTAATATGAGAGAATATTTTTTTGTGAACAAATGTTTCATTTTGTCATTTTAATAAATTTGGGAGCAACATGTGGAAATCTGTTGCAGCTCAAGTCGACTACACAACCCACAATGCAATGCTCGCTCTATGGGCTGGCTGGCTGGCTGGCTGGCAAGCAAGCAAGCAATAATACGGAAGTCAATATCAGCATGTGAAGTAGCTTGTTAGCAGTAAAATCTCCTAAAAGAAACTGCACTATCAATTTAGGGCTCTACAATCTCACCAGATCGATGTGCCTTGCAGAGTTGAGTCTGACATTTGCAATGGCACCATGCAAAGTACCCTGGACTGAAGAGGCAGACAAGAGGCAGGAGATAAACGATATCCTAACCGCCATCGATAAAAGACAGTACTGTGCAGTGTTAGTGTTCAAATACTGGAGAGTTGAGACCAAATCACGGACGCTGGACAGAGTGGATTTCAGTTGTAACAAAAGACAGTTTTAATGAGTCAGAGATATCTTGTCCCGCAGTTTTACGTGCACGGACCTAGTTCACATAACTCGGCAAGGAGCCAGGTGAAAAAGAGGCCTATACAATGGTTACACACATTTTTATACATAGAATAAAGTAGGTGGAGTCTTGTCGTTTCGGTCTTCTTGACTGGTCGGAGGGTTGGAGGCGGGCCTTGCTCTAGCCAGAGCGGGCCCCATTGGTGCACAGCAAAAGTTCTTTGCTCTTGGGACCGGCCAGTTAGAGGGAGATGAGATGTGTGTTTATATAAGGAAGAGGGGGTCAGTCTTCTGGCTGGGTGTATGTGTTCTTACGACGGAATGTCTTTGTTTATATGAGCTATGTGTATGAATATTTATATAACAAATCCCCCTCTTCACGTCTATTAGACGTGAAAACTATAGCAGAAAGGTGGCGGTTGCAATCGTGGGTATACATAAGGTGGTGCTCCTAACCTTGTCTGATTTGCATGGTGGGTCTGTAGGTGTAGTGCTACGTTTGGGACGGGAGTGATTGGAGGGAGTGATATCAGGAAAGGAGTTAGGGACATGTGTAGGGGTTGGTGTATGTGATGTGGCAGGGTGAAATAGTTGTTCAATTAACCATGTGAAAGTCCTAGGGTTACTCCAAATATCAGTATGAATATCACAAATAAGGGACCAGATATCCCCAGCCTCACCCAGAGAGGGAGAAATTTCCCTCTAACTGGGCGAGGTTCCCTTCTCAGGGGAGGCGGAGTTTGATGCCGCATCACCTGAGGAAGGAGTGTCTTCATTTGGAATCGAATTTAGGCCGCTCAAATCAGCTCTGACTTCAGTCAGTGTTCTAGAAGGAATTGGGGCTGGGGTGCAATGTGTAAGGCGGTGTCAAGGTGTGCCTGATTTACCTTTGACCTGGACTGAGTGTGAAGTAACCTCCTTCACTTCGTACGGTCCAGTCCACCTGGGTTCCAGCCACTTTCTCTTGTGGACTGTAACCCTCACCCCGTCACCAACCTTTACCTTCAGTAGTGTCGTGTCCCCCGGCAGCTCCCCCTCCTGGACCTTGTGAACCTGGGTAGAGAGTGCTGCAGAGAGAACCGTCAGTTTTTTCACATAATTAGACATTACAATTTGTTGTACATCAAGGGCGGGCATATGACCTCCCTCCCTTGGTGGACCATGCATGACTCTACCAGTCATTATCCCATGAGGCACATACTTTAGCTATCTTAGCTTTTGCTTTTGGTTTGACGTTCCACCAGATTTTGGGATTGGGGCCTGTACACAGATCCAAATCTGTGGGTTATGCCAAATCTTTCTTCCACCTGTCTCAGGTGTTTGTTAAATGTGAGCCATTTGTCAAATTTGATTTGTCTTGGGATGCCATACCTGGGTATTAGTTTGGTTTGTAGCCACTTAAAAGACTGACCTAGCATCCTCCCCTTTTGTTAGTATTGCCTCTACCCATTTGGAGAACCTATCTACTATGACTAGGAGATAGAGTTTGCCTTTAGATAAATTTTTGGGGCCCATGTCGGTGTAGTCTATCCTAATATCCTGAAAACATGCATTAGGTATTACGTATGAGCCCATTGGTGTTTGATATGGTTTCTTTGGGTTGTGTCTGTCACAACCATTGCATTCGTCACAAAATAAATAATCGTCATAAAATAAGTCAGTCATATTTTTTTTGTGAGGGTGCCACCAGATGTGCGAGGCCTTTTTGGAGGGTCTTTAGTTTGCCTTCGTGTGTGGGGCCATGTGTTTCTCATAAAAGTTCTGGGTCCATCAGTGTGGCCTGCTTCATGGGCATGGGCTGAGTCTGTATAGATATTCAGTCTTTCCTTTTCCTCTGATGAGGACCTGCGTCAATCCGATGATTTCAGCTAATTTGGCCGATGCTGGTTGAGGGATGATGGCTGATTGAAGGGTGACATCACGAGGTGAGCTGTTTTTTCAATAGCTTTTGCTACTGCAGCAACGTATCTGGAGCATGTTGACTGTCCTACCTCAATGTGGTCAAGTTTGAAGAGTAGTACATCAAGACCCTTCTCTCCCCCTCTTGTTTCTGGAATAGGACGGATGAGGTGAATCCTTCCCTTTCAGAAACATCCAAATGGAACTTGTTCTTGTAGTCAGGTGCAGTCAGAGCTGCTGCCGCTGATAGATCTGTTTTCAGGAATGCTATGGCTGTTGATGCTTCAGCCGTCCAGGCCAGGGGTGCATGGAGGTTCCTTGATCGTAGGATGACCGGTGCTGCCACCCCCTCTGGGCCACACCCAATGGTACAACACCTGATAGGTGGGGTCAGGTGCATCATGTCTTCGTCCCAGTCTGCAGTGTAGAGGCAGTCATCAGTTTCTGTTGCATTGAGTGTGCAATGGATCTCAGCTTGGGGAGTCTTATATGGGTGCAGAGTGTAGATTTGAGCTTTCAGTTGGTTGAACTTAAACTGGATGTGAGGGGTGGCAGGCCCTGTGGGTAGGCATTTTAGCCAGTACACTTCTTGGGCTTCAGACAGTGTGGTCATCGGCAGGAGTGGCATCCTCATCATTCTTACTGGGTGATCAGGTGTTGAAGTGGGAGGGTTGGTTGTAATCTTGCTGCTCCTGCTGCATGTGGCTAGATTCTGGGTGGTTGTATGCTGGCTGTTGCTGATGCATGGGTGTGGGTCCTGGTTGCTGATGTTGCAGAGGTGGGTTTCCCCCACTTCCTCTTGCTCTCCATTGCTGTTGCTGCGGGGAGAGTGGTTTCATGCAATCTCTGGCAAAATGACCGGTAATTCCGCAGTTAAAACACTGGTAATTTCCCCCTCTGTGTTGTCCAGTGTAGGGACCCCGTCGAGCCCATACTGGGTGTTGTTGTTGCAGGATATACTGCTGTGGGTGAGGGTATTGGGGTGGTGGGGCTGCCTGCTGTTGGATCATCTGAGAGACAGTCTGTGCCACGATTTGGGAGATGTCTGTTTTGGTTCCCGGCTCCTTCGTTTCTTCCGCCACCATCTGTTTCTTAGGTTTTTCTCCTTGTTGTGCTTCCTTCAATTGGAGTTTCAGGAGTTGTACCTGGAGGGACTGCACCTGGCTCTCAGCACCCCCTCTTTCCTTGTTGTGCTGGGTCACATGGTGGTGCACATGCGTATTGAATTGGGTCAGAGGAAGTGCAATCAACCCTACCGTTCCTCTGAGTTTGGTTTTAACATCTCCAGGACACCCGTTGACCACCATTTCCTTCCACATGCTGAGTGTGGTATCAGTGTGATCGAATGGTTCTTCGTGGACCGATCTCCATGTGGTCTTAGCCCTGTCCAGGTATGCTGCAGGTTGCTCACCTGGGTTGATTGTAAAGGAGGATAAGGTGGCATGGTTTCTTTCTGTAGGGTATGCTCTCCGTAGAACTTCCCATAATCTGGTACGGAAGTGGTCTATGGGCAGTGTTGGGGCCCGCCATCCAAGGTCAGCTGCTGTCATGAGGGCCTCCATGGTTCCGTGGTCGGTGGCTCTTGCTAGAAGTGCTTTCATGTCTCCTAGGCAGAGTTGCAGGCCTGACGTAAGTGTCTGCAGTTGAAGTAGCCACGCTGAAGCTCCTCCATGTAGGCTAGGCATCTGTCCCATCAGTGTTGTTAAATCAGTCATTTTCCAGGGCTGGTACTCCACAGTGTGTGCATCACCTGGTGTCGGTCGCAGGGGGTACTGTCCTGCCATCTCCTGCTCTCGCTCTCTTCTATCAGCAATTCTGGAGGACCGACGGAGTGTTTCGGACCCCATTGATTCGGTAACTTTGGTTACTGTTCCTCTCCTTATGCCTTCCACACGGTAGGCTCCCTCTCTGTTGTTATCTTGGTTAGCTATTAGCTCCCTGAGTTCCTTAGCTCGAGCTATTGATGATTTCAGCAGCTCCTGCATCTTAGTCACGTTTGGAGCTCCCATCGGAGCTGGGGTGAGCACCATGTCAATTTCTTCTTCGTTTTCGATATCCATGTTCTGATGACAGTCCTCCCTATCCGTCTGATAGAAGTGGTTTGAATCTAATCTTGTTTGTAAGTGTCCTCTGGTTTCAGAGGTGAGAGAGTTCACAGAGGAGCATTGCGGCCTCCGTTCCTGGGGGAGGTCTCCTGCTCCTGGAATCCCAGTTTCGAACTGTTCACATACCATATGGCCAGCCGTTATCCCCAGGGTAATTTCCCCTTTTAACTCCCCTTGGTCTATTCTCAGAACTGGAGCCTGTATTGTGGGAGGTGCCCTGGGTAGGAATGGGTTGTGTGACGGGCTCCGGTGATTTTGTCCCTTTGAGTATGGCTGGGGCTGAACTGCCTCCATTGTCAATTGTGGATATAGTGAGGGAGAAACGGCCACAGGGGGAGCCGTGGGCAAGTTCTCAGGCGGAGCTTTAACATCCCCCGACGCCACAATAGCCACGCCCATCATGTCTGGTGTGTTTTTGGGCAGCACCCTCCTACTCTCCTGTATGGCCCATGTACCTATCTTGAGCTCCCCCTCTGCTCTCTCTCTCTCTCTTGTACCTACTTTTTTGAACCTGTGTATGTTGTTTCTCTCCGCCTCACTCGCTTTTGCATGCTCTACTGCGTCCTCTAATTCTGTCTGCATATCTTGGAGTTTCCCCCCTGTAGGTGGTCCTCCGCTAAAATAACCTGCTTGTGTCCATCTTATCCGTAATCCTTTCCACACTTTCTCCACTTTCCCATACTGTTTTTTACCTCCCGCTCTATCAATCATACTCTGATCTAAATAATCATTGAATTTTAGTTTGGGCGTGGTAGCTGCAGACATTTTATCTAGTTCGTCTGATAATGTGTATAATGCGTTATTTAGGTATATTCAATTCTTACTATGTGGTGTTTATTTCTATCGTTGTATGCTTAGCCTGTCCCTGGTCGAGACAAAGGGGGTTATCAGTATGTGACGCCCGCCACGTGTGTATTTCACCGGTATTTTATTTGAATTTGTTCAGCGATTCGTTTAGGTATTTTCTATAAATGATTCTGCGATTTCCTTTTGGAACAATATATCAGTGAATATATGCGGTTCTATAACAATTTTCAGAGTAATTCTAGCTCTTTAGGAAATATAGATAGAATTTCTAGACAACTAAAAGTTGTTCAGTGAATTATTTAAATACTTTCTGTAAACAATTCAGTAAATTCCTTTATGAACTTATATCAGTAAATTCGAGCGATTCTATAGCAATTGTCAGAATAATTCTATATATTTAGGAAATATGGATAGAATAGAAAAACCCCAAAATCAGTGTGTAGCTTTTAGCGTCTGTAAAGCAAAGTCTGTACTAAGCTCGGCGGCTTATTTAAATACTTTCTAGAAACAATTCAGTAAGTTCCTTTATGAACTTATATCAGTAAATTCCAGCGATTCTATAGCAATTGTCAGAATAATTTTAAACTTTAGGCAATATCAACAGGAATGAAAAAAAAAACGAAAATCAGTATTCCAGCCCGGCTGCTGTCAAAGTTGCACGGCCATTCGATACTAAGGTGGCTTTGTCTTTCAGCACGTGTGCCTAATAGCCCAGTTACGTATCCCAACCTACTCCGCGACAAACGTTTCTTTCAATTTAATTTCCCCCATCTCCAAATCATGGAATGTCAACTCTGGTTCATCTTATGTTTATTGTTTGATGTGCAATAGCCACATCATTCCCGATCTCTGTCTAGTGGAAGGCCAAACTTACATATCCTGTATCTACTCGACTACACCTCTTACAAAACCTATTAAATAATACACAGCTTTTTTAATAGGGCATTTTTCATGCAGATTCATTCAATCCAACCACACCTCCACAAGACCTATTCGATGTTATATGTATCAACAGGAGATTTTACTTGCAGATCCGGTTCATCTATCATTCAACTATAACCACACCTCCACAAGACCTTACTTGCAGATTCGGTTCATCTATAACCACACCTCCACAAGACCTTACTTGCAGATTCGGTTCATCTATAACCACACCTCCACAAGACCTTACTTGCAGATTCGGTTCATCTATAACCACACCTCCACAAGACCTAACTTGCAGATTCGGTTCATCTATAATTCATTCATTCGTATGAAATTCTCATTGAATTTCCAACATCCATAATTGTGTCCATTACGTGTTAAAACACAGCCACTATTTAACGTCACCTCTATACACAACCCAATACATATATAATTAGGACAGTTTTCTATGCAGATTTCAGAACAAATAGGGTCCCTGGAGGAATTTAACACATTGGTCAATCACAATTCACACATTCCTATTAAAATAACTGAGTATAGGCCCATTAATAAGAATATATATATATATATATTTTTTTTTTTTACAAAACAAGATATCTTTAATCAATGTCTTAGGTTCTTATGTAAAAAATTTGGGCACCGATTCATACTCACGCCCAGTACTTTCTGATCAAAATTTGGTTTAGGCTATAATACAATATGCAGATTTCGATATAACGGGCTCTGCTCACCTTTATATAGAGCGCTCCGATCAGATTTCCTGAGGCAAGATGAATGGCTGGGGAAGTCACTCTTCCGTCTGATTTTTTAGCCGTGATCAGTCTCGTCCTCTCACACTAACTTATAATAGATCGAATTCAAGAACAACCAAACTCTGCTACCAATTCTGTTAGTGTTCAAATACTGGAGAGTTGAGACCAAATCACGGACGCTGGACAGAGTGGATTTCAGTTGTAACAAAAGACAGTTTTAATGAGTCAGAGATATCTTGTCCCGCAGTTTTACGTGCACGGACCTAGTTCACATAACTCGGCAAGGAGCCAGGTGAAAAAGAGGCCTATACAATGGTTACACACATTTTTATACATAGAATAAAGTAGGTGGAGTCTTGTCGTTTCGGTCTTCTTGACTGGTCGGAGGGTTGGAGGCGGGCCTTGCTCTAGCCAGAGCGGGCCCCATTGGTGCACAGCAAAAGTTCTTTGCTCTTGGGACCGGCCAGTTAGAGGGAGATGAGATGTGTGTTTATATAAGGAAGAGGGGGTCAGTCTTCTGGCTGGGTGTATGTGTTCTTACGACGGAATGTCTTTGTTTATATGAGCTATGTGTATGAATATTTATATAACAGCAGCCGTCTTCATCGACCTGGCCAAGGCTTTTTCGACTATGTTAATCACCGTAATCGTATCGGCAGACTCAATAGCCTTGGTTTCACCAACAACTAGTTGGCTCACCAACTACTTTGCAGACCGAGTTCAGTGTGTCAAATCGGAGGGCTTGTTGTCCGGACCTCTGGCAGTCTCTATGGGGGTACCACAGGGTTCAATCTCGGGCCGACTCTTTTCTCTGTATATATCAATGAGGTCGTTCTTGCTGCGGGCGATTCCCTGATCCACCTCTACGCAGACGACACCATTCTGTATACATCTGGCCCTTCTTTGGACACTGTGTTAACTAACCTCCAAACAAGCTTCAATGCCATACAACACTCCTTCCATGGTCTCCAACTGCTCTTAAACGCTAGTAAAAACCAAATGCATGCTTTTCAACCGTTCGCTGCCCGCATCCGCCCGCCTGACTAACATCACCACCCTGGACAGTTACGACCTAGGATATGTGGACAACTACAAATACCTAGGTGTCTGGCTAGACTGTAAACTCTCCTTCCAGACTCATATTAAACATCTCCAATCCAAAATCAAATTTAGAATCGGTTTTCTATTTCTCAACAAAGCATCCTTCACTCACGCCGCCAAACCTACCCTAGTAAAACTGACTATCCTACCGATCCTCGACTTTGGCGATGTCATCTACAGAATAGCTTCCAATACTCTACTCAGCAAACTGGATGCAGTCTATCACAGTGCCATCCGTTTTGTTACCAAAGCCCCTTATACCACCCACCACTGCGACCTGTATGCTCTAGTCGGCTGGCCCTCGCTACATATTCGTCGCCAGACCCACTGGCTCCAGGTCATCTATAAGTCTATGCTAGGTAAAGCTCCACCTTATTTCAGCTCACTGGTCACGATAACACCACCCACCCGTAGCACACACTCCAGCAGGTATATCTCCCTGGTCATCCCCAAAGCCAGCACCTCATTTGGCCACCTTTCCTTCCAAAAATCGCTGAAGCTGGAGACTTATATTTCCCTCACTAACTTTAAACATCAGCTATCTGAGCAGCTAACTGATCGCTGCAGCTGTACATAGTCCATCTGTAATTAGCCCACCCAATCTACCTACCTCATCCCCAAATTGTTTTTATTTACTTTTCTGCTCTTTTGCACACCAGTATCTCTACTTGCGCATGAAGTGGGTCTAAGGTTTCGGGTAAGGTAGATGCGATATGATCCTTAGCTAGCCTCTCAAAGCACTTCATGATGACAGAAGTGAGTGCTATGGGGCGATAGTCATTTAGTTATTTTACCTTTGCTTTATTGGGTACAGGAACAATGGTGGACATCTTGAACCATGTGGGGACATCAGACTGGGATAGGGAGAGGTTGAATATGGCTGTAAACACTCCAGCCAGCTGGTCTGCGCATACTCTGAGGACGTGGCTAGGGATTCCATCTGGGCCGAGAGCCTTGTGAAAGTTAACACGGTTATATGTCTTACTCACGTTGGTCATGGAGAACCAGAGCCCACAGTCCTTGGGAGTGGGCCGTGTCGGTGCCACTGTGTGATTCTCAAAACGGGCGAAGAAGGTGTTTAGCTTGTCCGGGAGCAAGACGTCGGTGTCCGCGACATGGGTGGTTTTCCCTTTGTAATAGGTGATTGTCTGTAGACCCTGCCACATATGTCTCATGTCTGAACCGTTGAATTGTGTCTCCACTTTGTCTCAGTCACCGTGTCCGTGTATACATCAATGTTATTCTCAGAGGCTACCCGGAACATATCTCAGTCCGCGTGATCAAAAGAATCTTGAAGAATGGATTCCAATTGGTCAGACCATGTGGTTTCCAGTTTGCACAATGGCCAGTGTAGTTCCTTGAGGGCCCTCATGGTATCGGCTTGAGGGGGAATATACACGGCGGTGACTATAACCGAAGATAATTCACTTTGGAGGTAATACGGTCGGCATTTGATTGTGAGGTATTCTAGGTAGGGTGAACAAAAGGACTTGAGTTTCTGTATGTATGTTATCACACCATCACACCATGAGTAGTTAATCATGAAACATACACCACCACATTTCTTCTTCCAGGAGAGTTCTTTATTCTTGTCTGCGCGATGTACTGAGAACCCAGCTGGCTGTTTGGATGAGGAAAGTATATCCGGAGAGAGCCATAATTCCATGAAACAGAGTATGTTACAGTCTTCGATGTCTCTCTAGAAGAAGATCCTCACCCTGAGCTCGCCCTGAGCTCATTAGTGAGTAATATACTCGGAAGCGCCTCCTGAGACGGACTAGACCACTCCGAATACCTTTTCTCCACAGTAGGCGTCTTGGAGAATTCTCTGGGATAAGTTAAATTGCACTGGGGGGTACGAACAAGGGATCCATTGGGAAAGTCACATTCAAATCAAATCAAATTGTTTTAGTCACATGCGCCGAATACAACAGGTGTAGACCTTACAGTGAAATGATTACTTACAAGCCCCTAACCAACAATGCAGTTAAAAAAATATGAATAAGAATAAGAATTCAAGTAACAAGTAGTTAAAGAGCAGCAGTAAAATAATAGCGAGACTATATACAGTGGGTACTTGACGACAAATGGATCTCCCAAAAACACATCCTTGTCTATGAAATGTACTCCAACAAGGAACAAGGCCTTTTTAGACTGAGGCATATCTTCATTAACAACTTTAGCCTGTTTTGCTCCGTTCTTCAATGCTGCAACTTCGCTCATTTCCATTTACTTGAGAACGCGCCATCCGACTCAAACAATGCCTCCGCCTTCTTTCCTCCATTTCTGTGTTCTGATTTGTTGTTTCATTTTATGCTGGCAGACTGAGACATGGGTACATGATTTTTCCTAATGAAGGAACGTGTGTTCGTGGGTCCTCCAAGCAAGGTGATGTATTTACCGTCAATGGTTTTACTTGCTCTGCCACTTTTAAAATTAATGAAGTAATTTTGAATCTTTATCTCAGTTATTGTTCTTAAAACTTATAAGTGTTGGTAAGCTTTTTCTTACAATAGGCAGCCTATGATGTAACCTAGGCATAGTTGGTGTCTGGGGACTGTGCCCGCTGAGCCCGAGGTGGAACCTACTTTAAATAAGTGTCGAGGGAACAAAATATTGTGACATGGAGTTTGACAGATCTTTGCTGAAGCCAGGGATAGAAGATAACGGAAAGGTGCTTACTTTCAAACTGACCACTAAGGCCTAGATTCAATCAGATCAAGCATTAACCACGGATGTTTGGGTGGTTTCGGGATGGAACTGTGTTGGAGCCGTGAGCACCTGCTCTTGCGATCATTGTCATGAAGCCATATCCGAGAAAGTGTTAGGTCATTATCAACAAAACGTCACAAGGTGCAGAGCGTTTGTTTGCTAGGAGACCCCCAGCTCTGCTAAAACCATTGACAACTGTGTGCCTTTGAATGGATTGTTAAATAAATGATGACTATTTGGTTGTAACTTAATTACCTCGAAGAGCATAGTCAGAACTACACATTTCTGATTCATCCATGCAAAACATTTGCGCACATTTATCTCTATCATCAGAGTTGTACAGCAAGTAACTGCATGCTTCTCATGATCAGTAAACATCAATCATGTCATTTCAGATATGTGAAGGTAGCCTCAAGATATCTCTCTATTGGTTATACTATGATTGATTTCCCCATCCTTTGCGGGCTTTGCCTGTCAAGCAGCAGAAGGGCATATTTGCCGATGTACTATAAGCTGATAATGTTTACTTTGCAAGCTACCAGTAGAAACTTTGTACAGTTGGCTTAACATAGTGGGAAGTAGACCTAGTGTAAGGTGTTGGGGGGGGGGGGGGTAAAATAAACATTGAATTTAAAAGCTGAACTGAAACATCAGACGCTCACAAGCCCAGTGCAATTTGTTTCATGTCAGTAAGCCTTGCCATTAGTGAAATATTACAATTTGTGTGTCCGAATTCTGGGTCAAAAGGTCGCAGGAGAAAATGCACAGGTCAATGGAAAAGCCTTTTCCAAAAATGGCACCGAAATTACAAATATTGACTAAGTTTAGTTTCTGTTTGTTAATCTATCTCAAGATCGGAATGTCATGACATATTCAGAGGTTATACAATAATATGAGCATGTTAAAACTAAATAGAATTAAATATACATATGCAAGTTGAAAGTTGATAATATGCACATTCTGTAACGGCATTCAGAGGTGGAAGAAGGATCGGACCAAAGCGCAGCGTGGTAAGTGTTCATGATGATTCATTCAAAACCAACTGAACACTGGAATACAAAAACAATAAACGATGTGACCAAAACGAAAACCGAAACAGTACCGTGTGGCCCAAACACTCACACGGAAACAAACACCCACCAATCACAAGTGGAAAAAGGCCACCTAAGTATGATTCTCAATCAGAGACAACTAACGACACCTGCCTCTGATTGAGAACCATACTAGGCTGAACACAAAAACCCAACATAGAAAAACAAACACAGACTGCCCACCCCAACTCACGCCCTGACCCTACTAAACAAAGACAAAAACAAAGGAACAAAGGTCAGAACGTGACACGTTCAATGTTAATGTGCATAAATTATTTCATGTGGACACAATAAATCATTGACAGAGGAGTCTTTTTCCACCTAAATTATTTACTTTAAACTACAAATGCAATTAGTCACACACATATGCTACTGAACTAACCAGAAGTAATACTATTAGGGTTTTAGTGTGCTTGTAACAGATGAACACTTCTGTAATTCAACTCCACATACTCTTAGTTCTAAGCTGACATTTGGAATTGTTTTGATGTTAATGCCATGGATCATTTAGCTATTTGCTTTTGAATTTTAGGATAAAATATTGAATCTGGCCTTTACTATTATAGCTCATAGAAACTAATAACACATTCATAAATGTCCAAAAATACAGTACATTTTTTTATCATACACGTATTTAACCCCCTTTTTTGGATATGCACAAAACTACCTACATAGTTCCATATAAAAAATAATAATAATACTCAGACGAGTCCCAGGTAACCGTGCAAAACAAAGAACACCCTCGTATTCGTGGGAATCTCCCCTTTCCACAGTGGGGTCACATTAGTTTGTAGCCCAAATGGTTCAGATGCTACAAACAGATGTTGGCACATCGACGGTACCGACTTCAGACGAGTCCAGTGACACTTGTGGGGGTTGGAGAACACTATCGTGTTCGTGAGTCTCATTTTTCCATAGAGTTGTCATGTTTGTAGTTTGTGTTCCAAACCGTTTCGGGCTCTACAAACGTTTTTGTGAGTTGCAGAAGGCCCCCCCATAGGTGGATGCGATGGATTGAGACACAGCCCATGCAAATATCTAGCTTAAACTGACACATTTTGATGGGGATTTATTTATTATGTTACTTAGATTGATGCACCGGTGCGCCAACAGACTCTAGGGGTTTTTAAACATGGCAAGAATACAGGCCTATTAATATCAAACAATCGAAAACGTAATGAGCAACTGAAATTCCACAAGTGCAAAGAATACAGGCCTATTTAAAAAAAAAAAAAAAAACGTTATTTAAATGGGCATTTATGAGCATCTGTACTTTTTACATAACTAATTAACTGTGTGTGTGTGTGTGTGTGTGTGTGTGTGTGTGTGTGTGTGTGTGTGTGTGCGTGTGTGCGTGCGAATGACTGGTAGTGATTGCCGAGGGCAACTATCCGCCAGTGGTCCTCTCCTTCCTTCCCATCTATCTAGCTATCTCTCCTCATCCCTCCCTGCCTATTACTCTATCTCTCTCCCTCCCCTACTCTCCCTCTTTCCTTCCTTATTCTCTATTTTGTGAGTGTGAGAGAGATGAGAGATAGGCAATGTTTCTCCTAAATACAGTATAAACCATCAATTTAGTGAATACCATTAGTGTTTAATGAGTTTCAGCATGAAACATCCTTTATATATTTTTTACACCCTTTTATTTATTTGACTATGTCAATATGTCTTTGTTTGAAGAATAAATATATAATATATATATAAATAATGTGTCCAAATTGTCCATGAGTTTCTAGTGGCTATACTTTATGATTCAAGAGAAAATAGCATAATGAAAGAAAAAATTGCAACTTTTGTCTTATTTCACAAGTGCCACAAGTTTTTTTTTAAATATATATATATACAGTCGTGGCCAAAAGTTTTGAGAATTACACAAATATTAATTTTCACAAAGTCTGCTGCCTCAGTTTGTATGATGGCAATTTGCATATACTCCAGAATGTTATGAAGAGTGATCAGATGAATTGCAATTAATTGCAAAGTCCCTCTTTGCCATGCAAATTAACTGAATCCTCCAAAAACATTTCCACTGCATTTCAGCCCTGCCGCAAAAGGACCAGCTGACATCATGTCAGTGATTCTCTCGTTAACACAGGTGTGAGTGTTGACGAGGACAAGGCTGGAGATCACTCTGTCATGCTGATTGAGTTCGAATAACAGACTGGAAGCTTCAAAAGGAGGGTGGTGCTTTGAATCATTGTTCTTCCTCTATCAACCATGGTTACTTGCAAGGAAACACGTGCCGTCATCGTTGCTTTGCACAAAAAGGGCTTCACAGGCAAGGATATTGCTGCCAGTAAGATTGCACCTAAATCAACCATTTATCGGATCATCAAGAACTTCAAGGAGAGCGGTTCAATTGTTGTGAAGAAAGCTTCAGGGCGCCCAAGAAAGTCCAGCAAGCGCCAGGACCGTCTCCTAAAGTTGATTCAGCTGCGGGATTGGGGCACCACCAGTACAGAGCTTGCTCAGGAATGGCAGCAGGCAGGTGTGAGTGCATCTGCACGCACAGTGAGGCAAAGACTTTTATTCTGCAAAAGTGACAGGGATTGGACTGCTGAGGACTGGGGTAAAGTCATTTTCTCTGATGAATCCCCTTTCCGATTGTTTGGGGCATCCGGAAAAAGCTTGACCGGACAAGACAAGGTGAGCGCTACCATCAGTTCAGTGTCATGCCAACAGTAAAGCATCCTGACACCATTCATGTGTGGGGATGCTTCTCAGCAAAGGGAGTGGGCTCACTCACAATTTTGCCTAAGAACACAGCCATGAATAAAGAATGTTACCAACACATCCTCCGAGAGAAACTTCTCCCAACCATCCAGGAACAGTTTGATGACAAACAATGCCTTTTCCAGCACCACTAAGTGGCTTGGGGAACAAAACATTGATATTTTGGGTCCATGGCCAGGAAACTCATCAGACCTTAATCCCATTGAGAACTTGTGGTCAATCCTCAAGAGGCAGGTGGACAAACAAAACCCCACAAATTCTGACAAACTCCAAGCATTGATTATGCAAGAATGGGCTGCCATCAGTCAGGATGTGGCCCAGAAGTTAATTGACAGCATGCCAGGGAGGATTGCAGAGGTCTTGGAAAAGAAGGGTCAACACTGCAAATATTGACTCTTTGCATCAACTTCATGTAATTGTCAATAAAAGCCTTTGACACTTATGAAATGCTTGTAATTATAGTTCAGTATTTCATAGTAACATCTGACAAAAATATCTAAAAACACTAAAGCAGCTGACTTTATGGAAATTAATATTTGTGTCATTCTCAAAACCTTTGGCCACGACTGTATATATATGAATACAATTTTTAAAGTGATTCAAGTATAAATTACCAAAGTTCTCATAGATTGCCAGATATTACCTGTTAACTACCAAAATTACTGAAGATTCTTGAAACTTTAGTAAATTATCGTTAGCTTTGCAACCTTTTTCATGCTACTTTTAGCTCTTTAAACTATCACACTGCTTTCTATTGGACAGGTCTAGTTACAACTTTTACACTGTTAGTGACCACTGAACAAAAATATAAACACAACATGCAACATTTTAATTTTACTGAGTTACAATTCATATGAGGAAATCAGTCAATTTAAATAACTTAATTAGGCCCTAATCTATGGATTTCACATGACTGGGAATACAGATGTGCATCTGTTGGTTAAAGATACCTTTAACCAACATGTAGGGGTGTGGATCAGAAAACCAGTCAGTATCTGGTGTGACCACCATTTGCCTCATGCAGCGCGACACATCTCCTTTGCATGGAGTTGATCAGGCTGTTGATTGTGGTCTGTGGGATTTTGTCCCAATCCTAATTAATGGCTGTGTGAAGTTGCTGGATATTGGCGTGAACTGGAACACACTGTCATACACGTTGATCCAGGGCATCCTAAACATGCCCAATGGTTGACATGTCTGGTGAGTATGCAGGCCATGGAAGAACTGAGACCGTTTCAGCTTACAGGAATTTTGTACTGACCCTTGCGAAACATGAGGTGATGGCCGGTGGATGAATGGCACGGCAATGGGCCTTCATGTGCATTCAAATTGCCATCCATAAAATACTATTGGGTTTGTTGTCTATAGCTTATGCCTGCCCATACCATAACCACACTGCCACCATCTAGCATTCTTTTCACAACGTGTCACACCCTGATCTATTTCACCTGCCCTAATTATTGTCTCCACCCCTCCAGGTGTCGCTTGTTTTCCCCAGTGTATTTATCCCTGTGTTTCCTGTCTCTCTGTGCCAGTTCGTCTTATGTCCAAGCCTACCAGCAGTTTTCCTGTTTTCCTGCTTTGCCTTTTCACCTTTTTCTAGTCCTCCCGCGTTTGACCCTTGCCAGTTCTGGACTCTGTACCCACCTGCCTGACTATTCTGCCTGCCCTGACCTTGAGCCTGCCTGCCGCTCTGTACCTCCTGGACTCTGATCTGGTTATGACCTTTTGCCTGTCCACGACCATTCTCTTGTCTATTCCCTTTGGATTTATTAAAAATCTTAAACTTCAACCATCTACCTCCTGTGTCTGCATTTGGGCCCCGCCCAGTGTCATAATACAACGTTGACATCAGCAAACCGCTCACCCACACAAAGCCATACAAGCTGTCTGCCACCTGCCTGGTACATTTGAAACCAGGATTCATCCATAAAGAGCACACTTTTCCAGCATGCCAATGGCCATCAAAAGTGAGCATCTGCCCACTGAAGTCGGTTCCGAAACTGAACTGCAGTCACGTCAAGTGTCCCTGTTGAGCACGACAAGCATGCAGATGAGCTTCCCTGAGACCGGTTGTGGACGTATTGCCAAATTCTCTATAACGTTTTAGTAGTACATCCACAACCGCAGCCCACGTGTAACCTTACTATCCCAGGACCTCTACATCCGGCTTCTTCATCTGCGGGATTGTCTGAGACCAGCCATCCAGACAGCTGGAGGGTTTGTACAACTGAAGAATTTCTGCACAAACTGTCTCAGGGAAGCTCATCTGCATGCTTGTCGTCCTCACCAGGGTCTTGACCCGACTGCAGTTCGGTTTCGTAACCAACTTCAGTGGGCAGATGCTCACCTTATGGTGGAGAACTTAACATTCAATTCTCTGGCAAAGGCTCTGGTGGACAGTTCTGTAGTCAGCATGGCAATTGCAAAGGAGAAATGCTCACTAACAGGGATGTAAACAAATTTGTGTGGAATTGAGAAATTTGAAATAATTCCGCTATTTGTGCTTATGGAACATTTCGGGAATCTTTTATTTCAGCTCATGAAACATGGGACCAACACTTTACATGTTGCATTTATATTTTTGTTCAGTATAATACAGTATAAATAAATATAGAGCCTGCGTATCAATTATAAGTTCAAGCATTTTTTTTTACACTTCTCAATAAAATAAATGATCACATACTGTACTGCAGTCAATTTAACATAATTAACCTTTGGCTTTCAGATGTAAGAACGTTTTTTTAAACCTCCCTTTCACCTCTCTAAATCCACCCTGAATCCACGCTTCCAAAGAGATCAAGATTATCCAGATTTTCGGCATCAGAACTATCCTAATCACTACCCTTGAGTTTTGAAAAAACATTTCATTTCATTCAAATTTGAATACCAAACCGAATCCCAATACGGGTGATCAGATGTTCTTGTTTCAGTTTTGAAATACCCAATAATAAGATTGAATTCAATCCGATTGCCGAAATCCGAGCAGAAACGTTTTGAAAAACTGGGCCCAGGTGACCCGGTTTCACACATATTTTAACATATGCTGTGTCTGAGAGAGAACCATCTATTACAGAGGTGATTGTGAATTGATATACTAAGGAGCAACATGAAACCCATACATTTGATTTCTTCATGTTTTTTTTTATGGACACTGCTTAGAAAAGCATAAAATGGCCAGTTAGAGGTAAAAACGGTAATTAGCAGGTTGCGCTGTGTTCTAAAAAGTAAGTTTCACTTTGGATTTCTATTCCTTTGCTACTACTGGTAAAGTATGTATTTGACATCTGGTGTGAGTTGCAGGTGGAAATGTTCAGAGGGAACAAAATAGGGAAAATACTGTCACATGGATATTCGGACAGATCTATGCATTTGGCTGCGTTTGAGAATGGAGCAGAGCAATGCATAATGGAATCTGTGACTCCCATCAACACGTCCCACAGTGTTCCATCGGCAACTCTTTTTAAAGCATCTCCCTTCTCCTTCCCTGTATAAAGGCAGTCATAACTCATGTATGAATTATTCACAGGTAGTGAAATTGCGTGGCTCTAGGGTTTCGGGCCTTGTATTGTCCCCGCCTTGGGTTGCTGAGTGGCGGGGGAAAAGTGAACTCCTCATGCGAGATGCCTTATCATGCCCCCCCCCCCCCCCCCCCCCCCCCTCCTCTTCCTCACTCCCCTCCCAGTTTGGGTTGGGTCAGGGTGGGCCGGGATGGGGTGGCTGCTCTTCTCCCCCTCTGAGGAACCAGAAGGTAGGTGTAGAGAGGTACATGTGGGACACACACTGAGCTACAGTCGTACTAGACCACTAAGGAGGAGGAGGAGGAGGAAGAGGAGCAAAAAGAGGATGCCACGGGAGAGTCTAATCACCTCAGAGAGTGACAGTAAGATTTCCCGATTTTGTTTCTGTTCATATTTTTCAGACTGCGTGTCACCTGGACCCAGGGCACATTTGTAATGATATGTACTATTTCCGAGCTTACTCAAATGGTAAAATGTTAAGGAGATTTATATGCTTAAAAACGTGGGTCCATTTGCGTTTGTGGAATATGTTGTCTATAATGATGCCTATGGCCCTATATTGTTGAATGTCAGTATCATGTTATTGTTTCATTTTTTTTTTTACTTCGATTTTACAATGAGAACCAGTTCATATTATCAGAGCCCGTTTTGTGATCACTTGCACGATCACATTGAGTCATGAGCAATAAAAAATAAAAAAATCATTCAGTCCTCAGAATGTGATCACCTTTTGCAGTAAGCTGAAGACTAGAAAACGATCAGAGGCTTATCCTTACACACACACACACACACACACACACACACACACACACACACACACACACACACACACACACACACACACACACAGAGGTGATGAGGCTGAATTTAGGGCAGGTGGCGTAATGCCCCCTGACCCCTAGTTGCTCCCCTTCTCTCCTGGACTGCTTTTGCCACAGGCCATGCATCATTAGGCTTCATTGGGTCCTTTGTGTTTATGTGCTCTGTATGTCTGTAATGACCCCTGTATCGCTCGCCACTCCGGTTACTCCGCGGACACACATACAAACGAAATAAAGGCTGTCCAGTGACATCTGTTCACCCTGTCAGAGGTCCCCCTTTATCTATCCCCCAGAACAATACAGTATAGGACAATGACCATGCAAACAATCCACATGTAATGCTAAAATCCATAACTGTTTTGGTTAAAAGCTGAGGGATGGGTCTGAAGAAATGTAACCACTCTCAAATGAATGTACCGCTATGGAGGCAGGGACTGACTATCCATGATATCACAATTATAGTTTTAACCATCTTTTGAGGCTATACAGTGTTTGCTTACATTTACTTTGTTTTATGAACATTGGAGTAAAACAAGCTTATATTCTGGGTTCTGACGGGTTAAGACCGTTGAACTAAGCTCATGAGACATAAGTTATATTCTTTAAGAATCAATGGGTAAATCTAATACATTTATAAGTCCAAAAAAGAATGTAGCAACTAAGGATTCTAGTTTTGATGCTTGACTATGTTTTATTTTGTACACCTTCGACCAAAGGAACTTTGAACATTACAGCTTATATGAATTCAGACATGATATGAATTTTGAAATCCCAATGTGGCTCTCGAGCCTTGATGTTGCCCACCCCTTCAGTCAATTATTCTAACATTACGTATTGGCTTCCTTAGCTGGGCAGTGCCCCCTCCTCTGGTAAGGTGGGAAGCTATCTTCAGGGGTGGAAGACCATACACCTCTCTGCCCATGATCGACTCAGCGGGCTTTTAAGTCAGATATTTAGCTCCTCTTTTAAGTCAGTCATGAGGATCCTGGAGGGTCTCTCTGCAGGGGGACAGGTACTCTGCAGAAACACACCTCAGCCTGTAGGGGGACAGACACTCTCTGCAAAAACACACCTCAGCCTGGAGGGTGACAGGCACTCTCTGTAGTAACACACCTCAGCCTGGAGGGTGACAGGCACTCTATGCAGTAACACATCTCAGCCTGGAAGGTGACAGGCACTCTGCAGGAACACACCTCAGCCTGGAGGGTGACAGGCACTCTCTGCAGTAACACACCTCAGTCTGTAGGGGGACAGGCACTCTGCAGTAACACATGTCAGCCTGGAGGGTGACAGGCACTCTCTGCAGTAACACATCTCAGCCTGGAAGGTGACAGGCACTCTGCAGTAACACACCTCAGCCTGGAGACAGGCACTCTCTGCAGAAACACACCTCAGCCTGGAGGGGAACAGGCACTCTCTGCAGAAACACACGTTAGCCTGGAGGGTGACAGGCACTCTGCAGTAACACACTTCAGCCTGGAGGGGAACAGGCACTCTCTGCAGTAACACACCTCAGCCTGGAGGGTTACAGGCAGTCTCTGCAGTAACACACCTCAGCCTGGAGGGTGACAGGCTGTCTGGTCTAGGTCCTCTTCTCTGCAAAGACACACCTCAGCCTGGAGGGGGACAGGCTGTCTGGTCTAGGTCCTCTTCTCTGCAGTAACACACCTCAGCCTGGAGGGTGACAGGCACTCTGTAGTAACACACCTCAGTCTGGAGGGTGACAGGCACTCTGTAGTAACACACCTCAGCCTGGAGGGTGACAGGAACTCTGCAGTAACACATCTCAGCCTGGAGGGTGACAGGCACTCTCTGCAGAAACACACGTTAGCCTGGAGGGTGACAGGCACTCTCTGCAGTAACACACCTCAGCCTGGAGGGTGACAGGCACTCTGTAGTAACACACCTCAGCCTGGAGGGTGACAGGAACTCTGCAGTAACACATCTCAGCCTGGAGGGTGACAGGCACTCTCTTCAATAACATACCTCAGCCTGGAGGGTGACAGGTTGTCTGGTCTAGGTCCTCTTCTCTGCAAAGACACACCTCAGCCTGGAGGGGGACAGGCTGTCTGGTCTAGGTCCTCTTCTCTGCAGTAACACACCTCAGCCTGGAGGGTGACAGGCACTCTCTGCAGTAACACACCTCAGCCTGGAGGGTGACAGGCACTCGGCAGAAACACACGTTAGCCTGGAGGGTTACAGGCACTCTCTGCAGTAACACACCTCAGCCTGGAGGGTTACAGGCAGTCTCTGCAGTAACACACCTCAGCCTGGAGGGTTACAAGCAGTCTCTGCAGTAACACACCTCAGCCTGGAGGTTGACAGGAACTCTCTGCAGTAACACACCTCAGCCTGGAGGGTTACAGGCAGTCTCTGCAGTAACACACCTCAGCCTGGAGGGTGACAGGAACTCTGCAGTAACACATCTCAGCCTGGAGGGTGACAGGAACTCTGCAGTAACACATCTCAGCCTGGAGGGTGACAGGCACTCTCTTCAATAACATACCTCAGCCTGGAGGGTGACAGGTTGTCTGGTCTAGGTCCTCTTCTCTGCAAAGACACACCTCAGCCTGGAGGGGGACAGGCTGTCTGGTCTAGGTCCTCTTCTCTGCAGTAACACACCTCAGCCTGGAGGGTGACAGGCACTCTCTGCAGTAACACACCTCAGCCTGGAGGGTGACAGGCACTCGGCAGAAACACACGTTAGCCTGGAGGGTTACAGGCACTCTGCAGAAACACACGTTAACCTGGAGGGTGACAGGCACTCTCTGCAGTAACACACCTCAGCCTGGAGGGTTACAGGCAGTCTCTGCAGTAACACACCTCAGCCTGGAGGGTTACAAGCAGTCTCTGCAGTAACACACCTCAGCCTGGAGGGTGACAGGAACTCTCTGCAGTAACACACCTCAGCCTGGAGGGTTACAGGCAGTCTCTGCAGTAACACACCTCAGCCTGGAGGGTGACAGGAACTCTGCAGTAACACATCTCAGCCTGGAGGGTGACAGGTACTCTCTGCAGTAACACACCTTAGCCTGGAGGGTGACAGGAACTCTGCAGTAACACACCTCAGCCTGGAGGGGAACAGGCACTCTCTGCAGAAACACACGTTAGCCTGGAGGGTGACAGGCACTCTGCAGTAACACACTATAGCCTGGAGGGGAACAGGCACTCTCTGCAGTAACACACCTCAGCCTGGAGGGTGACAGGCACTCTCTGCAGAAACACACGTTAGCCTGGAGGGTGACAGGCACTCTCTGCAGTAACACACCTCAGCCTGGAGGGTGACAGGCACTCTCTGCAGTAACACACCTCCGCCTGGAGGGTTACCGGCAGTCTCTGCAGTAACACACCTCAGCCTGGAGGGTTACAGGCAGTCTCTGCAGTAACACACCTCAGCCTGCAGGGTGACAGGCACTCTGTAGTATCACACCTCAGCCTGGAGGGTGACAGGCACTCTCTGCAGTAACACACCTCAGCCTGGAGGGTGACAGGCTGTCTGGTCTAGGTCCTCTTCTCTGCAAAGAAACACCTCAGCCTGGAGGGGGACAGGCTGTCTGGTCTAGGTCCTCTTCTCTGCAGTAACACACCTCATCCTGGAGGGTGACAGGCACTCTCTGCAGTAACACACCTCAGCCTGGAGGGTTACAGGCAGTCTCTGCAGTAACACACCTCAGCCTGGAGGGTGACAGGCACTCTGCAGTAACACACCTCAGCCTGGAGGGGAACAGGCACTCTCTGCAGAAACACACGTTAGCCTGGAGGGTGACAGGCACTCTGCAGTAACACACTTCAGCCTGGAGGGGAACAGGCACTCTCTGCAGTAACACACCTCAGCCTGGAGGGTTACAGGCAGTCTCTGCAGTAACACACCTCAGCCTGGAGGGTGACAGGCTGTCTGGTCTAGGTCCTCTTCTCTGCAAAGACACACCTCAGCCTGGAGGGGGACAGGCTGTCTGGTCTAGGTCCTCTTCTCTGCAGTAACACACCTCAGCCTGGAGGGTGACAGGCACTCTGTAGTAACACACCTCAGTCTGGAGGGTGACAGGCACTCTGTAGTAACACACCTCAGCCTGGAGGGTGACAGGAACTCTGCAGTAACACATCTCAGCCTGGAGGGTGACAGGCACTCTCTGCAGAAACACACGTTAGCCTGGAGGGTGACAGGCACTCTCTGCAGTAACACACCTCAGCCTGGAGGGTGACAGGCACTCTGTAGTAACACACCTCAGCCTGGAGGGTGACAGGAACTCTGCAGTAACACATCTCAGCCTGGAGGGTGACAGGCACTCTCTTCAATAACATACCTCAGCCTGGAGGGTGACAGGTTGTCTGGTCTAGGTCCTCTTCTCTGCAAAGACACACCTCAGCCTGGAGGGGGACAGGCTGTCTGGTCTAGGTCCTCTTCTCTGCAGTAACACACCTCAGCCTGGAGGGTGACAGGCACTCTCTGCAGTAACACACCTCAGCCTGGAGGGTGACAGGCACTCGGCAGAAACACACGTTAGCCTGGAGGGTTACAGGCACTCTGCAGAAACACACGTTAACCTGGAGGGTGACAGGCACTCTCTGCAGTAACACACCTCAGCCTGGAGGGTTACAGGCAGTCTCTGCAGTAACACACCTCAGCCTGGAGGGTTACAAGCAGTCTCTGCAGTAACACACCTCAGCCTGGAGGGTGACAGGAACTCTCTGCAGTAACACACCTCAGCCTGGAGGGTTACAGGCAGTCTCTGCAGTAACACACCTCAGCCTGGAGGGTGACAGGAACTCTGCAGTAACACATCTCAGCCTGGAGGGTGACAGGTACTCTCTGCAGTAACACACCTTAGCCTGGAGGGTGACAGGAACTCTGCAGTAACACACCTCAGCCTGGAGGGGAACAGGCACTCTCTGCAGAAACACACGTTAGCCTGGAGGGTGACAGGCACTCTGCAGTAACACACTATAGCCTGGAGGGGAACAGGCACTCTCTGCAGTAACACACCTCAGCCTGGAGGGTGACAGGCACTCTCTGCAGAAACACACGTTAGCCTGGAGGGTGACAGGCACTCTCTGCAGTAACACACCTCAGCCTGGAGGGTGACAGGCACTCTCTGCAGTAACACACCTCCGCCTGGAGGATTACCGGCAGTCTCTGCAGTAACACACCTCAGCCTGGAGGGTTACAGGCAGTCTCTGCAGTAACACACCTCAGCCTGCAGGGTGACAGGCACTCTGTAGTATCACACCTCAGCCTGGAGGGTGACAGGCACTCTCTGCAGTAACACACCTCAGCCTGGAGGGTGACAGGCTGTCTGGTCTAGGTCCTCTTCTCTGCAAAGAAACACCTCAGCCTGGAGGGGGACAGGCTGTCTGGTCTAGGTCCTCTTCTCTGCAGTAACACACCTCATCCTGGAGGGTGACAGGCACTCTCTGCAGTAACACACCTCAGCCTGGAGGGTTACAGGCAGTCTCTGCAGTAACACACCTCAGCCTGGAGGGTGACAGGCACTCTGCAGTAACACAACTTAGCCTGGAGGGGAACAGGCACTCTCTGCAGTAACACACCTCAGCCTGGAGGGTGACAGGCACTCTGCAGTAACACACCTCAGCCTGGAGGGGAACAGGCACTCTCTGCAGTAACACACCTCAGCCTGGAGGGGAACAGGCACTCTCTGCAGAAACACACGTTAGCCTGGAGGGTGACAGGCACTCTGCAGTAACACACCTTAGCCTGGAGGGGAACAGGCACTCTCTGCAGTAACACACCTCAGCCTGGAGGGTGACAGGCACTCTGCAGAAACACACGTTAGTCTGGAGGGTGACAGGCACTCTCTGCAGTAACACACCTCAGCCTGGAGGGTTACAGGCAGTCTCTGCAGTAACACACCTCAGCCTGGAGGGTGACAGGCACTCTCTGCAGTAACACACCTCAGCCTGGAGGGTGACAGGCACTCTCTGCAGTGTAACACCTCCGCCTGGAGGGTTACCGGCAGTCTCTGCAGTAACACACCTCAGCCTGGAGGGTTACAGGCAGTCTCTGCAGTAACACACCTCAGCCTGGAGGGTGACAGGCACTCTCTGCAGTAACACACCTCAGCCTGGAGGGTTACAGGCAGTCTCTGCAGTAACACACCTCAGCCTGGAGGGTGACAGGCACTCTGTAGTAACACACCTCAGCCTGGAGGGTGACAGGCACTCTCTGCAGTAACACACCTCAGCCTGGAGGGTGACAGGCTGTCTGGTCTAGGTCCTCTTCTCTGCAAAGACACACCTCAGCCTGGAGGGGGACAGGCTGTCTGGTCTAGGTCCTCTTCTCTGCAGTAACACACCTCAGTCTGGAGGGTGACAGGCACTCTCTGCAGTAACACAGCTCAGCCTGGAGGGTGACAGGCACTCTGCAGAAACACACGTTAGCCTGGAGGGTGACATGCACTCTCTGCAGTAACACACCTCAGCCTGGAGGATTACAGGCAGTCTCTGCAGTAACACACCTCAGCCTGGAGGGTTACAGGCAGTCTCTACAGTAACATACCTCAGCCTGGAGGGTGACAGGCACTCTCTGCAGAAACACACGTTAGCCTGGAGGGTGACAGGCACTCTCTGCAGTAACACACCTCAGCCTGGAGGGGAAATGGCACTCTCTGCAGAAACACACGTTAGCCTGGAGGGTGACAGGCACTCTGCAGTAACACACCTCAGCCTGGAGGGGAACAGGCACTCTCTGCAGTAACACACCTCAGCCTGGAGGTGAACAGGCACTCTCTGCAGAAACACACGTTAGCCTGGAGGGTGACAGGCACTCTGCAGTAACACACCTTAGCCTGGAGGGGAACAGGCACTCTCTGTAGTAACACACCTCAGCCTGGAGGGTGACAGGCACTCTCTGCAGAAACACACGTTAGCCTGGAGGGTGACAGGCACTCTCTGCAGTAACACACTTCAGCCTGGAGGGTGACAGGCACTCTCTGCAGTTACACACCTCCGCCTGGAGGGTTACCGGCAGTCTCTGCAGTAACACACCTCAGCCTGGAGGGTTACAGGCAGTCTCTGCAGTAACACACCTCAGCCTGGAGGGTGACAGGCACTCTCTGCAGTAACACACCTCAGCCTGGAGGGTTACAGGTACTCTCTGCAGTAACACACCTCAGCCTGGAGGGTGACAGGCTGTCTGGTCTAGGTCCTCTTCTCTGCAAAGACACACCTCAGCCTGGAGGGGAACAGACTGTCTGGTCTAGGTCCTCTTCTCTGCAGTAACACACCTCAGCCTGGAGGGTGACAGGCACTCTCTGCAGTAACACACCTCAGCCTGGAGGGTGACAGGCACTCTGCAGAAACACACGTTAGCCTGGAGGGTGACAGGCACTCTCTGCAGTAACACACCTCAGCCTGGAGGGTTACAGGCAGTCTCTGCAGTAACACACCTCAGCCTGGAGGGTTACAGGCAGTCTCTGCAGTAACACACCTCAGCCTGGAGGGTGACAGGCACTCTCTGCAGTAATAACCTCAGCCTGGAGGGTGACAGGCACTCTCTGCAGTAACACACCTCAGCCTGGAGGGTTACAGGCAGTCTCTGCAGTAACACACCTCAGCCTGGAGGGTTACAGGCAGTCTCTGCAGTAACACACCTCAGCCTGGAGGGTGACAGGCACTCTGCAGTAACACAACTTAGCCTGGAGGGGAACAGGCACTCTCTGCAGTAACACACCTCAGCCTGGAGGGTGACAGGCACTCTGCAGTAACACACCTCAGCCTGGAGGGGAACAGGCACTCTCTGCAGTAACACACCTCAGCCTGGAGGGGAACAGGCACTCTCTCCAGAAACACACGTTAGCCTGGAGGGTGACAGGCACTCTGCAGTAACACACCTTAGCCTGGAGGGGAACAGGCACTCTCTGCAGTAACACACCTCAGCCTGGAGGGTGACAGGCACTCTGCAGAAACACACGTTAGCCTGGAGGGTGACAGGCACTCTCTGCAGTAACACACCTCAGCCTGGAGGGTTACAGGCAGTCTCTGCAGTAACACACCTCAGCCTGGAGGGTTACAGGCAGTCTCTGCAGTAACACACCTCAGCCTGGAGGGTGACAGGCACTCTCTGCAGTAACACACCTCAGCCTGGAGGGTGACAGGCACTCTCTGCAGTGTAACACCTCCGCCTGGAGGGTTACCGGCAGTCTCTGCAGTAACACACCTCAGCCTGGAGGGTTACAGGCAGTCTCTGCAGTAACACACCTCAGCCTGGAGGGTGACAGGCACTCTCTGCAGTAACACACCTCAGCCTGGAGGATTACAGGCAGTCTCTGCAGTAACACACCTCAGCCTGGAGGGTTACAGGCAGTCTCTGCAGTAACACACCTCAGCCTGGAGGGTGACAGGCACTCTCTGCAGAAACACACGTTAGCCTGGAGGGTGACAGGCACTCTCTGCAGTAACACACCTCAGCCTGGAGGGGAAATGGCACTCTCTGCAGAAACACACGTTAGCCTGGAGGGTGACAGGCACTCTGCAGTAACACACCTCAGCCTGGAGGGGAACAGGCACTCTCTGCAGTAACACACCTCAGCCTGGAGGTGAACAGGCACTCTCTGCAGAAACACACGTTAGCCTGGAGGGTGACAGGCACTCTGCAGTAACACACCTTAGCCTGGAGGGGAACAGGCACTCTCTGTAGTAACACACCTCAGCCTGGAGGGTGACAGGCACTCTCTGCAGAAACACACGTTAGCCTGGAGGGTGACAGGCACTCTCTGCAGTAACACACTTCAGCCTAGAGGGTGACAGGCACTCTCTGCAGTTACACACCTCCGCCTGGAGGGTTACCGGCAGTCTCTGCAGTAACACACCTCAGCCTGGAGGGTTACAGGCAGTCTCTGCAGTAACACACCTCAGCCTGGAGGGTGACAGGCACTCTCTGCAGTAACACACCTCAGCCTGGAGGGTTACAGGCACTCTCTGCAGTAACACACCTCAGCCTGGAGGGTGACAGGCTGTCTGGTCTAGGTCCTCTTCTCTGCAAAGACACACCTCAGCCTGGAGGGGAACAGACTGTCTGGTCTAGGTCCTCTTCTCTGCAGTAACACACCTCAGCCTGGAGGGTGACAGGCACTCTCTGCAGTAACACACCTCAGCCTGGAGGGTGACAGGCACTCTGCAGAAACACACGTTAGCCTGGAGGGTGACAGGCACTCTCTGCAGTAACACACCTCAGCCTGGAGGGTTACAGGCAGTCTCTGCAGTAACACACCTCAGCCTGGAGGGTTACAGGCAGTCTCTGCAGTAACACACCTCAGCTTGGAGGGTGACAGGCACTCTCTGCAGTAACACACCTCAGCCTGGAGGGTGACAGGCACTCTCTGCAGTAACACACCTCAGCCTGGAGGGTTACCGGCAGTCTCTGCAGTAACACACCTCAGCCTGGAGGGTTACAGGCAGTCTCTGCAGTAACACACCTCAGCCTGGAGGGTGACAGGCACTCTCTGCAGTAACACACCTCAGCCTGGAGGATTACAGGCAGTCTCTGCAGTAACACACCTCAGCCTGGAGGGTTACAGGCAGTCTCTGCAGTAACACACCTCAGCCTGGAGGGTGACAGGCACTCTCTGCAGAAACACACGTTAGCCTGGAGGGTGACAGGCACTCTCTGCAGTAACACACCTCAGCCTGGAGGGGAAATGGCACTCTCTGCAGAAACACACGTTAGCCTGGAGGGTGACAGGCACTCTGCAGTAACACACCTCAGCCTGGAGGGGAACAGGCACTCTCTGCAGTAACACACCTCAGCCTGGAGGTGAACAGGCACTCTCTGCAGAAACACACGTTAGCCTGGAGGGTGACAGGCACTCTGCAGTAACACACCTTAGCCTGGAGGGGAACAGGCACTCTCTGTAGTAACACACCTCAGCCTGGAGGGTGACAGGCACTCTCTGCAGAAACACACGTTAGCCTGGAGGGTGACAGGCACTCTCTGCAGTAACACACTTCAGCCTGGAGGGTGACAGGCACTCTCTGCAGTTACACACCTCCGCCTGGAGGGTTACCGGCAGTCTCTGCAGTAACACACCTCAGCCTGGAGGGTTACAGGCAGTCTCTGCAGTAACACACCTCAGCCTGGAGGGTGACAGGCACTCTCTGCAGTAACACACCTCAGCCTGGAGGGTTACAGGCACTCTCTGCAGTAACACACCTCAGCCTGGAGGGTGACAGGCTGTCTGGTCTAGGTCCTCTTCTCTGCAAAGACACACCTCAGCCTGGAGGGGAACAGACTGTCTGGTCTAGGTCCTCTTCTCTGCAGTAACACACCTCAGCCTGGAGGGTGACAGGCACTCTCTGCAGTAACACACCTCAGCCTGGAGGGTGACAGGCACTCTGCAGAAACACACGTTAGCCTGGAGGGTGACAGGCACTCTCTGCAGTAACACACCTCAGCCTGGAGGGTTACAGGCAGTCTCTGCAGTAACACACCTCAGCCTGGAGGGTTACAGGCAGTCTCTGCAGTAACACACCTCAGCTTGGAGGGTGACAGGCACTCTCTGCAGTAACACACCTCAGCCTGGAGGGTGACAGGCACTCTCTGCAGTAACACACCTCATTCTGGAGGGTTACAGGCAGTCTCTGCAGTAACACACCTCAGCCTGGAGGGTTACAGGCAGTCTCTGCAGTAACACACCTCAGCCTGGAGGGTGACAGGCACTCTGCAGTAACACAACTTAGCCTGGAGGGGAACAGGCACTCTCTGCAGTAACACACCTCAGCCTGGAGGGTGACAGGCACTCTGCAGTAACACACCTCAGCCTGGAGGGGAACAGGCACTCTCTGCAGTAACACACCTCAGCCTGGAGGGGAACAGGCACTCTCTCCAGAAACACACGTTAGCCTGGAGGGTGACAGGCACTCTGCAGTAACACACCTTAGCCTGGAGGGGAACAGGCACTCTCTGCAGTAACACACCTCAGCCTGGAGGGTGACAGGCACTCTGCAGAAACACACGTTAGCCTGGAGGGTGACAGGCACTCTCTGCAGTAACACACCTCAGCCTGGAGGGTTACAGGCAGTCTCTGCAGTAACACACCTCAGCCTGGAGGGTTACAGGCAGTCTCTGCAGTAACACACCTCAGCCTGGAGGGTGACAGGCACTCTCTGCAGTAACACACCTCAGCCTGGAGGGTGACAGGCACTCTCTGCAGTGTAACACCTCCGCCTGGAGGGTTACCGGCAGTCTCTGCAGTAACACACCTCAGCCTGGAGGGTGACAGGCACTCTGCAGAAACACACGTTAGCCTGGAGGGTGACAGGCACTCTCTGCAGTAACACACCTCAGCCTGGAGGGTTACAGGCAGTCTCTGCAGTAACACACCTCAGCCTGGAGGGTTACAGGCAGTCTCTGCAGTAACACACCTCAGCTTGGAGGGTGACAGGCACTCTCTGCAGTAACACACCTCAGCCTGGAGGGTGACAGGCACTCTCTGCAGTAACACACCTCATTCTGGAGGGTTACAGGCAGTCTCTGCAGTAACACACCTCAGCCTGGAGGGTTACAGGCAGTCTCTGCAGTAACACACCTCAGCCTGGAGGGTGACAGGCACTCTGCAGTAACACAACTTAGCCTGGAGGGGAACAGGCACTCTCTGCAGTAACACACCTCAGCCTGGAGGGTGACAGGCACTCTGCAGTAACACACCTCAGCCTGGAGGGGAACAGGCACTCTCTGCAGTAACACACCTCAGCCTGGAGGGGAACAGGCACTCTCTCCAGAAACACACGTTAGCCTGGAGGGTGACAGGCACTCTGCAGTAACACACCTTAGCCTGGAGGGGAACAGGCACTCTCTGCAGTAACACACCTCAGCCTGGAGGGTGACAGGCACTCTGCAGAAACACACGTTAGCCTGGAGGGTGACAGGCACTCTCTGCAGTAACACACCTCAGCCTGGAGGGTTACAGGCAGTCTCTGCAGTAACACACCTCAGCCTGGAGGGTTACAGGCAGTCTCTGCAGTAACACACCTCAGCCTGGAGGGTGACAGGCACTCTCTGCAGTAACACACCTCAGCCTGGAGGGTGACAGGCACTCTCTGCAGTGTAACACCTCCGCCTGGAGGGTTACCGGCAGTCTCTGCAGTAACACACCTCAGCCTGGAGGGTTACAGGCAGTCTCTGCAGTAACACACCTCAGCCTGGAGGGTGACAGGCACTCTCTGCAGTAACACACCTCAGCCTGGAGGGTTACAGGCAGTCTCTGCAGTAACACACCTCAGCCTGGAGGGTGACAGGCACTCTGTAGTAACACACCTCAGCCTGGAGGGTGACAGGCACTCTCTGCAGTAACACACCTCAGCCTGGAGGGTGACAGGCTGTCTGGTCTAGGTCCTCTTCTCTGCAAAGACACACCTCAGCCTGGAGGGGGACAGGCTGTCTGGTCTAGGTCCTCTTCTCTGCAGTAACACACCTCAGCCTGGAGGGTGACAGGCACTCTCTGCAGTAACACACCTCAGCCTGGAGGGTGACAGACACTCTGCAGAAACACACGTTAGCCTGGAGGGTGACAGGCACTCTCTGCAGTAACACACCTCAGCCTGGAGGGTTACAGGCAGTCTCTGCAGTAACACACCTCAGCCTGGAGGGTGACAGGCACTCTCTGCAGAAACACACGTTAGCCTGGAGGGTGACAGGCACTCTCTGCAGTAACACACCTCAGCCTGGAGGGGAAATGGCACTCTCTGCAGAAACACACGTTAGCCTGGAGGGTGACAGGCACTCTGCAGTAACACACCTCAGCCTGGAGGGGAACAGGCACTCTCTGCAGTAACACACCTCAGCCTGGAGGTGAACAGGCACTCTCTGCAGAAACACACGTTAGCCTGGAGGGTGACAGGCACTCTGCAGTAACACACCTTAGCCTGGAGGGGAACAGGCACTCTCTGTAGTAACACACCTCAGCCTGGAGGGTGACAGGCACTCTCTGCAGAAACACACGTTAGCCTGGAGGGTGACAGGCACTCTCTGCAGTAACACACTTCAGCCTGGAGGGTGACAGGCACTCTCTGCAGTTACACACCTCCGCCTGGAGGGTTACCGGCAGTCTCTGCAGTAACACACCTCAGCCTGGAGGGTTACAGGCAGTCTCTGCAGTAACACACCTCAGCCTGGAGGGTGACAGGCACTCTCTGCAGTAACACACCTCAGCCTGGAGGGTTACAGGCACTCTCTGCAGTAACACACCTCAGCCTGGAGGGTGACAGGCTGTCTGGTCTAGGTCCTCTTCTCTGCAAAGACACACCTCAGCCTGGAGGGGAACAGACTGTCTGGTCTAGGTCCTCTTCTCTGCAGTAACACACCTCAGCCTGGAGGGTGACAGGCACTCTCTGCAGTAACACACCTCAGCCTGGAGGGTGACAGGCACTCTGCAGAAACACACGTTAGCCTGGAGGGTGACAGGCACTCTCTGCAGTAACACACCTCAGCCTGGAGGGTTACAGGCAGTCTCTGCAGTAACACACCTCAGCCTGGAGGGTGACAGGCTGTCTGGTCTAGGTCCTCTTCTCTGCAAAGACACACCTCAGCCTGGAGGGGAACAGACTGTCTGGTCTAGGTCCTCTTCTCTGCAGTAACACACCTCAGCCTGGAGGGTGACAGGCACTCTCTGCAGTAACACACCTCAGCCTGGAGGGTGACAGGCACTCTGCAGAAACACACGTTAGCCTGGAGGGTGACAGGCACTCTCTGCAGTAACACACCTCAGCCTGGAGGGTTACAGGCAGTCTCTGCAGTAACACACCTCAGCCTGGAGGGTTACAGGCAGTCTCTGCAGTAACACACCTCAGCCTGGAGGGTGACAGGCACTCTCTGCAGTAACACACCTCAGCCTGGAGGGTGACAGGCACTCTCTGCAGTAACACACCTCAGCCTGGAGGGTGACAGGCAGTCTCTGCAGTAACACACCTCAGCCTGGAGGGTTACAGGCAGTCTCTGCAGTAACACACCTCAGCCTTTAGGGTGACAGGCACTCTGCAGTAACACAACTTAGCCTGGAGGGTGACAGGCACTCTCTTTAGTAACACACCTCAGCCTGGAGGGTGACAGGCACTCTGCAGTAACACACCTCAGCCTGGAGGGGAACAGGCACTCTCTGCAGTAACACACCTCAGCCTGGAGGGTGACAGGCACTCTCTGCAGTAACACACCTCAGCCTGGAGGGTGACAGGCACTCTCTGCAGTGTAACACCTCCGCCTGGAGGGTTACCGGCAGTCTCTGCAGTAACACACCTCAGCCTGGAGGGTTACAGGCAGTCTCTGCAGTAACACACCTCAGCCTGGAGGGTGACAGGCACTCTCTGCAGTAACACACCTCAGCCTGGAGGGTTACAGGCAGTCTCTGCAGTAACACACCTCAGCCTGGAGGGTGACAGGCACTCTGTAGTAACACACCTCAGCCTGGAGGGTGACAGGCACTCTCTGCAGTAACACACCTCAGCCTGGAGGGTGACAGGCTGTCTGGTCTAGGTCCTCTTCTCTGCAAAGACACACCTCAGCCTGGAGGGGGACAGGCTGTCTGGTCTAGGTCCTCTTCTCTGCAGTAACACACCTCAGCCTGGAGGGTGACAGGCACTCTCTGCAGTAACACACCTCAGCCTGGAGGGTGACAGGCACTCTGCAGAAACACACGTTAGCCTGGAGGGTGACAGGCACTCTCTGCAGTAACACACCTCAGCCTGGAGGGTTACAGGCAGTCTCTGCAGTAACACACCTCAGCCTGGAGGGTGACAGGCACTCTCTGCAGAAACACACGTTAGCCTGGAGGGTGACAGGCACTCTCTGCAGTAACACACCTCAGCCTGGAGGGGAAATGGCACTCTCTGCAGAAACACACGTTAGCCTGGAGGGTGACAGGCACTCTGCAGTAACACACCTCAGCCTGGAGGGGAACAGGCACTCTCTGCAGTAACACACCTCAGCCTGGAGGTGAACAGGCACTCTCTGCAGAAACACACGTTAGCCTGGAGGGTGACAGGCACTCTGCAGTAACACACCTTAGCCTGGAGGGGAACAGGCACTCTCTGTAGTAACACACCTCAGCCTGGAGGGTGACAGGCACTCTCTGCAGAAACACACGTTAGCCTGGAGGGTGACAGGCACTCTCTGCAGTAACACACTTCAGCCTGGAGGGTGACAGGCACTCTCTGCAGTTACACACCTCCGCCTGGAGGGTTACCGGCAGTCTCTGCAGTAACACACCTCAGCCTGGAGGGTTACAGGCAGTCTCTGCAGTAACACACCTCAGCCTGGAGGGTGACAGGCACTCTGCAGTAACACACCTCAGCCTGGAGGGTGACAGGCACTCTGCAGTAACACAACTTAGCCTGGAGGGGAACAGGCACTCTCTGCAGTAACACACCTCAGCCTGGAGGGTGACAGGCACTCTGCAGTAACACACCTCAGCCTGGAGGGGAACAGGCACTCTCTGCAGTAACACACCTCAGCCTGGAGGGTGACAGGCACTCTCTGCAGAAACACACGTTAGCCTGGAGGGTGACAGGCACTCTCTGCAGTAACACACTTCAGCCTGGAGGGTGACAGGCACTCTCTGCAGTTACACACCTCCGCCTGGAGGGTTACCGGCAGTCTCTGCAGTAACACACCTCAGCCTGGAGGGTTACAGGCAGTCTCTGCAGTAACACACCTCAGCCTGGAGGGTGACAGGCACTCTCTGCAGTAACACACCTCAGCCTGGAGGGTTACAGGCACTCTCTGCAGTAACACACCTCAGCCTGGAGGGTGACAGGCTGTCTGGTCTAGGTCCTCTTCTCTGCAAAGACACACCTCAGCCTGGAGGGGAACAGACTGTCTGGTCTAGGTCCTCTTCTCTGCAGTAACACACCTCAGCCTGGAGGGTGACAGGCACTCTCTGCAGTAACACACCTCAGCCTGGAGGGTGACAGGCACTCTGCAGAAACACACGTTAGCCTGGAGGGTGACAGGCACTCTCTGCAGTAACACACCTCAGCCTGGAGGGTTACAGGCAGTCTCTGCAGTAACACACCTCAGCCTGGAGGGTGACAGGCTGTCTGGTCTAGGTCCTCTTCTCTGCAAAGACACACCTCAGCCTGGAGGGGAACAGACTGTCTGGTCTAGGTCCTCTTCTCTGCAGTAACACACCTCAGCCTGGAGGGTGACAGGCACTCTCTGCAGTAACACACCTCAGCCTGGAGGGTGACAGGCACTCTGCAGAAACACACGTTAGCCTGGAGGGTGACAGGCACTCTCTGCAGTAACACACCTCAGCCTGGAGGGTTACAGGCAGTCTCTGCAGTAACACACCTCAGCCTGGAGGGTTACAGGCAGTCTCTGCAGTAACACACCTCAGCCTGGAGGGTGACAGGCACTCTCTGCAGTAACACACCTCAGCCTGGAGGGTGACAGGCACTCTCTGCAGTAACACACCTCAGCCTGGAGGGTGACAGGCAGTCTCTGCAGTAACACACCTCAGCCTGGAGGGTTACAGGCAGTCTCTGCAGTAACACACCTCAGCCTTTAGGGTGACAGGCACTCTGCAGTAACACAACTTAGCCTGGAGGGTGACAGGCACTCTCTTTAGTAACACACCTCAGCCTGGAGGGTGACAGGCACTCTGCAGTAACACACCTCAGCCTGGAGGGGAACAGGCACTCTCTGCAGTAACACACCTCAGCCTGGAGGGTGACAGGCACTCTCTGCAGTAACACACCTCAGCCTGGAGGGTGACAGGCACTCTCTGCAGTGTAACACCTCCGCCTGGAGGGTTACCGGCAGTCTCTGCAGTAACACACCTCAGCCTGGAGGGTTACAGGCAGTCTCTGCAGTAACACACCTCAGCCTGGAGGGTGACAGGCACTCTCTGCAGTAACACACCTCAGCCTGGAGGGTTACAGGCAGTCTCTGCAGTAACACACCTCAGCCTGGAGGGTGACAGGCACTCTGTAGTAACACACCTCAGCCTGGAGGGTGACAGGCACTCTCTGCAGTAACACACCTCAGCCTGGAGGGTGACAGGCTGTCTGGTCTAGGTCCTCTTCTCTGCAAAGACACACCTCAGCCTGGAGGGGGACAGGCTGTCTGGTCTAGGTCCTCTTCTCTGCAGTAACACACCTCAGCCTGGAGGGTGACAGGCACTCTCTGCAGTAACACACCTCAGCCTGGAGGGTGACAGGCACTCTGCAGAAACACACGTTAGCCTGGAGGGTGACAGGCACTCTCTGCAGTAACACACCTCAGCCTGGAGGGTTACAGGCAGTCTCTGCAGTAACACACCTCAGCCTGGAGGGTGACAGGCACTCTCTGCAGAAACACACGTTAGCCTGGAGGGTGACAGGCACTCTCTGCAGTAACACACCTCAGCCTGGAGGGGAAATGGCACTCTCTGCAGAAACACACGTTAGCCTGGAGGGTGACAGGCACTCTGCAGTAACACACCTCAGCCTGGAGGGGAACAGGCACTCTCTGCAGTAACACACCTCAGCCTGGAGGTGAACAGGCACTCTCTGCAGAAACACACGTTAGCCTGGAGGGTGACAGGCACTCTGCAGTAACACACCTTAGCCTGGAGGGGAACAGGCACTCTCTGTAGTAACACACCTCAGCCTGGAGGGTGACAGGCACTCTCTGCAGAAACACACGTTAGCCTGGAGGGTGACAGGCACTCTCTGCAGTAACACACTTCAGCCTGGAGGGTGACAGGCACTCTCTGCAGTTACACACCTCCGCCTGGAGGGTTACCGGCAGTCTCTGCAGTAACACACCTCAGCCTGGAGGGTTACAGGCAGTCTCTGCAGTAACACACCTCAGCCTGGAGGGTGACAGGCACTCTGCAGTAACACACCTCAGCCTGGAGGGTGACAGGCACTCTGCAGTAACACAACTTAGCCTGGAGGGGAACAGGCACTCTCTGCAGTAACACACCTCAGCCTGGAGGGTGACAGGCACTCTGCAGTAACACACCTCAGCCTGGAGGGGAACAGGCACTCTCTGCAGTAACACACCTCAGCCTGGAGGGTGACAGGCACTCTCTGCAGTAACACACCTCAGCCTGGAGGGTGACAGGCACTCTCTGCAGTGTAACACCTCCGCCTGGAGGGTTACCGGCAGTCTCTGCAGTAACACACCTCAGCCTGGAGGGTTACAGGCAGTCTCTGCAGTAACACACCTCAGCCTGGAGGGTGACAGGCACTCTCTGCAGTAACACACCTCAGCCTGGAGGGTTACAGGCAGTCTCTGCAGTAACACACCTCAGCCTGGAGGGTGACAGGCACTCTGTAGTAACACACCTCAGCCTGGAGGGTGACAGGCACTCTCTGCAGTAACACACCTCAGCCTGGAGGGTGACAGGCTGTCTGGTCTAGGTCCTCTTCTCTGCAAAGACACACCTCAGCCTGGAGGGGGACAGGCTGTCTGGTCTAGGTCCTCTTCTCTGCAGTAACACACCTCAGCCTGGAGGGTGACAGGCACTCTCTGCAGTAACACACCTCAGCCTGGAGGGTGACAGGCACTCTGCAGAAACACACGTTAGCCTGGAGGGTGACAGGCACTCTCTGCAGTAACACACCTCAGCCTGGAGGGTTACAGGCAGTCTCTGCAGTAACACACCTCAGCCTGGAGGGTGACAGGCACTCTCTGCAGAAACACACGTTAGCCTGGAGGGTGACAGGCACTCTCTGCAGTAACACACCTCAGCCTGGAGGGGAAATGGCACTCTCTGCAGAAACACACGTTAGCCTGGAGGGTGACAGGCACTCTGCAGTAACACACCTCAGCCTGGAGGGGAACAGGCACTCTCTGCAGTAACACACCTCAGCCTGGAGGTGAACAGGCACTCTCTGCAGAAACACACGTTAGCCTGGAGGGTGACAGGCACTCTGCAGTAACACACCTTAGCCTGGAGGGGAACAGGCACTCTCTGTAGTAACACACCTCAGCCTGGAGGGTGACAGGCACTCTCTGCAGAAACACACGTTAGCCTGGAGGGTGACAGGCACTCTCTGCAGTAACACACTTCAGCCTGGAGGGTGACAGGCACTCTCTGCAGTTACACACCTCCGCCTGGAGGGTTACCGGCAGTCTCTGCAGTAACACACCTCAGCCTGGAGGGTTACAGGCAGTCTCTGCAGTAACACACCTCAGCCTGGAGGGTGACAGGCACTCTCTGCAGTAACACACCTCAGCCTGGAGGGTTACAGGCACTCTCTGCAGTAACACACCTCATTCTGGAGGGTGACAGGCTGTCTGGTCTAGGTCCTCTTCTCTGCAAAGACACACCTCAGCCTGGAGGGGAACAGACTGTCTGGTCTAGGTCCTCTTCTCTGCAGTAACACACCTCAGCCTGGAGGGTGACAGGCACTCTCTGCAGTAACACACCTCAGCCTGGAGGGTGACAGGCACTCTGCAGAAACACACGTTAGCCTGGAGGGTGACAGGCACTCTCTGCAGTAACACACCTCAGCCTGGAGGGTTACAGGCAGTCTCTGCAGTAACACACCTCAGCCTGGAGGGTTACAGGCAGTCTCTGCAGTAACACACCTCAGCCTGGAGGGTGACAGGCACTCTCTGCAGTAACACACCTCAGCCTGGAGGGTGACAGGCACTCTCTGCAGTAACACACCTCAGCCTGGAGGGTTACAGGCAGTCTCTGCAGTAACACACCTCAGCCTGGAGGTTTACAGGCAGTCTCTGCAGTAACACACCTCAGCCTGGAGGGGGACAGGCAGCCTGAATCCTGTCGAACGTCAGCAGCTTTCTCGTCTGACCCAGATTCTCCTGGGCCCATATCCACAACATGTTTCAGAGTAAGAGTGCTGATTGAGGATCAGGTCCTCCCTGTTCTTACAATCTTACAACTGATCCTAGATAAGCCCTCCTCTACCCCGAGACGCTTTATGAATACAGGCTTGAGCCCTCTCCTCCAGTTGACATCACTTTACCTGTCCCTTATTGAGGTCATTAATAAGTGGTAGGTAAAATGATACAGTGGGAGCACTGCACTGTGAATGTTTGCAAGGGATTCAGTTGTTTAGATATCCTCGTCTTTATCATCTCCACCATGTCCATCAATATAACATATGAGATACACAACTGTTTTGAATGACTGTTGCTCTTCAACCCACAGTCAGCATTAGCTTGGAGGATGCAGGTGAGTAGATCCTTGGGCTGGGCGCTTGTTGATACCTTCTTTCAACTGTCAATCACACGAGGCAGCATGCCTTTACTCTCTGCTTCAGCAAGTCCAGTAAAATTATGTCATAGCTTTCACGTCACTAAGGCTGGAGGAGAATAAACAAATGGCATTTTCAAGCCTACAAAATGTAAACTTGGCATACCTGCCCTGTACCACTGTTGAATTCGAATGACAAATTGAAAAAGATTGGCGAGATGTCACAGACAGGGATGCAATACGAAGCAGTGTGCACAGAGATTTGTTTGGTCTTAATGGAAATGCTTTACGGTTGAATTCCACCCAGTCTCTCCTCTTCTGCCCCAGTGAAGGTCACCTGATTTGGCAAGACATGTCAATCCCTCTGGTTTACACAAACTTCTAGTCATTCTATTTCTATTTCTATATTCTATGTCAAGTATACAAGCTCTCACAGTATTTTATCAGGGGCTGGGTTGGCTGGAGAATACTAGAGAGGGCCTGCTGGGGGTGTTGACATGTGGCATTGTGTCCAAGTCAGGAAACACTCTTCTTCTCCGCTCCCCACTCTTACGGTCTAAATCCTTGTCACACGACCCTGTGCACTCCTCAGTCCCCCTCTCACGGCCTGTGTTCCCAATTACCACCGGATTAATAGTGCTCTCTAACAACAGCCTGCATCGGAGGGAGGGAGGGAAAAAAAGGATGGAAGAGAGCAGAGTGGGTGGTATGTTAAGGAATAGAGTAAAGTGACCAACATGGACAGGAGTCACAGTTGATAATATACAGTATCTTGTGTATGAAACGTGGCTGAAATGCTACCTCTGGAAAGCCAGTATGAAGGTCTGTGCTCAGGCTAGGACTGAATGGGGGCCGGTGTGTGAGGGAAAAAATATCTGTGGAGTTCTGTAGGTGCTTGCACTTAAACCATCAAAAGGAAGAAAAAAACAAGGAGGCCGAGATGCGAAAATATACTTAAATTGAATTCCCTGCCCAAAATAATACAAAAGGTGACAGTGCAAAGTGTTAAAAAGGCTGAACAAAAAAAATGATCCGTTTTTTTTCCTTTTTAGGGTTTGATTGAGTGCGAATACCTACTAAACTGAAATGCTGCCTGTGCCTGTCCCTCAACAAATCACAAAACACTTCCATTTCAGAAGTGACACTTGTGCGCAACCCCCAGTCAAGACCCTACCTCTATGAAATTGTGGAGATCTGAGAGGAATTGACAGGTAAAAGCCATATGGTGAAAATTACACCTAGCCTATCAGAGGGCAAGGTGGAGCTAATATAAAATTAACATCTAAATTCCACTCAGATCTCACAGGGCTAGGGGTCATTTTTGGGGTTGGTTATCTGCCACCTACTGGCATGTCCATCTCCTTTCCCTCTCTTTCATCTTATTCTAGCAGTGAATGTGTTTTCAAAGAAACTTTAGGAGGCAGGAGATACCCCTTCATTCGTTTCCTGTTTCCTGTTGTTTCATTCTAATATTATTGTTTGGTTAAAATATTAGTATGACGACTGCCATGTCTCTGTTTTTTGTTTTTTACCGCAGATGAAGAGGACACAGTTATTGACTCTGATGGGAGGCAGGAGAGGGCAAAAGAGAAGGAGAGAAAGAAAGAGAGGGACAGAAAGAGAAGAAGAAATGTAGCAAGAAGAGCTTCCAGTGCAAGAAAAGAAGGAAAGGAATTGGAGGACAGACCAGGAAGAGAGGAGAGGAGAGGACGAAAAAAGAGGGATAAGGAGGGGAAAGGGAAAGGGGGAGAGGATGAGAGGCAGGAAGAAGTGAAAAATGACACGGTTGCTAAAACTCAAAAGAATTTCAGCAATGAAAACACCAGAAAACTGGAGCAAAAAGAGATAGAGGTTGTAGGAGAGGAGGATGGGGATACCGAGGAGAAGAGGAAAAATGGACGCTCAGAAAAAGGCGGGAAAAAGGAGGAGAATGGAAGAGGAGAGACAGTTGAGAAGAAACAAAAGAAAAAAAGGGTTGAGACAAGGTAAGGTCCTGTGTGTACAATCTTGCATTGCATTTTACATTTCAAAACATTGTGGCTAACATTTTGTATGAGCAAAGAGCAGTGAAGTTTTTAAAAATTTAAGCAGGCAATTCAGTTAAGAACAAATTCTTATTTACAATGGCGGCCTACCCCGGCCAAACCCTAACCCGGACGACGCTGGGCCAATTGTGCGCAGCTCTATGGGATTCCCAATCACGGCTGGTTGCGATACAGCCTGGAATCGAAACGGTCTGTAGTGACTCCTCTAGCACTGAGATGCAGTGCCTTAGACCATTGAGCCACTCTGGAGTTATCCATTGCACGTTTATATACAGCTCACAACCCATCATCACATGTGAATCATGACATTCCTTGTGCAGGGTACTAAAATCTTCATGGTTAAATAATCGGCTCGTCATGATGCACGTTGTTTAAAGAAGTTTCACATTAAATTGCGGATTGCAGATAAGAATCTCTATAATTATCTTTTGTGTGACAAAAATGTTGCCCTCTACCTTCACCAACCTTACAAACAAAAACAAAACAACTTTTCTTGCTGTCTCAGTGCAGAGCATGAGTCATCAGAGGAAGAGGAGGATGAGGAAGAGAAAGTGGGAGAGGAGAAACCAGAGGTCTTGTCTCCCGAGGAGTTGGAGAAGCTGAAGGAGGAAGTGGATGAGAGGAAGAAACTTATCTCGACCCTAAGAGGAAAGCCTTGGCCCATGAGGAAGAAACTGCTAACTCTACGGTGCTGAGATAACTCTAAAGCAAATGCATTTCCCCAGCCCCTAAACTATTACCCCTTTCACACTATTGTGTCGAGTTGACCCATGAACATGGAAAGAGGGCACACCTATCTTTGCCATTAGACACCTCGGTGGGCAGTGCCATTGAGTGCTATCGCCTTTTTAATGTTGTCCATTTCTTCTACTCATGTGGATTAATTGGCGGTTAATAAACAAACTGAAAGGGACATCTGTCTTTCTCATCCAATGGACTTTTAAAAAGAGGTGAGGAGAGAGGATGCGAGGAGCATGCAATTGAGAAAAGGCCATAGTCTGAACAGGCATAAAGCCTGGTTTAGTAATTTACTGCCACCTGCAATGCTGGGATGGTTGCCCAGGAGTATGATTCATTGGCTGATCTCTCCCGCTGACCTGGATGGAATTGAGTGATCCTTCCTTAACCCATGGAAAGTCTCACCCAGTTGACTAATGTAGAATGTTGAAAGCCTTCCATGGCACTGTCCATGCTAAAACAGGCTTTGTGGCAAGTCCATCCATCTCTACAATATGTCTCGATTCCGAAACATATTTTGTGGTCTCAGATATTTCCCTGTCACATTGTCCTTCCCAGCATGGTCCCTGCAATTACAGTCGATGCATAGCCAGGCCAGCACATTACAACCCGGCTTTGTGTGGCTCGGCTCACTAGTGTGAAAAGGGTATAAATGTAGCTGTTGGTAGATAATGGAACCAGGTTTAGCATGTTGGAGGAGCACCGAGTAGCCATAGCATGGAGTATGGTGCAATATGATTATATTTATTTTACCAGTACCGGTACCAGTAACTAATCCTGCCTCATATTTCACAGGGAGTCCCATGAGTTTGTGGAGAAATATGAGGGAGCTCTTGGGAAAGGAAAGAGCAGAAAACTGTATGCATATAAAGTCATGATGTTGAAGGTGAGGACAGTCATCAGTTATAGGTGGACCAATGTTTTTATGTGTTCTTTATTGTGTCATGTTTATGCTACCAGTTATCTATGATCCTTTACAACACAAGTATAGTCAGCAAGCCTATGTGGGATCTATTCCATGACACTGCTGGTTTTGCTGTTAGAAATGGATGAAGTTTCAGAGGGACTTTGAAAACTTCAAAACTGCTTGCGTTCCATGGGAGATGAAAATCAAAGAGATTGAGAGTAAGTATGTCTCTTACCTCTTCCTTTTGTATCCTTGCACGGTTTTGTTGGTGCTTCCTGGTTGTCTTTTATTTTTCAACCTTGCTGAAAAGGTTAGCACACAGCTAGCTACCTCTGTTCCTTACCATGGACTTTGCCATGGACTTCGCTGTTTCTCTAATTTGTGTATCACTTTTTTGAGGACCCCTGGGGGCCTCTTGCCTACCCCCTTGGAGTCCTTGGTAGTCACTCTGTGATCGACTGATTTATGTATTTCTCCTCAGTGTGATGAAACACAGTACCATATATGACTGTGCTTTGTGCCTCCTACAGGCCATTTTGGCTCCTCGGTTGCCTCCTACTTCATATTCCTGAGGTGGATGTATGGCATCAACATGATCCTCTTTGGGCTGACGTTTGGTCTGGTCATGGTGCCAGAGGTAGGGGGCCATTTGATCTTCAAATCAGAATTGGGGCCCGAATTTAAGGCCCGAATTTTGTGACTATCGTTGTGGACATGGTATAATTCACATCTCCTCATATACAGTAATTTTATATGAAAATGAAGAATTTGTATTTATTTATAAATGAGGCCCCACTCACTGAGCAAAAACTGGTTGAATCAACGTTGCTTCCACATCATTTCAATAAAACAATTCAATGAGATGACATTGAATCAATGCAGAAAACTGATTGGATTTGCAAAAAGTAATCAACGCAAGGACATTTCATGTGATTTTCTCCCAACTTTTCACCTAAACCCAATGACATGGTGACATTTTTGTTGTTGATTTCAGGTTGTATTCATGTTAGTTGACAACTCAACCAAATGTAAATCAAAACTAAATGTTGAAATTATGTTTTAGTGGGCAGGCTCTAGTAGCATCTCAAGGACCTACAGATGCTTTAACTCTTTATCTCTGTCTAGGCTCTGATGGGCAGGCCGTATGGTAGCATGCCCAGAAAGACTGTCCCTAGAGCTGACGAAGCCAACGCCATGGACTTTGCTGTCCTATGGGACTTTGGGGTCATTACTAATTGTTTATTTGTGTAATGTGACCACTGTGTAATGTTACCACTAACATGACTCTTTATGTGCGTGTGCGCCGCACAGCGTGCGTGGTGTTTTTAAAGTTGTCAAGAAGTTGTTAATACTGAATGAAATCTGAATCATGTGTGTGTCCCAGGGCTACGCCCAGTATTCTGTCCTCTTTTATGGCTACTACAACAGCCAGCGCGCCATTGGCTGGCTCAAGTTCCGCATGCCCCTCTCCTACTTCCTGGTTGGCGTGGGAACTGTGGCCTATAGCTATATGGTGGTGATAAGGACGTGAGTACCTGTATGTTTACTGGTCTCTCAGTGGTCCTCAAAGCCCCCCCCCTCCCCCACACACCAGGGGACTTTGACAAGGTTGTGCCTAAACAGGAAATTAAAATGAGCGTTTCGTTTCGTATTGGACAAGTCCAGGTCCTTCTCTGTTTCAGTCTGTCGTATTCCATTTGGTGCCTAATCAAAATGACCCTGGTGTGTGCACTTTCTGCCAATTGTGACAAAAAAATAAATTGAAACGTTGATCACATTTCCAGTGAGAAACAAATAGAGTCCCGGTCAAATCTGATGATTTCTGATGATGTTATTGTTTGACGCTTCTTCTATTTATTATGAAACGTGTTAAAGTATGGCCCGGAATGCTAATGAGGACGGTGGCGGAGACAACAACAGCTTCAATTTCAGCTGGAAGATGTTCACCAGCTGGGATTACCTCATTGGCAACCCTGAGACAGCTGACAACAAGTTTGCCTCCATCACCACCAGCTTTAAGGTAAAGACATGTTAGTGTAAGAACCACAGGGACTAGGATAGGGCAGGGTCAATAGAGACCTAGGGGGGTATCATACGAAACAGGGTTGAGGAGTTAGCGAGGTAACTTTGGTCAACTTTTGAGTTCAACTCGGGATAACCAGTCATACAAGAGTGGCTCACCTTTTAGCCATGTACATTTCTATGGCAACGAATCCCTCAGAACTAACTGCTCCGGGGCAGGCTAACTCACAGCTGACTCCACTTACCCTGAATGAAATGACGGAGCTGCGAGTAGAGGACCAACGAAATCAGATTCCCTCTCTCAGTCCCTCTCACGAAGATTGTGTCATCATCCCCTTCGTTTGAGGAAGACGACTGATTAAATATTTTATTAAATGTTTTTTTTTTGTGTGTTAAAAATAGTCATGCTAAAATATCACATGACACATTTAGTAATGAAATAATGCACTTTAAACTTCACGCAATGTAACTTTTGAATGACTTCATAAAATACAAATAGTATTAGACGTGGGACAAAGGTGCTTGTATATTAATAAACACCCCCCAAATGTGGTAGTCTGGCCCTTCCGTGAGTAGATCTAGCTTGCTTCTGAACTGGGTACCGGTATGGAGTTCACACAACACAGGATTATCAAAAATGTTGTTTATTACAAACAACTGAGGTTAAAATAGTTTTCTAAGCTGCACAGGCTGACGGGCTTAAAGTGGCAATCAAAAGGCAGATACAGATCATTTCAGTGTAACCTGCAATGTGCAATTCTCAAGTAGTGTAGCTCAGGTACAGCACATATCAGGATAACAAGTCTAAGTACAGCAAACTTTACACAACACATCTAGTAAGAGTCCCATATCTTAGTCTCCCAGTACGCATCCTCTATTCATTTGAATGTGTTGACAGACATCTCTTGAGCTGCGCTGATAATTCGAAGGTAGGAACCATCCAATATTCTAGAACACTGCTGCGTACCTGTGCACGTTTGGTACTCTGATAGACCCTTTTACAATGAACACGCACACAACACAGAGACTGGACAGAAGATGTGTCAACTGTGAATGAATGTCAGTTTGCAGCTACCTGGTGTGGGACTCGGAGACCACAGTAGTTCTATCCTTTTCTGGAAAGGCAGTACCATTTTGTAGGAACAGGTAGATGTGCATTCTCCAGAGCCACTCCTGCCACAAATCAGAGCACACAAGCAATTAATTCAAACGGACCAATAGGAAAGCATACACATTTCACATGACAACTCTGTATGCTTTAATAAAGGCACCTCCACCCTGTTTTACATTAGTTTATGTATGGCAATGTTTGATTTGTTGTCTCTCTGTGTGTGTGTGTGTTTGTGCATGTGTGTCTGTGTATATGTGTGTGTGTTCTCTGCCCTTGTGATGCCAACTTCCTAGGAGGCCATTCTGGAGGAACAGGAGAGCAGGAAGGATGACAACATCCACTTGACTCGTTTTCTGCGAGTTCTGGCCAACTTCCTGGTGCTGTGCTGTCTAGCAGGAAGTGGATATCTCATCTACTTTGTGGTGCGTCGCTCCCAGAAGTTTGCCTTAGAGGGACTGGAGAGCCATAGCTGGTGGGAGAGGAATGAGGTACAAGTGTGTGTGTGTGTGTGTGTTTGACTTAGAGGAGGCTGGTGGGAGGGTGTATAGGAGGATGGGCTAATTTTAAAGGCTGGAATGGTATAAATGGAACAGTATCATGCACATCAAAGATATGGAAACCACCTGTTTTATTCCGTTTCATCGATTCCATTCCAGCCATTACAATGAGCCCGTCCTCCTACAGCTCCAGTCCTCATATAGCTCCTGTCCTCATATAGCTCCTGTCCTCATATAGCTCCAGTCCTCATATAGCTCCAGTCTTCATATAGCTCCAGTCCTCATATAGCTCCTGTCCTCATATAGCTCCAGTCCTCATATAGCTCCAGTCTTCATATAGCTCCAGTCCTCATATAGCTCCTGTCCTCATATAGCTCCTGTCCTCATATAGCTCCAGTCCTCATATAGCCCCTCCCACCAGCCTTTTCTGATTTACATGTGTTTGCAATCAGTACCTTGATTAATTATGTTTATTTGTGCGATCTGTATGCTCTTGCGTGTCTGTGTGATTGAGTTTATATTCATTTATTCATAGGTGTGAATAACAGTATACTGTATTGTATGCGTGTTATTGTTTGTCAGGTGAACATGGTGATGTCCCTCCTGGGGATGTTCTGTCCCATGCTGTTTGATGTGATCAGTGCACTAGAGAACTATCACCCCCGCATTGCTCTACAGTGGCAGCTGGGACGCATCTTCGCCCTATTCCTGGGAAACCTTTACACCTTCATCATCGCACTCATGGATGAGATCAACCTCAAAGTAAATCTGGAAGCCTGTGGCTAGTTATACCACGTACCCCCATGAAGGATTCTACCTAAAATCATTTGTATCTTCTAATGGTTCTACCAACAACTCTCTAGGGTTCCTTGAACACTTTGTAAAGGGTTTTTAACAATAGGAATACGAATGACCCCAAAACGTATTCTATGGTTATTTTCAGATGATTATTTTACACCTTTTAATCATCATCTAGTTTTCACTTTTATGAGAACAAGTGTAACCCTCTCATGTTCCTTTGTTTTTTTCCCCACAAAGGAAACAAATGAGTTACTAGTCTTAACCTGCAGCTGGGTTAAACATCTGGTTTAAACCTGAGGTTTTCATATGCAAGCATCGACCCACTATTACTGTAGATGGGGAAACAGGCTGATACGACACCTGTCTTTAAATTGAGCACTAAATGTTTTGTTTTTGTTGATTTAAGCGGGAGGAGGAGGAGGTGCTGAAGCTTAATATGACTATATGGGAGGCCAGTCTGTATAATGGGACCCTGGGAGTGAATAGCACAGCTCCTCCCATCACCGTCCACCCTGCCGACATCCCACGCGGACCCTGCTGGGAAACCATGGTGGGACAGGTAATGAATGGTTAAATACTATTTGAATCCAGGTCTGGTAATGATAAATAGCTTATTGTTTGGGTGAATTGGAAGGGGGGCATGCATTCATGATTCTTGTGTGTATGTTTAGTATCGTTTTTACAGCGTAAATGTACTGGGATGACGCGTGCATTATTTGCCATTTAATATACTTTGGTAATATGTAGGAATTTGTCAGACTCATTGTGTCGGATACTATGACAACCTACATCACGCTCCTGATCGGGGACTTCTTGCGTGCTGTGCTGGTGCGTTTCCTCAACTACTGCTGGTGTTGGGACTTGGAGGCTGGATTTGTGAGTCTTTGGATTGACCACTCTGCTCTACTCTGTATTTAGGCTTGAAATCTGTTTAAGCCACACTTCAAGTCCGTTTTGTCATTGCATTGATATTGCTTTTGGGGTAACACTTTACTTCAAGTCTGGTCTGTTGAATGATGTTGAATAAATGGGGGATGAAGGTTGTTATGAATGATACTGCAAAACACATAAAGGTGCCATGACTGGTTTCAGAGATGTGTTATAATTAAGCAATAAGGCCAGAGGGGGTGTGGTATATGGCCAATATACCACGGCTAAGGGCTGTTCTTAAGCACGACACAACGCAGAGTGCCTGGATACAGCCCTTAGCTGTGCTATATTCAAATCAAATTGGCCATATACCACAAACCCTTGAGGTGCCTTATTGCTATTATAAACTTAATTAGAACCGTAAAAATAAATGTTTTGTCATACATCGTGGTATACAGTCTGATTTTCCACGGCTTTCAGCCAATCAGCATTCAGGGCTCGAACCACCCAGTTTATAATGCCTTTATGTATAGCCCCTTCAAGTGTTACTGATTTGGTCATTGATTTGATGAATTGCACCGACATTGACTATTCTTGTTTTCCCTTGTGTAAGCCCTCCTACTCAGAGTTCGATGTCAGTGGGAATGTCCTGGGTCTGATCTTCAACCAAGGCATGATATGGTAGGCGGTAGCTGCTGTAATCTTATTGTGGCACCTCCACATATGAGAGGCCTTCTGATAGTAAAGTAAGGCTAGGTGACCCACTGGTTTGTATAATTAAATGATCAGATACAGGGGCTGATGTACAAAAATAGACAGATATTTATCCATTTAAAAACAAGGCAAGAGCTTCTCAGCAACAACTTAGGGGCTGCAAATGTGCCTTGCATTTAGGCAACCTGGTCATGCTTTTGAAGGCATTATAGGACATTTGGCAGCTGTTTTGCCGTGTGACGGCAAAGCGTCATACGCTTATGCCTTCTAGCTTCTGCGCTCTGCAGTCACATACTCAAAGTCTGCCCCCCGCTGGGGTTGAGAAGCAAGTGCATAGATGATTTGTGAAGCTGCTTATGAAGGTTTAATGTAAGCTATACATGTTGTGTTTGTTTAAAGGGGACTGTCCATTCTATTAGTTATAATGTGTGTGCTCTAACTTGTCACAGTAGCCCATGATATACTAGATATTTCAGGGGAATAAACTTTTTGGCCGGTGCTGGTCAGAGCAGTGGTCCAAAATGTTGGCATTTTAAATAAATAAATGAAACTTGCAAGTAAGCAGTGTGCGATATCACATTCCAACACACCTGCTCTACGTGACAGTCCATCGCTATCATATGCTTGTTTAAACCCCCTAGAGTCGATGTGCGCGCCCCGCATATATCTAATAAGCATAATGCAAAAATCCCCATAAAAATCTGTCAGTTTAAGCTAGAGATATCTAGTTTTGCCCGCATCTCAATCTACCGCATCCGCCAATGCCGACCTTCCGCATCTGCGGTGGAAGGTGGCCGAGCTACAGCGATGTTTGTCAGACAATGAGACATCCCGATAATCGGTCTTCTCACAGAAACGTCTGCAGCGTCCAAACGGTTTGGCCTACAAACTCGTCTAGTTAGTCCGGTACCAGTTGAACAAATTAATGGAAGTATGGAAGTGGAATGGCATCTGGTATGGAATCTATTTTTATATGGTTAAAAATGAATAATTTGGATCATGGTCTTAATAATGATAATACATTTCTTGTATCTTTAAAACAAACTTCCTTTTGATAAAAATGTTATTATCTGTTTTTCCATTTCTGAATCTGTAATAAAATGTGTTTCTATGGGCTAATAGCAGTAAGGCCAAATTCAGTATTTCATCAAATATTTTGTACATCTTTTTTTGATGGATACTTAACGGATCCTAAAATTCACAATCAAATAGCTAAAATGATCCTTGGTATAACCATCTTAAAACAACTCCATATGTTTAGCAGAACCCCACCCCCCTTAAGGATTAACTCCCTCCTTTCTCTCTGCTAGGATGGGTGCGTTCTATGCCCCCTGCCTGCCTGCTCTGAACGTGCTGAGATTGCATGTGTCAATGTACCTGCAGTGCTGGGCCGTCATGTGCTGTAATGTTCCTCAGGAGAGGGTGTTCAAGGCCTCAGGCTCCAACAACTTCTACATGGCTATGCTACTGGTCATCCTTTTCCTCTCAACACTGCCTGCTATCTACACCATAGTCACTATCCCCCCCTCCTTCGACTGTGGCCCCTTCAGGTAACAGAAAAACACCTGCATTCTGTATATGACAAGACATGCATGTAAACACACACACACACACGCACACACACACACACACACACACACACACACACACACACACACACACACACACACACACACACACACACACACACACACACACACACACACACACACACACACACACACACACACACACCCACACTCCAGTTGTTTGTTGTGTGATGACAGTTTCTCATCTCTGATTGCTCCACTGCAGTGGGAAGAGCCGCATGTTTGATGTGATCCAGGAGACGCTGGAATCTGATTTCCCTGCCTGGTTTGGGAAGGTGTTCAGCTACGCCTCCAACCCTGGCCTGGTGCTGCCTTTCCTACTGCTGATGGTGTGAGTAGTCAGGGCTAATGATCCACAGGGCAGTCCCCAGACTATATACAAGATAACAATGTAAAATAAAATATTTGGTATATGTTCCCCCCCCACAGTTTGGCCATTTATTACTTGCAGTCTACATCCAAAAGTTACAAGCAAGCCAACCTGGAGTTAAAGAAGAAACTTCAAACCGTAAGTCGTACCATCAATAAGGTTCTGACGCTGATACAGCATCTATTATATTCCCTGTGTGGTACTTGCACTGACATAGTCTGTCCACCAGAGAGCAGTAATTGCCAGAGTATATCAATAACAAGGGTCCCACAGCCTACCTGCATGCAGATGAGGTTACATCATCTGATGGACAGCCCATTTAGCTGCGATTTCAATGAATATTTCAAAATGTTACAGGGAAGTGTTAGTTATTTAGGATATGAGAGTATATTTTAAGATACAATATTTCAAATATCACAAACATCAGCAGGAGACAGAGAGGCCAGTCATATATTTTTTCAGGTGGGGAATTAGAGGCAGTTATGGATCCACATCCACACTGCTTAAACTAAACAATCCGTGATCCCTGTAATCTCGATTAGAACGTTTGGGGCCGTTCCTGTATAGTAGCTGCTTCTTTACTTCCAGCAAAATGAAGAGAACAAGAAGAAGACTAAAATGGCAGCACTGAAAGCTGCCATGGATTTAGAGGAGGCTCAAAAAGCTTGGTCAGAAGCACCGCGGCAACAGAGAAACAACAACGCCTCTCAGCAATCTTATACGGGTGAGAAGAATACTGTGACAGGACATTTAGTTAGCAGTTTTGTTTTTGTTTGGTATCTGAAAATTTGATTCGCACCAAGTTATGTCATCATGCCTCTCATCTCCCCTTGTCCCTTTCTAAGAAGATAGAGAAAAGAAGGGTGGGGAACACAGAGCACATCAAGGAAAGAGCGACCATCAAATTCCCCCTTCTGCCACCAGCCCCCCGGCCCCGAGGGGCCACAGAATCCCTGGGCCCCTACCAGGTAACCAGTGGCAACCAGCACCCAGTGTTCAGAGGGTCCCAAACTCCCAGAGACACTGAGTATGACTGCTGTCACAGATGTGGAAATGGCAAGCACTTTATAGACAGACACAGACCTCCCTGAATATACAAACGTCACTCTGATTTCAGAGGCAGACTGAAAGTAAAAGACTGCTGAAGTGACTTTAACACCAGAGGTATCATGACCGGTAATAGTTGATTCCTTATTACCAGGTTGTACATTACAGTTCTAATGGACATTTATTCAAACAGTGTTATGTGAATTGTGACTGTAAAAATGTAACTTTCTTGAATTGGTGATAGATTAATGTATACTATCTAATTTCTTATTAATTTGTACTAACTATTCTGCACACCAAGCAACATAACATGTATTTGGCATTGACAGGACCTGGTGAGTTCATACATAATATCCTGTGTTATTACATTATCTGGTTTTTACAAGGACCTGACATTGTGGAGAGTTATTAAAGCACTAAACTAGGGTTTCCCCAACGGAGTCCTCGGAACCCCAAGGGTGCACATCTTGGTTTTTGGCTTAGCACTACACAGCTGATCTAAATGATCAATTAATCATTAAGCTTTGATCATTTGAATCAGCTGTGAGCTGTTAGGGCAAAAAAACGAAACGTGCACTCCTTGGGGTCCCCAGGACTCAGTTTGGGAAGATCTGCACTAAACACTGAAAGACCATCAATTCAGCCAATGTTCTTGGTTGGCCAGCAGTTTAGAAGTTGTCTGTGAGCAGATTATAGGAATAATTCCCCCTCTGCCAATTCTGATTTTAACTGCAGGGTTACATCATAGGGGGAATATCATTCAATGTATGTCCCTTTGTACATTTATATTCAAAACAGGATACAATGATCAACTTGAAATGCTGACTGTTTTCAGTGACTTGGTAATGAGAGACAGCTCCCATCAAGCAAACCAATTCAGGAAACAAGGACACAATTCCCACAAATTGACGCGTTGAACATGCACCGCAGTTAACTTTACCAAAGGTCCTTGGCCTGAACAAGTATCTCTGTAGTAATCCAAGCTTCACATACTCAATGAGTGTCCCTGTCCTCAGACCTACAAACTGAGTGTCCCAACATCTTAACTCTGGTGCACTGATTGGACACTGGTTTTTTATCTGTTAATCATCCTGTCATTCCTCCTCTGTGAGATCTGGGGTAATATAGCTACCAACATCTAATTACTGTAGCTTGCATGGCTTTAAAAAACCTTCATTTGAAGGTGTTGATCTTTATCCCAAACAGTCGTCAAACACAAACCTATTGTGCATTGCTTCTCTGACCTATTTTAGTATCATCCCCAACTCAACCGATTCAAAGGAACCATGAGAAATCAATCCTATAATGTCGTTAACATTTATTCATTCCAGAACTGGCGCATAGTACCATCCATTAACATTGCAAATGCTCATGTTCAATTCATAGACAGTTATCATTAAATATTCATTTGAGTTATTTGAGATCTTAAGAAAGCGCAGGCCCTTTATGCTCCATTTTTCCCACACAAACGTTTAAATGATTGGTGGTCCGGTTGGTTTCTTTGGTGAAGAAACATTTGTCTTCCGTCCCAACAGAAGACACAAGCGTGGTTCATGCATTTCTTGAGCTCATTCGCAAGGTTAGTATAGTATATTCTGGATCATCCAAAGGCACTGTTACCTTACCCCCAATATGGGTAATCAGCTACCATTGTGCCCGCTGTCTCAACCCAACCTTGCTCTGTTTGGCTACCTCCCAGTCTCCCGCCATGTTTGTACAATGGGCAGGATATCTGAACCGTGACCGCATGGTTCTCGATTACCTGATATCTCAATGTTATAGTACAACCAGTAATGAAGGGCAGAGTGAAACGTCAGAGCATCACAGGCACTGATTTCTCTCTCCCACCTGGCCTCCTGTCTACTTTCTTTTCTTGTCCAATCAGATGTCAGAGGTTGTGTGCAGAATTTCATCGATTCTCAAAAGGTTCATAACTCAACAGGTCTATAAACAGTAGTTAAGAACTTTTAGTAAATGGAACCATGATCCCCAGATCAACTGGTCCAGGAAAACATGTTGAACAGGAATCACCCTGCATCCAATTGCTGGCTTGCCTTTGAAGTTAGCCGGGTCGGTCCTGGTCGGTCCCTGGATGGGATACCAGATGTTACTGGAAGGGGTGTTGTAGGTCCCGAAGGAGGAACTCGTCCCTCTGGTCTGAGATCCCTATGCCCCAGGGTAGTGAGGGGGACATTGCCCTTCGAAGGGTGCCGTCTTTCGGATGGGACGTTAAAATGGGTGTCCTGACTCTCTGTGGTCAATAAAGATCCCATGGCACTTATCGTAAGAGTAGGGGTGTTAACCCCGTGGTCCTGGCTAAATTCCCAATCTGCTGCTCATACCATCATGGCCACCTAATCATCTCCAGACCTGCTAACTACTGCTCCAACAAAGGTTAAGGGGGTAATTGTAACAAGCCTACCTATGCAAGGTTTTTTACACCACTTATACTGAACCACTTAATCCTCAGATTTCGATAAACACTGGCAAACACCTTACTTAGTTTCGCGCTCATCATCCTCCTCCTCCTCCTCCTTACTTGATAGATACGGTCCTTACAGGGCTGTAACCAGGGTTTGAGTTTTAGTGAGGTCCAGAAGTGTCCCCAGCCATTATCACCTTGGCTGCTGTAGGTTCATTCCCCTCAGTCCATCTATAAACACTTAGCCTATTAGCTATACAATTGTGATGTTATACTCCTGAAAGGTGGGAAATGTGAGAAATGATTCACTGACACGTACAGTAGCATCAGCGGCAAAACAAACACCTAGGACATTTTTAGAACTGTATTGTTTGCATGTTGATTGCATTTTAATGTAGGCCTTTAGGGAAGATAGGCCACAAGGAGAAGTTCATATTGAAACGTCGTTTTTTCCCCCTAACTTTTTTCATAAGACAAAGTACAGATTTTCTCAGGGGATGCTACATGGGCCACAAGTTTGGGAACCACTGTACTAACCTCTTTCTCCTCTGCTTCCTCTATGGATTTCACATGACTGGGCAGGGGTGTGGTCATGGGTGGGCCTTGGGGGGCATAGACCGACCCACTGGGGAGCCAGGCCCAGCCAATCAGAATGAGTTTTCCCACACAAAATGTCTTTATTACAGACAGAAGTACTCCTGAACTTTACTCGCAATAGAAGTCTCTGCAGGCAACTAGCAACCTGACTGACTGCCATATTATCTATAAGTGACTATTTACCAGTTGTGCAGTCATTCCCCCGAGACCGTTTTTGTTTGTTTTGGTCATGTCTGTAGACACACTGTCAGCAGGATCTTTAGTTGCCTTTTTGAACCAACTACGAGCTGGGGTAGATTGTTTCACGTAGGCCCTCAGCCTGAGCCACGAGCGGTCGGAGTTAGCCGTTTGAGAGAGTGGTGAATGTGCTGCTAAAAAGGCAAATCCAGGAGGAAAATTTGGCGAACACAACTAACAAACCATTGTTCATGATTCAACTGGTTCACAAAGAGGCAAACGCGATTAGAACTCAGTCAGATCAAGAATATAAGTGTTCTGAGCTTTGATCAACGCTAGGAGCAGTATTTAGATTTTGACCGGTAATTGATTTCCTTTATTGTGTCCTATGTAGTTACTTTAGGCCAGTGGCGATTTTAGCATGTCAATCTTGGTAGGGGAAACTCCCCCAATTTTTTTGATGCATGCCAGCAAAGCCACTACACTACACAACACAACACTAAACAATACATTAATTGCACTATAATGGTGCCAAACGGTGCCCACAAACTGTTAGGGCCTTCATAAATCTGTCCCAACAGCAGAGCTTTCTTTTCAGAACTATGTAGGGAATCCTTACCACTGCTACACTTGGCTATCAGTGGAGCCTTGTCTGGCAGTGAAACAGTTCATTCAGCCTCATTTACTGCCTTAAAAAAAACCCATAGCTGATATGGCTGACTTTGTGGTTTCTACTGACAATTGAGATGTACAAACTCTGGCATAAGGTGACGACGAGCAGATAAGAGGATAAGAGGCAAACCGTAATTTCGATTAAGACGTTAATGAGCGAGCTAGGACTGACGTAGTTAATATAACTATTTGTTCAGCACTTTTGAAATGTACAGCGACAGAATTCAGAACATGCGTCGTTCTTACAGTTTTCTCCCTGTACACCAAGCCAGAACCGTAGGATAAATATAGGGGGCATATATGCAGACAATGAAAGCTCTTACAATATTTGATGATGACATTTCTCTAAAACAGGCTATAGGCTACATGTACACAACCAAGTAAGAACAGTAGGCTACATTATGAGGGGGAAAGGAACCAAATTATTAGGGTGATGCACATGGGCTACTAACAGTTTACTGCACAAAATACACTTAGTTGTAATGAACACGAGGGGAGACAGAGAGCTGGTTTCAAGCGCATGGTGTTTATTGAAAAGGACCACAGGAGGAGGCAGGTAGCTGGGTCTAGGGGCAGGCAGAATGTCATACACAGGGGTCCAAAAGGGAAACAGTACAGGCAGGGAAAAGGCTAGTAATGTAGTCCAGGAGATCAGGCAATAGATAGATAACAGGAAATCCTTTAGGCTAAAGTACAGGCAGGGAATAGGCAAAAGGTGTCATTAGCGAGGCAGGCAAAAACTATCATACACGGGAGGAGTAAATCACAGGAAAAACAGAGCCCAGCAAGACGTGTGTCACAAAACAACCAATACCTCACAGTGATGGGGTGCAAAGAACTGAACTAAATAGTGTGTGATAATGACATACAGGTGTGTGAACAGGTGATTAGAATTCAGGTGATTGGGATCTGGAGAGTGAGCTGCGTTCGGGGGATCGAGGTGTTTGAGAGTGTGAGATGGAAAGTGGGCTGGAAAGTGAGCTGCGTTCAGGGGATCTCCGTGGTTGAGGGTGAGAGTTGGAAGCAGACGTTACTAGTATTACTTTCTTAGCCACAGTATACATATCTCCCTGGCATAATACGTCATTTATGCAGCAGCCTTACATTCCTCTTTTGATCTTAAAGGGCTCACTGTATGGTTTGTACTGTCCATCTACAGTGGCGCGTCTCGACGGGAACTTGAGAAGGACAGAGGATGGGAGAAGAAGAGTTACCCAGAGAAGGAGGGATACAGCTTAGGTTTCAGCATCATGCCCTATTAATTCCCACATAATCACAGGAAGAGTTGCGTTAGCTGCTTTCGCTACATGTCTCCGGTTGCCATGCATTATTCACCAGGTCATCCCTGACATGTCACCATAAGCAGACAAGCTATTCTTATTAACAGTGAAGGATGAAGCTTAATGCGCGAGTGCATTGTGTATTCTTTGTTTAGTTTCAATTTTTCCATTTAAAGTTTTTTAGTCGTATGTATGGTATACGCATGGTATACATTATCCAACGAAATGCTTGCTTGCCTACTTCCTTCTTGACAATGCAACAACAATAATAAATAATAAAATATAACAATATCAAGATAAAGTAAATGGCTCAGTAGAATAGAATAAACATGTTAGTGTAGGTATAATACAGGAAGGCACTATTTATAGTCCAATATATACACGTGTATTGGGGGATGGGGCAAGTGTATAAATTGAGCAGTATAATAGCAGTCTGGTAGCAGCAGTTGTGATGTGTGTGTAGCATGAATGTATATACAGTGTGTGTGTGTGTGTGCGTGTGTGTGTATGGGGGGGGGGGGGGGCATGAGTGAGTGCATGTGTGCTAAGGTGTGGAGAATCAGTGCAGGTGGTCAGTCCAGTTCAAGTGTTCAGCAGTCTGATGGCTTGTAGACAGAGACGGACTCTGAGCCTCTTGGTATCAGACATGCTCTGCTACGTCTGTCCGACGGTGAGTGGGAGAACAGTTCGTGGCTGGGGTGTGTGGGGTCCATGATGATGCTGCCTGCCTTCCTCAGGCACCGTTTCGAGTAGGTGTTCTGAATGGACTTATTGGCAACAAGAGCAGAAATGCATTTTGAGACATGTTACACTAATCTTACAATGGCATGAACTAGTTCTGTCCAAGATGTCCAAGATGTATCACTAATGGTTATGTTGCAACCCTCATTCTTTTCAGCCCAATTCCATCTTCCATCGATATTACCATGTCAAGAGCCCATGATAGTATTTGTATAGCACGATCATGTCATAGAGGCTGCTTGTTGTCTCACTTTCCCCTCAAGCTTACAGTACTTTAGAGTTCATTGAATTTTAATGAGAACTGTCCTTTATTTCAGCATTTGTGCAAAGGTTTCGAATTTCAGGGTCAGAGTTACGTACAGTACATTATGGAATATATTGGTGTGAGTTTTCCAACTGTTGTTCAAAACAAATTATAGCTGCAAAACAGGTGAATAATGGTTATAATGCACCCATGAAGGCATTCAGTTGGAATTGATGTGTGTGGGTGTGCGTGTGGGTGTGTGTACTGTATCTGTGTGTCTACACGCATGCTGTAAGTCATATCAACTGATGTTGTTTTTTAATTGACATCCCTTTTGTACCCCTTTATTGTCCCTTTAGATTTTGTCTTTCTCCTTCAGGTTTAAAGATGATCATCTCTTGGGCAATATCATTGGTGGTTGTCAGGGAAACAGCCAGTCTAGTAGCACAAACACAGGTGTAACTGTCAGAGTATGTGAGTGCCTGCACAGGTGTGATGGCTATCTGCTTAGCTGAGGTCTCCATGGCCTGAGAGGGAGAGAGCAGGCTGACCCAAAGAAGATAGCAAGAGGACAACACTCAGCCAAAATGATTTCTCAGAAGAAAAATGACATTGCAATTAGAATGGAAGATGGTGGGTTGGATTTATTCTGTTCCTCTTTCTTATTTTGGATTTCTCTTGAATGCTGAAGAATATTCAGTTCTTCACTTTATTTGAGATGCTCGTGGTAAATATGGAGGTAGTACATAGATGTTCTATGACATGTAACAGAATCCACACTGTTAAACCATAAATGAACAGTAAGATTATGGTATTTTTGTTGGTTCAAAGACAAAATACAATATTTGTGGATATTCTGGATGTCTGTGGTGTTGCATCACAGTGTTGTTTTTTATTTTATAGTGGGAATTGAAATCGATGGAGAGTTAGACAGTGGGAGTGAGGGTAAGTCATAAGATGGAGAAAGTGTTTGATGTGCGTGTTTATGTGAGTTTGCTTACTTCCTGCGAGTGGGTGTATGTACAGTCAAGCTCACTTTGATTGGTTGTGGATATTTAAAAAAATATATTATTTTGAAAAATATGACATTCCAAAAGGGGAGACACACCTCATCATAATTATGACATTTAGTTGTCAAAATTATGGAACAAACATCAAAAAAGGAAGTGGGAGGCTACCAACCTGCATGATTTATATGTTTGTTTAATTGTTCAGGTTTGAATGCAATCTATGGATCTATGAAGCCTTTGTCTGTCTGTTAATATTTGTGTGAGATATATACGTGAGTGCGTGTGTATCAGATGAGGCCAGGTGGAGGGACAGAAACAGGAAAGCCAAAGCCTCTCCACGAGCCGGGGGACGGAACGGCAAACCGGCCACCACTGAGGACGAAGAGGAAGAGGAGGATCAGGACGAGGCACCGAGGAAGAGGGCTCGTAAGAAGAAAGCCAGTGCCCAGGACAGCGAGGAAGAGGAGGAGGAAGACGACAGAAGCGTCAAGCGGAAGGGCACAAAGGCTGCGGGCAGAAAGAAAAAGGCAGTCAAGGAGGAGGAGGAGGAGGAGGAGGAGAAACGAGGGAAGAAAAAGAAAGGCGGAAAAGTGACTAGCAAGAAGCAGAAAGACGAGCAGAACAAGGAAAAGAAGGGCGATGCCAAAGGCAAAGGAGGAAAGGAGAAAGGGAACGGGAAAGACAAGAAAAAGAAGAATGGAAAGTACAGCAGGTGCAGTATCCTTTGAGAGGGCCATCTCTCTCACGTATCTCCACACTCCACGCAACCTCATGTATGAGGGAGGACTCTGACAGACTCTGTTGGTATATGCCCCTTCATTGTATTGAGTTATTGCTTCAGGGAGTTGAGTTATGAAATTGGGCTATGGGGTTGCGCTAAAGTGTTCCAAAATACTACGACAATGACCCAAGCTCACTATTTGGCACTCGGCAAAAAAAAAAAAAATTCACACAGTGAACGATCCTATAACATCAGGTAACGTTTCAATTGAGTCCTGATTGAGTCCAATGGTTTGCCGCTAACGTTAGCATGACAACGTCCCTGACATATTTTTTAAATGTCCCCGGAAAACAGTATTTGATAAACATTAGTAGGACATGCTGTAATGGTTATAAGAACATTTGGGGAAATTATCCAATAATACTTGTTTTTTTACATTTCTAGAATGTGTTAACTAAACTTTTATGGAGAAATCGTTATAGCCATCTGATGGGAACATCCCTAGGGACATCCATGGGAACCTTGGTTAAAAACGTGTCAACATTATCAAAATGTCACAACTAAAGTTTTGGAAAGGGACAGGCAACCAGAATTTGTTACCAGAATAGAGTTAGGCTGTAGTGGTAAAAACAAGGGTATATGTTGTGTTCTGATGGGGTATGACAGTTGACCTAAGCTCATGGGGCATTTACAGTGCATTCTGAAAGTATTTGACACATTTTGTTACATTACAGCCTTATTCTAAAATGTATTAAATAAAATAAAATCTTCATCACTCGACACACAATATCGCATAACGACAAAGTGAACACAGGTTTTTAGAAATGTTTGCAAATGTATAAAAAATAAAAAGCAGAAATACCTTATTTATAAAAGTATTCAGACCCTTTGCTATGAGACTTGAAATTGAGCTCAGGTGCGTCCTGTTTCCATTGACCATCCTTCAGATGTTTCTACACCTTGATTGATTCAATTGATTGGACATGATTTGGAAATGCATACACCTGTCTGTATAACGCCCCACAGTTGAGAGTACATGTCAGAGCAAAAAGCCAAGACATGAGGTCGAACAAATTATCCGTAGAGCTCCGAGACAGGATTGTGTCGAGGCACAGTTCTGGGGAAGGGTACCGCATCATTGAAGGCTCCCAAAAACACAATGGCCTCCATCATTCAAAAATGTAAGAAGTTTTGAACCACCAAGGTTCTTCCTAGAGCTGGCCGCCCGGCCAAACTGAGCAATCGAGGGAGAAGGGCCTTGGTAGGGCTCCAGAGTTCCTCTGTGGCGATAAGAGAACCTTCCAGAAGGACATCCATCTCTGCAGCACTCCACCAATCAGGCCTTCATGGTAGCGTGGCCAGACGGAAGCTACTCCTCAGTAAAAGACACATGACAGCCCGCTTGGAGTTTCCCGAAAGGCACCTAAAGACTCTAAGACCATGAGAAACAAGATTCTCTGATCTGATGAATCCAAGATTAAACTCTTTGGCCTGAGTGCCAAGAGTCAAGTCTGAAGGAAACCTGGCACCATCCCTACGGTGAAACACGTGGTGGCAGAACATGCTGTGAGAATGTCCTTCAGCGGCGGGGACTGGGAGACTGTCAGGATCGAGGGAAAGATGAACGGAGCAAAGTACAGAGACATCCTTGATGAAAACCTGCTCCAGAGCGCCCAGGACCTCAGACTGGGGCGAAGGTTCACCTTCCAACAGGACAACGATCCTAAGCACACAGCCAAGACAACGCAGGAGTTCCTTCGGGACAAGTCTCTCTATGTCCGCGAGTGGCCAAGCCAGTGCCCGGACTTGAACTCGATCGAACATCTCTGGAGAGACCTGAAAATAGCTGTGCAGCGACGCTCCTCATCCAACCTGACAGAGCTTGAGAGGATCTGCAGAGAAGAATGTGAGAAACTCCTCAAATACAGGTGTTCCAAGCTTGTAGCGTCATACCCAAGAAGACTCTGTAATCACTTCCAAAGGTGTTTGAACAAAGTTCTGAGTAAGGGTCTGAATACTTATGTAAATGTAATTTTTCCGTTTGCAAACATTTCTAAAAACCTGTTTTTGCTTTGTCATTATGGGGTATTGTATATAGATTGATTTAATCCATTTTAGAATAAAGCTGTAACGTAACAACATTTGGAAAAAGTCAAGGGGTCTGAATACTTTCTGAATGCACTGTATATAAGTTATATTCTTCAAGAATCAGTGGGTAAACATCATTCATTTATAAGTCCAAAAATAGATGTAGCAACTAAGGATTCTAGCCTGGTAGTTTCAATGGATGGACATGCTTACTGGATCATTCTAGGATGTCTGTCATTTGACTTGCATACTGTATACCCCCTCTTGTCGCCTAATTTCTCGCTCTGTTCTCTTTTTGTATTTTCTGTTGGTCTTCCAGATGCTTTTCAACATTATGTGACAAGTCCAAAGTCCTTCTGAGTTTGTACCATGATAATGCGGCACTGTGTAACTGGCCACCTCAACTAGAACTCTACTCTGGTTGACACATGATTGACCCTGACTTGACCCCTGGCACTTGGTGACAGCTCTTTCTTCTGACAGCTCTTCTTCTTCGGGCGAGTCAGGGGACGAGGATTCTCTGTCGGAGGGGGAGATGGCTTCTCTGAAGGAGGAGGTGGAGGAGAAGAAGAAGCTGATAGCCACTCTCAGGAACAAACCGTGGCGCATGAAGAGGAGGCTCAAACTCCTCAAGTAAACAAAATGGACGCATTTCACATGAAATGTGCATTCCTCTGCCAATTTCCCATTGGCTGATTGCCTTCATGACTCATGGGGACTTGCTCTTGCTGTGCTGTTTTTCTCTTTCCTATAATACTTTACACATTCCTGAAGGTTTATACTGTCACTTGGCACACATGTCAATTCAAATCAAAACAAATCCAATTGTATTTGTCACATGTGCAGAATACAACAGTTGTGAAATTCTTATTTACAAGCCCTAAATCAACAATGCAGTTTTAAGGAAAATAAGTGTTAAGAAGTCTTTTGGACCTAGACTTGGTACTCCGGTACCGCTTGCAGTGTGTTAGCAGAGAGAACAGTCTGCAACTAGGGTGGCTGGAGTCTTTGACAAATTTCAGGGCCTTTCTCTGACACTGCCTGGTATAGAGGTCCTGGATGGCAGGAAGCTTGGCCCCAGTGATGTTCTGGGCCGGATGCAATACCCTCTGTAGTGCCTTGCAGTCAGAGGCAGAGCAGTTGCCATACCAGGCAGTGATGCAACCAGTCAGGATACTCTCGATGGTGCAGCTGTAGAACTTTTTAAGGATCTCAGGACCCATGCCAAATCTTCTCAGTTTACTGAGGGGGAATAGGCTTATTCGTGCCGTCTTCAAAACTGTCTTGGTGTGTTTGGACCATGATAGTTTGTTGGTGATGTGGACACCAAGGAACTTGAAGCTCTCAACTCAGTCCTCCTTTTCCTGTAGTCCACAATCATCTCCTTTGTCTTGATCACGTTGAGGGAGAGGTTGCTGTCCTGGCACCACACGGCCAGGTCTCTGACCTCCTCCCTATAGGCTGTCTCATCGTTGTCAGTGATCAGGCCTACCACTGTTGTGTCATCGGCAAACTTAATGATGGTGTTGGAGTCGTGCCTGGCCATGCAGTCCTGAGTGAACAGGGAGAACAGCAGAGGACTGAGCACGCACCACTGAGGGGCCCCCGTGTTGAGGATCAGCATGACGGATGTGTTGTTACCTACCCTTACCACCTGGGGCGGCCTGTCAGGTAGTCCAGGATCCAGTTGCAGAGGGAGGTGTTTAGTCCCAAGGTCCTTAGCTTAGTGATGAGCTTCGAGGGCACTATGGTGTTGAACACTGAGCTGTAGTCAATGAATAGCATTCTCACATAGGTATTCCTTTTGTCCAGGTGGGAAAGGGCAGTGTGGAGTGCAATAACAATTGCATCATCTGTGGATCTGTTGGGGCGGTATGCAAATTGGAGTGGGTCTAGGATTTCTGCGATAATGGTGTTGATGTGAGCCATGACCAGCCTTTCAAAGCACTTCATGGCTACAGACGTGAGTGCTACAGGTCGGTAGTCATTTAGGCAGGTGACCTTAGTGTTCTTGGGCACAGGGACTATGGTGGTCTGCTTGAAACATGTTGGTATTACAGACGTAGTCAGGGATAGGTTGAAAATGTCAGTGAAGATACTTGCCAGTTGGTCAGCGCATGCTTGAAGTACACGTCCGGGTAAAACCGTCTGGCCCTGCGGCCTTCTGAATGTTGACCTGTTTAAAGGACTTACTCACATCGGCTATGGAGAGCGTGATCACACAGTCGTACGGAACAGCTGATGCTCTTATGCATGTTTCAGTATTACTTCCCTCGAAGCAAGCATAGAAGTAATTTAGTTCATCTGGTAGGTTCGTGTCACTGGGCAGCTCGCGGCTGTGCTTCCATTTGTAGCCTGTAACAGTTTGTAAGCTCTTCCACATCCGTCGAGCGTCGGAGCCAGTGTGGTACGATTCAATCTTAGTACTGTATTGACACTTTGCCTGTTTGATGGTTAGTCGGAGGGCATAGCAGGATTTCTTATAAGCTTCCGGGTTAGAGTCCCGCTCCTTGAGAGTGGCAGCTTTACCCTTTAACTCAGTGCGGATGTTGCCTGTAATCCATGGCTTCTAGTTGGTATATGTACATACAGTCACTGTGGGGACGACGTCATCAAAGCACTTATTGATGAGGCCAGTGACTGATGTGGTGTACTCCTCAATTCCATCGGAAGAATCGCGGAACATATTCCAGTCTGTGTCAGCAAAACAGTCCTGTAGCTTAGCATCTGCTTCATCTGACCACTTTTTTATTGACCAGACACAGGTGCTTTAGTTTTTGCTTGTAAGCAGGAATCAGGAGGAAAGAATTATGGTCAGATTTGCCGGGTGAGGGAGAGCTTTGTTTGCGTCTCTGTGTGTGGAGCAAAGGTGGTCTAGAGTTTTTTCCCCCTCTGGTTGCACATTTAACATGCTGGTAGAAATGAGGTAAAACGGATGTAAATTTCCCTGGATTGAAGTCCTCGGCCACTAGGAGCTCCGCCTCTGGATGAGCATTTTCCTGTTTGCTTATGGCCGTATACAGCTCATTGAGTCTTGTCTTAGTGTCAGCATTGGTTTGTGGTGGTAAATAGACAGCTAATAAGAATATAGATGAAAACTCTCTTGGTAAATAGTGTGGGCTACAGCTTATCTTGAGATACTCTACCTCAGGCAAGCAAAACCTTGAGACTTCCACTTTCGTGCACTAGCTGTTGTTTACAAATATACATAGACCGCCACCCCTTGTCTTGTTCTATCCTGCCGAAAATGCTTTAGTAAAGCTGCCAACTGTATGTTATTTATGTCGTTGTTCAGCCATGACTCGGTGAAGCATAAGATATTACAGTTTTTAATGTCCCGTTGGTAGGATATACGTGCTTGTAGCTCGTCTATTTTATAATCCAATGACTGTACGTTGGCTAATAGGATCGATGGTAAAGGCAGATTACCCACTCGTCGTCAGATCCTTACAAGGCACAGAGACCTACCTCCCCGATACCTCCGTCTCTTTCTCCTGCTAATGACGGGGATGAGGGCCTTGTCGGGTTTCTGGAGTAAATCATTTGCGTCAGACTCGTTAAGGAAAAAAAAAAATCTTCCAGTATGGGGTGAGTAATCGCTGTCCTGATATCTAGAAGCTCCTTTCTATCATAAGAGATGGTGGCAGAAACATTATGTACAAAATACGTTTCAAATAACGCAATAAAACACACACAGTAGCACAATTGGTTAGGGGAAAGTAAAACGGCAGCCATCTCCTCCGGCACCATTATCACTACCGCCATTATTTCACGTTGTTTCAACTTAATTTTATTGAAATGACGTGGAAACAACATTGATTCAACCTGTGTGTTATTTATCATCTTATTTGTGATATACTATATATGTTTTGGTTTAATTTAATTAAAGCATAATTGTGTCTATTTTTGTGGCTACTTGTGGCTACATAATTGTGGCTACATTGCCTGATACATTTTCCTGTTTTTGAGTGTGTGTGAAATCCTTTAAACTACTTTTGAACTATTTAGGAGTTTCGTGAATTGGCTTTGCTGATTGATGTTCTTTGAATTGTTAGTTTTTTTAGACAGTTTCTCACTTGTATCTCCACAACTTGAGTGTATCTCCACTGACCAGTATTCACCTATCATTCACTCTTAAAAGGGTTCTACCCAGAACCATATAAAGTTATTCAGTTTGTCCCAGTAGAAGATCCCTTTTATGGTTCCAGGTAGATCCTTTTAACTTAACATTAAAACCATTTTAGAACTTTTTTTGTTTCTAACAGTGTTGGGTTACATTTTTTTTAAATCAACAAGGCCTGCTGGACTCACAGCCAGCTCACCAGCCAGGGTTGTGAGCTGACAGTCACTTACAGGTCAGGACACAAGCACTGTACAGTATTAAGACAGATGAGACGCCTTGACTTTTTCATGAGCTCAACACTGTCTAATATGCATGCAGTTGTAGCTGCCTGTAGCTTGCCAATTCCCTCTCATCACTGGTCTTTCCAGGTTGATAATCTTTCATCACATGGCCTCCTCCAAATTTCCCTGACTAGCAATTTCCAGTGTTGATTGATGGATTGGTTGTTTTCTCATCTACTTAATTTAATCGTGACTAATTCATGATTGGGGCGGCAGGTAGCCAAGTGGTTAGAGCGTTGGACTAGTAACCGAAAGGTTGCAAGATTGAATCCCTGAGCTGACAAGGTAAAAATCTGTTGTTCTGCCCCTGAACAAGGCAGTTAACCCACTGTTCCTAGGGCGTCATTGAAAATAAGAATTTGTTCTTAACTGACTTGCCTAGTTAAATAAAGGTAAATAAAATTCACCTGTTATAAATTTGAAAAGTTGATTCATTGGTTGGCGGTTCTTCAAGCCAGTGATTGATATGTTTTTTTTTGTTGGTTGACGGGTCATTCTTTTTTATGGGTTGAAATTGTAGAGAATGCCAGGCGTTTGTGGAGGAGTTCGAGGGGGCTCTGGGAAAGGGCAAAGGGAGGAAGCTCTATGCCTACAAAGTCATGATGGCTAAGGTAACTTTTCTCAGTCCACACATACTTCACGCAATTATGCATTTATATACTTTAAGACTTAAGTTATAACGTGCATACAATACAACTTTTAATCATAAGTTCATCATTAGCTTCATGATTTGTCATGACCATAATATCATTAGTGGAATGTTTGTTGCCCACATCAGTTACAACCTGATATGTTAGTCAGGAACTATACTTCTGTGATTAACTTGTCTTTTCAAATATTCTCTCATAACCTTTTCTTTTTCTTCAGAAAATGATCAAGTTCAACCGTGACTTTGACAATTTCAAAACAGCCTGTATTCCGTGGGAAAGAAAGATAAAAGAGGTTGAAAGTGGGTACCGTCATTTAAAGCTATTTCAGTTACTATCTTGTTCATGTCATGTAGTTTTATCTATTCATCATGTAACTTTTGGAGTTTGACCTCTAACCCTCAGGTCACTTTGGGTCATCTGTGGCTTCCTACTTCATCTTCTTGCGGTGGATGTACGGTTTAAACTTGGTCCTGTTTGCGTTCATGTTTGGTCTTGTGGTTCTCCCAGAGGTGAGCAGCTTTTTACCTTCAGCGCAGAGTCCATTGTTTTGCAATACTGTTGTAGTACATTTGGTCAGTATATGGAGAGATATCGAAGAAGGACTCACTGTCTCATTCTCCCAATCCCCACTTCCCTCTCTTTTTGTTCCTCTTTTCCTACTGTCCGGAGGTGATGATGGGTCTTCCGTATGGGTCTATTCCCAGAAAAACTGTTCCCAGAGCAGAGCAGGACAGAGCCATGGACATCTCTGTTCTCCTTGATTTTGGTGTGAGGATCTTGGAGTGACTTAATACTTCCTTCGGAGTGACACTCTTCCTTCCAAGCAATTGCCTTGTGATGTCACATTTAGAAACCTTGTTTAGACTTAAACTACTTCAGGTTCAGGTTTACTTGATATGATTATACCTATGAAAAAACATACATACAATGTGATGTCATACAGTACTTTTAAAATACAGGTAAAAATGTGATTTTAAGACATAAGCTGTCATACATGTTCATGAATAACTGCATGATAATGCATTGTACTTGCAGGCTTTAAGTGAAGTGTTACACATTTTCAGTAAGAATGAATGCCATTTCGCAGACACTATTATCTAAAGCAACTTGCAGTCATGCGGCATACATTTACATAGTGGTGGTCTTGGGAATCAAACCCACTACCCTGGCGTAACAAGCACCATGTTATACTAACTGAGCTACAATGGACCACGCCAGGGTAACTGCCAAGACCCTGCCCAGTCTTAATGTTAATTGCTAACTTATTTTAGTGCCGATAACATCGACTGGCAACAGGCAGCAGTGAAAAGTAAGTCGAGGAAGTTGTCCAAATGAACGCAACTCTGTATTTAACTCTTTTCTGATGGACCCTTGATAAGTTATTCAGTGGGATGGTTTTTGCAGGCAATATGGTTGCTTGTGTTCTCCCTGTATTTCAGATCTCTGTCGGCTGGTAATGACAGAGGTTTTGCTGATTCGAATATTAAACACAATGTTATGCCCTGCAGTTGATGAAAGGAATCCAGTCATATCCACCACACATTAGCGGGGTCCTGCTAACTATACATAGACCACTGTATCGCCATCTGATCCTGCCATTCTTTGATTGGGTTTGTCACATGCCTATGTGCTTGGTTTGCTGGTGTGTAATGTGTTCGGCAGGGCTGGCCCTTGGCATAAGAACATGTCACTATCATTTTGCATCTACATCCGCTTTCTTTGAGATGGATTGCTTTCACACATCCATGATTATTTTTGGTTAATTCCAACAGGGTTACTGCAAGTACTCTATTCTGTTCTATGGTTTCTATAATGACGAGCGCACCATCGGAGTCCTCCAGTTCAGACTGCCTCTCTCCTACCTACTAGTTGGTGTAGGCATCTTCGGCTACAGCCTGATGGTGGTCATTAGAACGTGGGTAAAGCACACACACACACACACACACACACACACACACACACGCACACACACACACGCACGCACGTACGCACGCACGCACTCACACACACACAAACACACACACACACACACACACACACACACACACACACACACACACACACACACACACACACACACACACACACACACACACACACACACACACACAGTAAATTATAATCCACATTCACACCCCGTATCTCAAATATTGATGCTAGCAACCCTCCCATTGCCAGCTCACTCCCTCCGCATTTTTCCAGTCAGCACTTGGATTCGAACAGCAACCCTCCAGTTACTTGCCCACATCTCTAAAATCAACCCCCCCCTCCCAGTATAGTGTACTGTATGTCACATCCATTTTCTGTGTTCCTCAGGATGGCCCGTAATTCGGACGAGGGAGGAGACGGTGGGGATGACGGACAGTTCACCTTCGCATTTAAGATGTTCACCAGCTGGGATTACCTCATTGGCAACCCAGAGACAGCCGACAACAAGTATGCCTCAATCACCACCAGCTTTAAGGTAATCACAGCAGAAGCTAATTCTTATCCATAGCTAGTAGGCCCTGTTGTTTATGACATAGGATGATTCTACACCAGGACAGCCTGGAAATATTTTGGCTATCTCACATTGTTATAATTCTCACATAGAAACTTAATTGGGAGGAAGGATCTTAGATATGTTTTTTACATTGTTATCACATTTTATTTGCGGGGGGGGGGGGGGGGGATGATGAAAGTGGGCATTTTAAGCCCTTTTTAGAATGTGAATAATTGTATTTCAGAATCTAGACATACTCCATATGTTAGAGCACACTATAAGGAGAACAATGGCACCACGAAGTTGTCTGTATCATGTACGGATCACAGATCATAGGGTCTTACAGGAGACATGTATAGGTCTGAAAAGGGCCTAAAATGGATACTTTTATCATTATTTTCTGAAATATGACTCTTGATACAAATGTAAAAATTATGTCAAACATCTTCCTGCATTGAAGTTTATATGTGAAAATTGCCAGAACAATCTGAGGTACCTAAAATATTTTTGGGCTGTCCTGGCATTGAATCTCCCCATAACATTGTTCTGCAAATATCCCTTCTCCTGCTCTTATCTTCAATCTCCCAAGAATCCTATGCACGTAAAAAAGGTACTACACGTATGAGCCTACACACTTACTATCTTCAAAACAAAGTATTCTCTGTGTTTCTCACTGACCGAACTGTTCTTGGTAGGAATCCATAGTAGACGAACAGGAGAACCAGAAGGATGAGAACATCCACTTGCGAAGGTTCCTGCGGGTTCTAGCCAACTTTTTAATCCTCTGCAGCCTGGGGGGCAGCGGCTTCCTCATCTATTTTGTGGTCAAGAGGTCTCAGGAGTTTGCCAACCTAGATCAGGATGAGCTTTCCTGGTTTGAAAAGAATGAGGCAGGTACAGTTGTTTTGATCAGATACAGTGCTTTGCAAAAATATACAATTATTCAGCCTGTTTGTTTAGGCAAGTCTAAATTAGTTCAGAAGCAAAATGTGGCTTAACAAATCACATACAGTGGCAAGAAAAAAGTATGTGAACCCTTTGGAATTACCTGGACTTCTGCATAAATTGGACATAACGTTTTATCTGATCTTCATCGAAGTCACAACAACAGACAACACAGTCTGCTTAAACTAATGACACACAAACAGTTATACATTATCATGTCTTTATTGAATACACCGTGTAAACATTCACATTGCAGGGTGGGAAAAGTACAGTGCCTTGCGAAAGTATTCGGCCCCCTTGAACTTTGCGACCTTTTGCCACATTTCAGGCTTCAAACATAAAGATATAAAACTGTATTTTTTTGTGAAGAATCAACAACAAGTGGGACACAATCATGAAGTGGAACGACATTTATTGGATATTTCAAACTTTTTTAACAAATCAAAAACTGAAAAATTGGGCGTGCAAAATTATTCAGCCCCCTTAAGTTAATACTTTGTAGCGCCACCTTTTGCTGCGATTACAGCTGTAAGTCGCTTGGGGTATGTCTCTATCAGTCTTGCACATCGAGAGACTGACATTTTTTCCCATTCCTCCTTGCAAAACAGCTCGAGCTCAGTGAGGTTGGATGGAGAGCATTTGTGAACAGCAGTTTTCAGTTCTTTCCACAGATTCTTGATTGTATTCAGGTCTGGACTTTGACTTGGCCATTCTAACACCTGGATATGTTTATTTTTGAACCATTCCATTGTAGATTTTGCTTTATGTTTTGGATCATTGTCTTGTTGGAAGACAAATCTCCGTCCCAGTCTCAGGTCTTTTGCAGACTCCATCAGGTTTTCTTCCAGAATGGCCCTGTATTTGGCTCCATCCATCTTCCCATCAATTTTAACCATCTTCCCTGTCCCTGCTGAAGAAAAGCAGGCCCAAACCATGATGCTGCCACCACCATGTTTGACAGTGGGGATGGTGTGTTCAGTGTGATGAGCTGTGTTGCTTTTAAGCCAAACATAACGTTTTGCATTGTTGCCAAAAAGTTAAATTTTGGTTTCATCTAACCAGAGCACCTTCTTCCACATGTTTGGTGTGTCTCCCAGGTGGCTTGTGGCAAACTTTAAACAACACTTTTTATGGATATCTTTAAGAAATGGCTTTCTTCTTGCCACTCTTCCATAAAGGCCAGATTTGTGCAATATAAGACTGATTGTTGTCCTATGGACAGAGTCTCCCACCTCAGCTGTAGATCTCTGCAGTTCATCCAGAGTGATCATGGGCCTCTTGGCTGCATCTCTGATCAGTCTTCTCCTTGTATGAGCTGAAAGTTTAGAGGGACGGCCAGGTCTTGGTAGATTTGCAGTGGTCTGATACTCCTTCCATTTCAATATTATCACTTGCACAGTGCTCCTTGGGATGTTTAAAGCTTGGGAAATCTTTTTGTATCCAAATCCGGCTTTAAACTTCTTCACAACAGTATCTCGGACCTGCCTGGTGTGTTCCTTGTTCTTCATGATGCTCTCTGCGCTTTTAACAGACCTCTGAGACTATCACAGTGCAGGTGCATTTACACGGAGACTTGATTACACACAGGTGGATTGTATTTATCATCATTAGTCATTTAGCTCAACATTGGATCATTCAGAGATCCTCACTGAACTTCTGGAGAGAGTTTGCTGCACTGAAAGTAAAGGGGCTGAATAATTTTGCACGCCCAATTTTTCAGTTTTTGATTTGTTAAAAAAGTTTGAAATATCCAATAAATGTCGTTCCACTTCATGATTGTGTCCCACTTGTTGTTGATTCTTCACAAAAAAATACAGTTTTATATCTTTATGTTTGAAGCCTGAAATGTGGCAAAAGGTCGCAAAGTTCAAGGGGGCCGAATACTTTCGCAAGGCACTGTATGTGAACCCTTGGATTTAATAGCTGGTTGACACTCCTTTGGCAGCAATAACCTCAACCAAATGTTTTCTGTAGTTGTGGATCAGACCTGAACAACGGTCAGGAGGAATTTTGGACCATTCCTCTTTACAAAACTGTTTCAGTTCAGCAATATTCCTGGGATGTCTGGTGTGAACCGCTCTCTTGACATCATGCCACAGCATCTCAATCGGGTTGAGGTCAGGACTCTGACTGGACCACTCCAGAAGGTGTATTTTCTTCTGTTGAAGCCATTCGGTTGTTGATTTACTTCTGTGTTTTGGGTCGTTGTCCTGTTGAATCACCCAACTTTTGTTGCGCTTCAATTGGCGGACAGATAGCCTAACAAACTCCTGCAAAATATCTCGATAAACTTGGGAATTCATTTTTCCATCAATGAAAGCAAGCTGTCCAGGCCATGAGGCAGCAAAGCAGCTCCAAACCATGATGATCCCTCCACCATACTTTACAGTTGGGATGAGGTTTTGATGTTGGTGTGCTGGGCCTTTTTTTACCACACATAGTGTTGTGTGTTCCTTCCTAACAACTCAACGTTAGTTTCATCTGTCCACAGACAGTGCAGCAAAGATTTTGGACTGCAGTGGCTTCTTCCGTGGTGTCCTCCCATTAACACCATTCTTGTTTAGCGTTTTATGTATCATAGACTCGTCAACAGAGATGTTAGCATGTTCTAGAGATTTCTGTACGTCTTTAGCGGACACTCTAGGATTCTTCTTAAGCTCATTGAGCATTCTGCGCTGTGCTCTTGCATTCATCTTTGCAGGACAGCCACTCCTAGGGAGAGTAGCAGCAGTGTTGAACTTTCTCCATTTATAGACAATTTGTCTTACCGTGGACAGATGAACATCAAGGCTTTTAGAGATACTTTTGTAACCCTTTCCAGCTTTATGCAAGTCAACACGTCTGAGATCTCTTTTGTTCGAGGCATGGTTCACATCAGGCAATGCTTCTTTTGAATAGCAAACCCACATTTTGTGAGTGTTTTTTATAGGGCAGGGCAGCTTTAACCAACATCTCCAATCTCGTCTCAATGATTGAACTCCAGTTTAACTGGCTCCTGACTCCAATTATCTTTTGGAGAATTCATTAGCCTAGGGGTTCACATACTTTTTCCAACCTACACTGCAAATCTTTAAATTATGCATTCAATATAGACCTGAAAAATACAATCATTTCTGTGTTATTAGTTTAAGCAGACTGTGTTTGTCTCTTGTTGTGACTTTAAAGACCAATTTTTGCAGAAATCCAGATAATTCCAAAGGGTTCACATACTTTTTCTTGCCACTGTAAATTACGTGGACTCACTCTGTGTGACATAATAGTGGTTGACATGATTTTTAATGACTAACCTTTCCTCTGTCCCCCATACATACAACATCTGTAAGGTCCCTCAGTCAAGTATTGCATTTCAATCACAGATTCAACTACAAAGACCAGGGAGCTTTTCGAAACCCTCATAAAGAAGGGCAGTGATTGGTAGATTTATTTTACCTTTATTTAACTAGGCAAGTCAGTTAAGAAAAAAGTCTTATTTTCAATGACAGCCTAGGACCAGTGGGTTAATTGCCTGTTCAGGGGCAGAACGACGTATTTGTACCCTTGTCAGCTCGGGGGTTTGAACTTGCAACCTTCCGGTTACTAGTCCAACGCTCTAACCACTAGGCTACTCTGCCGCCCCAATGGGTAACAATAACAAATCAGACATTGAATATCTCTTTAAGCATGGTCAATTTAATAATTATGCTGTGGATGATGTATTAAACCACCCAGACACATCATAGATAGAGTCCTTCTGAACTGAGCTGCAGGACAGGACAGGAATGAAATTGCTCAAGGATGCTACCATGAGGACATTGATGATTTTAAAACAGATACAGAGCTCAATGGCTGTGATCGGAGAAAACTGAGGATGGATCAACAACATTGTAGTGACTCCACAACAATGACCTAAATGAGCGAAAAGAAGAATACAAATAATCCAAAAGGCACTAAAGTAATACTGCAAAATATCAAAGCAAAGGAATACACTTTTGGGCATAAATGCTAAGTTTTATCTTTGGGGCAAATCCAACACAACACATCACTGAGTAACTGCCTCCTTATTTTCAAGTATGGTGGTGGCTGCATCATGGTATGGGTGTACTTGACGTCGGCAAACACAAAGGAGTTTTTCAGAAAACGCGGTGGAGCTAAGCACAGGAATTCTTCTTCCACTTTGACATTACAGTGTATTTAGTGTAGATTGTTGACAAAACAATTACAATCAATTTCTATACCACTTTGTAACACTATAAAATGTGAAGAAATCCAAGTTGTCTGAATACATTTGCAAGCACTGTACATGCTGTGTTATGGTTCATCTCATCAAATGCAGTGAGCCGGAAATGTACATTTGTGTTTGTCCTGCTTTCTTCAGTATTAGAAAAAAAAGTGTTATTTAGAACACATAGGTGAAACCTTGGAATAACCCCAGGGTTCTACCTGGAACCAAAAAGGGTTCAACTATGGGAACTGATGAAAAACATTTCAGAACACAAGATTCAAAATATATCGTACTGTAAAGGGTAACACTTCATTTGATGTGGTCCTTATTACAGTGTAATTTTTATTTTTACATTTTTAATTTAGCCTTTATTTAACCAGGTAGGCCAGTTGAGAACAAATTCTCATTTACAACTGCAACCTAGCCAAGATAAAGCAAAGCAGTGAGGCACAAACAACAACACAGAGTTCCACATGAAATAAACAAACATACAGTCAATAACACAATAGAAAAGTATAATATACAGTGTGTGCTATTGAGGTAAGATAAGGCAATAAATAGGCCATAGTGGCGAAATAATTACAATTTAGCAATTAAACACCGGAGTGATAGATGTGCAGAAGATGAATGTGCAAGTAGAGATACTGGGGTGCAAAAGAGAAAGAAAAAAACAGTATGGGGAGGAGGTAGTTGGATGGGCTATTTACAGATGGGCTATGTACAGGTGCAGTGATCTGTGAGCTGCTCTGACAGCTGGTGCTTAAAGTTAGAGAGGGCGGTATGTGTCTCCAGCTTCAGTGATTTTTGCAATTCGTTCCAGTCATTGGCAGCAGAGAACTGGAAGGAAAGGCGGCCAAAGGAGGAGTTGACTTTGGGGTTGACCATTGAAATATACCTGCTGGTGCGTGTGCTACGAGTGGGTGCTGCTATGGTGACCAATGAGCTGAGATATGACGGGACTTTACCTAGCAAAGACTTATAGATGTCTTGGAGCCAGTGGGTCTGGCGACGAATATGAAGCGAGGGCCAGCCAACGAGAGCATACAGGTCGCAGTGGTGGGAAGTATATGGGGCTTTGGTGACAAAACGGATGGCACTGTGATAGACTGCATCCAATTTGCTGAGTAGAGTATTGGAGGCTATTTTGTAAATGACATCGCCGAAGTCAAGGATCGGTAGGATAGTCAGTTTTACGAGGGTATGTTTGGCAGCATGAGTGAAGGATGCTTTGTTGCGAAATAGGAAGCCGATTCTAGATTTAATTTGTGTAATTACAATAACAAGTATTGTAGTAAATTGTAATAAATCAAAGTTACACTCTAATAAAAACATTTAACTGGTGGTAAATGGAGTCTGTAATTACAGACCTATAACAACAAATGCTTGTTACTGTGCTTGTTACATACGTGCAAGTTTCCACTAAATTTACCAATTCAATGTTTCGCTTCTTCTCAGCTGCATCCGATTCAGTAACAACTGTCACAAGGTTGTACATCTCTCGTGGACAGATGTGCTAGATGATCGAGATTACTAAAGTCGGAGGCTCAATAGGCTCTAATTACCTATCTGTGAGTGCACTCTGGGAGGGGATTAGTGAAGGGTCATTGCATTTCAAATTACATATGTAATTACACTGAAATAAGGACCACTTAAAATACATTTTTACCCTGTAAAGTATTACCACGCTTCGGTTTCACTTAATAACTTTAATGAATAAGCCATTGAAAGGATTATACATGTTTATATAAATGTTACACATACTTTATAAATTAAATGATATAGGCTATGTTATAAATGTTAATGAATTTAAAGCTTAAAATTATAATGAATGCTAATATCTCTTTACAAATAAATTGTTTTTCTAGCCTTCATCCCGGTGATTGGTTGTGTGTTACCTTCCAGGTGGAGTTTGTGATGTCACTGCTGGGGCTGGTGTGCCCCCCTCTCTTTGAGACCATCGCTGAGCTGGAGGAGTACCACCCTCGTATCGCCCTCAAGTGGCAACTGGGCCGCATCTTTGCCCTGTTCCTCGGGAACCTCTACACCTTTCTGTTCGCCCTTTTTGACGAAGTCAACGCAAAGGTACCAGACAGTATGTCAGTGGCATGTACCTGCAAATGCATATGTGTGTGTTTAGTCACCTGTATGTATGTATGTGTGTATGTGCAGTGGCGGATTTAGGAATAGGCAACATGGGCTCCCACCCAGGACGGCATCTTGCGCAATTGGTTTTCTAGCACCCATTTGCACGTCACGTCAATGATATCATGTCACCGTGTGGGACTGTGGGTCAATTAACCTTGTCGGAGTGGGCGCCCGGATTCTAGTTTGTGAGCTAGGCAGGCGGTTCTAGCCATACAAGCTAGAACTGCCACTGTGTGTGTGTGTGTGTGTGTGTGTGTGTGTGTGTGTGTGTGTGTGTGTGTGTGTGTGTGTGTGTGTGTGTGTGTGTGTGTGTGTGTGTGTGTGTGTGTGTGTCTGTGTGTCTGTGTGTGTGTGTGTGATGGTGTGTTCAGTACATATTGTATGCATGTGTATTTGACTTACTCACCTGAACCTGTCTTTGTGTGTTAACATGTGTACAGTTGGAAAAGGAGAAGTCTATTAGGAATGCCACTATCTGGGGACTGAATGAGTACTATTCCAACTATAGCTCCTACCACAACACTACTGACATCCCCCCTCCAGACATCCACCCTGCTGATGTCATCAGAGGGCCGTGCTGGGAGACCGCCGTTGGCATAGTGAGGCTTCCATGCGTTCTTCTCCGTTTTCCCTTCGTCACTGAGTTTTTCATCCTGGTTTTTCCTCCACCTGACCTGAGCAGGAAAAAGTTCCCTTCATTGTACATCAGTGATATGACTGAGGCTGTCTGTGACATGCCGAGTGTTTCCTGTTTAGTTTTCTTTCTGTGCTGTATCTCTAGGAGTTTGTGAAGCTCACCGTCTCTGACATCCAGGTGACGTATATGACCATCCTGATTGGTGACTTCCTGCGAGCCATGATCGTGCGATTCCTCAACTACTGCTGGTGCTGGGACCTGGAGGCTGGATTTGTACGTGCTAGGCTATCAAAGCATTACAGACCACTGTATGTGTGTGTGTGTTCCCATTTTATTGTAATCGTTTTTGGTAGTGTTAGGGTTGCGTCAATTCAAATCTGGTATCAGAACAAGTTATAACATTGAGTCACTGATTGTACTCTATGTAATTTTATTAGCTAAGCAATAAATGGCAAATGCAACTTTCGTATATACGGGCTCACTGTAATACCACGCAGGGCAGAACAGGGAACTGACAGGATGTAAGAAAACAGCTGTGATAGGCCAACAGACGGGTTGGAACTATGTCTATCACAGTAGAGGCTGAGCGTGGTTTAGACTTGCTCAGCCTATCGCAGGCGCTCAGGCTGGTCCCACCTCTTGGCGCTTCTTGGAGTCAACCCTCTGTCAATGTATAGATTCTCACTGTTCTGGTATCACCCCCTAGTTATAACAGTTGCTCAGTTCCTGCTATTGTGTTGTTCAGTATTTGTCCATCTCATTTAAACCTCGTGATGACCACCCCTCCCTATACCTGATTAACCACAACTTTGTAAGATACAGCAAGTCACACCATGTGCTCAATATTGTCACATACAAACACAAGGACAAAGCATCTGCTGGGCTGTTATCTACAGTTTTGCAACATGCAGGTCACACCATGTTACTCAGTTCTTGTCACACACACAAACAGGCAAGTAGATGTAGCAAGCAGTTGTTTAATCTAATGATGATGCTCAAGTGCACAAATGCAGATACTTCAAACAGCCAACATCAGATATTATTTAATCATATATATGGTAATGGCTATAATGTAAAAAACATAATCCCACAGTAGCATTACATTTTTTAAAACATTTTAGTAATTTAGCAGACACTTAATTAGGGTTCAGTGCCTTGCTCAAGGGCATATCGACAGATTTTTCAACTAGTTGGCTTGGGGATTTGAACCAGCTAGGCTACCTGTCTCCTTTTACATTACAATATGGGATAAAGTGGTAATAAAATGGTAATAGTATGGTAACAAGGTAGAGTTACTCAATATCAACACATCATTCTTCACAGTTACCCCTTCATTTGTGTGTAATTATATTCTTGTTTCAAGGTTATACACCACATATGTAAATACTCAATACTAGTGTTTTTCTTTGCTTTATTGCAAGTGGGAGTACATTATGTGTTTGTTCCAAGTAAACTTGATACCTCAGTGTTCATTTCGTCAACACTAATTATGACAGAAAATATTCAGCAACAACCTATTTTTCCTGAAAACTGAAAATAATGAAAACGAATGACGATAACGAGACAAGAAAGAAAATACAACTATTACAAATGACTTTTCATTTTAGTTGATGACAATGTAACGAGACGGGACTTCCATGTGAGACTAATGGACATTCAATTGCACATGAAGCTCCTTTTGATCTGTTTTGTCCAATCATAACCATGCCTTTGCAGAATATAATACAATCCTCTCATTGGTCTTTCAGTTGCGCGGGCTGCATGAGCTGATCTGCCTGGCCCTCCTCCACAAACAAAGCTACCAGGCAGTCACTCGTCTCGCCTTTGAACGATTGCAGATTGTAACTAACCTCAACTAGAAACAATGATGTTTATTCTTTCTTACTTTCATATAGGCTATTTTTGCTTTGATCACATCAGAAGCTCAATTACTATGTGCGCTTTTGTTCATCTGTGTTGCCGCTCTCGTGGTCGGCTATTGGAAATGCTACTGTTATTTGCTGAATATGAGGAGTACAGTAATAATTCTGGCATTGTTGGAAAGCTTAGATTCCCCATTTTAAGGGAATCACTATTATTTACCACCCATCACAAGGTTATGATGGGGAGAAAATCAGAGCTGTAGGCCTAAATTGTTTAACCTGTAGCCAAGGCTTTGTAGCCTATACAGTATAGTAAATCATGGCTGGCTTTGTTTAAAATCTGCCACAACAGCAATGTTGCCAGCTATATGAGGGGATTGTATGCCTAGTTGGACAAGGCTATGTGCACGTGATGGAAATTAGAGGTAAATAGGAATTATTTAATGGAAAAAAATGCACAGAGTAAGATTTTACTTAAACAAGACTAAAATTGTCCAGAGTTTTAATTGACTGATAAACTAAAACTACGAAGCATGTAAGGGCTAAAATGGGACTAAGAATAAAAGCTATTTTAGTCAAAGGACTAAGACTAAAACAAAAAAAATGCTGACAAAATGAACAGTGATACAACACAGTGACATCCGGCAAGATAGGTGATCCTTCACGTAGTGACACAGGACACTGCCCTGTTAAGTTAATTACTATGGGAGAGAAAGAGGGAGAGAGAATAGAATTACGTTTACATTATTTAACATGATTTGCAATATTTTTTGTATGTGATTCTAGCCGTCGTATGGAGAGTTTGACATCAGCGGCAACGTGCTTGGATTAATATTCAATCAAGGAATGATTTGGTGAGTAAATATGAGACACCACATAAACCATCAGCACATTTCCACAAACCCTGTAAGTTGTGTTGATTTGCGATAAGAGTCACATTTCTGTATTTGTGTTTGTTTCAGGATGGGTGCGTTCTACGCCCCTGGCCTGGTAGGGTTGAACGTCTTGCGTCTCCTCACCTCCATGTATTACCAGTGCTGGGCAGTGATGAGCTGTAACGTTCCCCATGAGAGGGTCTTCAAGGCCTCTAAATCTAACAACTTCTACATGGGCCTCCTCCTCCTGGTGCTCTTCCTCAGCCTTCTGCCTGTGGTTTACACCATAATGACCCTGCCGCCCTCCTTCGACTGTGGCCCCTTCAGGTGTCTCTCATACACACGCACAGACACACATACACACACACACTAGGCACACATCTAATGCTGATCTCTTGTCTACCAGCGGAAGGGAGCAAATGTATAATGTCGTCATGGAGACTATAGAGAACGACCTACCAGCATTCATTGGGAATATCTTCACCTACGCAACTAATCCTGGGCTGATCTTACCAGCAGTGCTGCTGATGGTGTATGCACACACACAAACACAGACACACACACACACACACACACACACACACACACACACACACACACACACACACACACACACACACACACACACACATACACACGTTACAGCAACACAGATATGGTCATAGTAAAATATCATAATCATCATAATACATGCCATGTTTAAAACAGGTTAAATAGTTTTCTGTGATCCTGTGGCAGGTTGGCCATCTACTATCTGAATGCGACCTCTAAAAACTATCAAAATGCCAACCTGGAACTGAAGAAGAAGATGCAAATGGTAAATGAGCATGATCACCTAAACTACTGTATCTCAAGCCTTAAATGATTTACTGTAAACAATGTAATGCTACTAAGTACGTGTTGGTCAATGCATGCACACAATGCTGATGTGGGGATTGCAGAAACAGCAACAGTATTATCTGCGTTGTGGTTAGGCTAGAGATGAGGAGAAGAACAGGAGGAACAACAAGGAGAACACCAACCAGGTGATGCAGGACCTGGAGGACCTCCTGCCCAACCGCTCTCTGCTCCCACCTGCTGCGGAGGAGGAGAAGCCCCCACCAGGTCAGTTCACATAGCCTACTCTACCTACCTACCTACCTACCGTCTCCACTCAGTGACACCTAGTGGCTGGATGTTTTTTGGGAATTCACAAAAAACGGTGGACCCACTTAATGAACATAATTTAAGAAACAGTTTGTTTTGAGTGAATTGTATCATAATATCGCCCCTCAGCAGAGCTACATGTATATAGGTGTACATGAATGTCCACTTTGTTTTTCGTTTTTCGCCTTTTCAGAGATAGTGCGCGAGAAGGGAAGCAAACCTCCCAAAGTGGCAAAACGTCCAGGAGCAGCAGCCAGTGGCAAGGGGGTTAATATTCAGAAGGATGTTTCGTTGGCTGCACCAAACCCCAAAGCAGCTGTGACCCATCCCCCAGGCCCAAGGGGGACGTCTGGAAACGCCAGAGGACCACCCCCAGGGCCGGCGAGGGGCAGAGGGAGGGGGACACCTCCCTCTAGACGCTAAACAGGTGAAAACCAGGGTGCTAGGATGTCAATACCACCCTGACAAATCAGGCTGTAGACAAGCAGGGGAAGAGCAGGGTTGTGTTCATTAGGTACCAAACGTTAGAAAACAGACCGAAACTCCAATAAGAAAAGTTCCTTGTTTTCCATCGGAAAAAGTTTGGGAATCTGGCCAAAGATCTAAAGCCTGTAGGTAGCATTTGTAACACCCTCGCAATCATGACATAACAGCATCCAAAATCCCAACATGAGGAGATTTTCTGTGACCAATTTAGGGAATGTTTATTTATTTATATTTGTCTCAGCAGAGATCTAAACTTCTACTCATTTCAGTCTGAAATCGTATGTTAATAGTTTGTAAGAGATGCATTTGTAGTACTTTTTTTTCTTCCAGCACTTTACATTCACACTCGGTAATAACAGGGTAATAACTATGTTTTAACTACAGTAGTAGTTACCAATGTAGTTTCCCCCCCCAATCCTTTCCTGTCATCCCAATTAGCCCATGGTTTGTTAATCGGAAGATGGAAGCTTCTATGTAAGAACGCCGAATCAGTGCTGGAAAATAACCACATTACCTGTTCGTCTTTAGTTCTGTACTGTTAAATCCATTCCCCATGAAATTGTCACGTGGCCTTATTTAGTGTAAAGTGTCTTAGAGTGTTCAAGTGACAAAACAAAGCCCAGTTCATAATCAGAGGTTTCTTTATTGATAAAAAATATATGACAAGATTTGACAAGTGACATTCGGTGACGTGCTCTAACTTAACTAAAAAGGAAAAAGACGGCTCAAAGACCGAGTTATTGGTCGGCTCGGGGCAATTTGGTGTCACTTTACACAAAATAAGGCCACATGACACGTTTACGCAGCATGGATATAATAGTAGAACCAAAGAGAAATGGGTGATGTGGCATTTTCCTGCACGGATTCAGCGTTATTACATAGAAACTACCATCTCTGTTTCCAGACACAAAACCATTAGCTAGTTAGAAAAGGGTTGGATGCCGTGTTATCGGGCTGTTTTCACCAACCTGGAAGGTACAAAGAGCTACCGTTTTGCTATTACAACCAATAAAATACAAGAGTTACAACATATGTCTACGAATCTCTATGCCAGATAAATCAGGTTTTATATGCTTACTTATGGGAGATTTACAAAAGCAAACACACACACACATTTACAGAAATACACCGTCACTATCCATTGGCAATGACAACGACAAGACAGTATGTACTATAAACCACACAATTAGCATTCCAACGGATCTCAAACTACTGGACTGTTCAAATAGATCACATACAGTGTACAAATGATAGATTATACCAAAAACATTGTCTTTCTCTCGAATTGGACCAGAATAACCAGTGGGATGCAGTTTATATGATAAATCAATGATTCCAATTGATGACAAAGTTAACCGTTTGTGCATGCAAACTTGTTTCGGATTAGGTGCTGTCCCGTCTAAATGGTGATGATAATTTTGGTCAACCTTGAGCACTGTGAGAGCTGTTTTAAACAGAAAGTGACTCCCTGTTTTGTCTAATAGCATACAATAGTATGTGGGTCGTTGCTGAGAATTCCCAGTCGGTCCATAGAGAATTTCGGTGGAAGTCCCACTGAAATACTTGAATGGTACCGTACAGCAAATCTTAGGAGTTCTTCTGTGAGATTTTGATAGTTACAGCCTTGACCTCTGTGTACTCCCGGAGGGCATACTCCCCTCTGAAACCCAGACACATGGTACAAACAATAAGGAAACTAAGATAAACTAATTGAATAAATTAATGTTGGTCTTATTCTAGAAATCTGGAAATCTGGAATCACTCACAGTTCTCTCCCATTCCCGGACATCTTAAACCCTCCGAAGGGACATTGGGTACTCATGGCATTGTAGCAGTTCACCCTATGATAAAGAGGAAATCAAAGGCCCAGTTCAAATACCTTTGAAATACAAAATCTGGCAGCGTAAATTCATTCGAAACATTCCTTCAACAATGTGCGTTATACGGATGTGATTATTGAACTAGATTTGAGTAAACTGAATAATCCATAACTAATCACGTCTTTATAATCTACAGTGTTGAAGAGGTGTTTCATATGAAATCACGCTGCCAGATTATAATGAGGTTTACAGAATTTGCACAGATCTGTGCTCTTTTGCCAGATGAAAATGCTGCCCGAAATGGTCAAAAGCTTTTGGCGGTGTCCATACATACCACACCATGCCGGCCTGTAAAGCTGAGGACACGGTGAGGGCTTTGTCGATGTCATTGGTGAAAACTCCGGCAGCCAGGCCGTAATGGGTGGCGTTGGCCCTCTGAATTACCTCATTCACGCTGCGAAAACGCATGATCTGCTGCACTGGTCCAAAGATCTGAGCGAGAGAAGAGAGAGAAAGAGAGGAGGGGGAGAGAAAGAGAGTGAGACAGAATTTGTGCATTCTCATGCGTGCACGTATGTATGTGTGTGTGTGTTTACCTCTTCTCTGGCAATACGCATGTCGTCGGTGACGTTAGAGAAGACAGTGGGCTGGATGAAGAGGCTGTTCCGGTTCCAGGGCCCACCCCCACACTCCAGTGTGGCCCCTTCCTTCTTCCCACTCTCGATTAGCTCCAGGATCTTATCAAACTGCTTCTGATCTATCTGCACCAACAAGGAGAACATCCGACAAATCATCACCACACAAGCTTTGACTGTCATTCTAAAAGTGTTCATATGAAAGCCTCACATCTTGCGACTTTGATATTAAAACTCACTCGACTGTCCTGAACTCACTCGACTGTACTGCTATTGTTATCCATTTGAGGAATAACAGTGTGTTCTACCACAATACCTTACCTGTGGTCCCTGGTCCACTCCTGGTACCAGTGGGTTTCCCAGGACCTTGTTACGGGCCTTTTCCGCGCTACGACAAACAAACTCCTCATAGATGGAGTCCTCCACAAACACCCTGGAGCCAGCCAGACAGCACTGGCCCTGGTTGAAGAAGAGACCACTGTGGGCCTGTTCCACTGCATACTCCACTACAACACACATACACACTCATGTTATGTTCATGAACACTTACTTGTATACACATACACAAACTCAACGCATCCCAAAAACATATACACAGAAACACACACAGACAAGCATACGTATGCACAAACACACACACACACGCACACACTCACACTTACAGTCACAGTCTGCGAAGACAATATTGGGGTTCTTGCCGCCCAGCTCCAGAGTGACACGTTTCAGGTTGCTGTCACCAGCAGCCTTCTGGATGAGTTTCCCTACCTGGAAACCACCACAGGAAAAAATGCTCAATTAACAACATAACTAATACCAAACCCCCCATCCTATCTGGTAACCATTCACACCAAATGGGGATGGCACTGGGCTATTGGTTTAGGAGTCAGAATCTGGACCAAACAGAAAGGATATTGTGAATTAAGGTTTGGGTGATCAGTGACATGTGTCATGATTGAAAGTGAATGGGTCATTCTCTGAATACGTACAGCAGTTGATCCAGTGAATGCTATTTTGTCAATGTCCATATGATGAGCAATGGCACTGCCTGCTGTTGGACCGTATCCTGGCAGCACGTTCACCACGCCCGGGGGAAAACCAGCCTGGACACACACACACACACACACACACACACACACACACACACACACACACACACAGACAGACAGAATGAAAGAGACCAACACTACATGATCTTATTAACTCAGGTCTATATTTTTAAAATGTCTGATTTTGGAATCATTAATTATGGACGTGCCTCAACAACATTATGCCATTAGCTAGTTCTACCAGCTCTCATAGTCTCACTTCAGAATTAGATGTTCATCCATGTTTCTAAATTGTCAAATTACGAAGTTCTTCCAAATGTCAAATTTCAAAGTGTTTAAAACCTTTTGTGACTAGGGGGCAGTATTTAAATTTTTTGAAAAATAACGGGTAAACGTAGTAAACGGGATATTTTGTCAGGACAAGATGCTAGAATATGCATATAATTGACAGCTTAGGATAGAAAACACTCTAAAGTTTCCAAAACTGGAAAAATATTGTCTGTGAGTATAACAGAACTGATGTTGCAGGCGAAAGCCTGAGAAAAATCTAATCCGGAAGTGCCTCATGTTTTGAAAGCGCTGCGTTCCAATGCGTCCCTATTGAGCAGTGAATGGGCTATCAACCAAATTACTCTTTCTCCATATTCCCAAAGATGTCTACAGCATTGTGAAATAGTTTTACGCATTTATGTTGAAGAATACCCGTAAGCGGCCACTTGCGCAATGCAAGTGGTCACCTGATGGCTCCCATAGTGACTCTCACGTAAAATACAGAGGTAGCCATTATTCCAATCGGTCCTACTGAAAAACGAATTGTCCCGACGGGAATATTATCGAATAGATATTTGAAAAACACCTTGAGGATTGATTATAAACAACGTTTGCCATGTTTCTGTCGTTATTATGGAGCTAATTTGGAATATTTTTCGGTGTTTTTGTGACTGCAATTTCCGGGCAATTTCTCAGCCAAATGTGAAGAACAAACGGAGCTATTTCGCCTACAAAAACAATATTTTTGGAAAAAAGGAACATTTGCTATCTAACTGGGAGTCTCGTGAGTGAAAACAACAGAAGCTCATCAAAGGTAAACGATTGCTTTTCTGATTTCCGTGACCAAGTTACCTGCTGCTAGCTGGACAAAATGCTATGCTAGGCTATCGATAAACTTACACAAATGCTTGTATAGCTTTGGCTGTAAAGCATATTTTGAAAATCTGAGATGACAGGGTGATTAACATGGTGATTTCACATAAGGGTAAAGAGCGGGGCCAGATTAAAACGGGGGGAAAAACACACTTCATCCTTGAGGTTGAGGGTGAGTAATAGTCGTTGAGTTAAGCACAACAGTGTGCGGCTAATGTGTTGTGAGAATACCTCTGAAGTATTAGAGGTGGATGTGCGTGTTCACATGTGTGTAGTCTACCTCTTTGATAAGGCAGGCCATGTGCAGGGCTGTTAGTGGTGTCTGTTCAGCTGGTTTGATGATTACAGTGTTCCCACAGCACAGAGCTGGAGCGATCTTCCAGGCAAACATCATCACAGGGAAATTCCACTGAGTTCAGAGGAGCAAAGGTATGGGTTATATGAGAGCTGAGGACACACGTGCATGTGCACGCACGCGCGCACACACACACACACACACACACACACACACACACACACACACACACACACACACACACACACACACACACACACACACACACACACACACACACACATGGGGATTTACTTACTGGAATGATTTGTCCACACACCCCAATGGGCTCGTGTCGTGTGTAGGTAAAATACTCTCCATCTGAAGACAATGGCATGTAAAGGAATTTGGGCAGTAAGACTGCTGTTCTGGCCTTTGAAACTATTTCATAATTGTTACAGTACCAGTCAAAGGTTTGGACACACCTACTCATTCAAGGATTTTTCTTTATTTTTACTATTTTGTACACTGTAGAATAATAGTGAAAACATTAAAGCCATGAAATAACACATGGAATCATGTAGTAACAAAAAAAGTGTTAAACAAGTTTTTTCAAAGTGGCCACCCTTTGCCTTGATGACAGCTTTGCACACTCTTAGTTTCTGGTGGCTACTTTGAAGAAACTCAAATCTAAACTATATTTTGATTTGTTTAACACTTGTTTGGTTATAACATGACTCCATATGTGTTATTTCAAAGTTTTGATGTCTTCACTATTGTTCTACAATGTAGAAAATATTAAAAATAAAGAAACACCCTTGAATGAGTAGGTGTGTCCAAACTTTTGACTGGTACTGTATGTAAATACAATTGTTGATACACATAATTTAATACATATATATATATATATATATATATATATATATATATATATATATATATATATATATATATATATATATATATATATATATATATACACAATATATTCATGTCAATCGGGTGGATATGATCTCATATTTGGGAGATGGTCAAATTAAAGTGTTTGTGGATTAACTCACCTACAGGAATGGTTTTGCCTTGTATCTTGTCGGCCCATCCTCCATAATAACGCAGGGTTTTAACAGTGGCCATTAGATCCACAAAGTATGCCATGAGGAAGATCTTCCCTGAGTCAAGAGCCTCCAACGTCTGAGTACATATACATTAAACAGAACTCCTCAGCAACATCTAGCAAATGCATAACAAATATTGAGCCCAGGTATGGGACATGTGGGACATATGGTTGTTGAGCACTTGCAGTGTTAGACTGTGTGTGTGTGTGAGTTCCTCACAGCCAGTCGGAGGCGATCCCTCTCCACCAGGTCAGCCAGCCTGTTGAGCAGCAGCCCTCTGTCGGACGCATCCATGCATCGCCATGGAGACCCCAGCTGGAAGGCTGCCCTAGCACTCTGGACCGCCTTGTCCACATCCTCCTAGGTATGAAAGGAAAGTTAGGCACACACATCCACAAAGACAGGCACACTTCCGAAGGTCACACAGGCACGCAAACAGACACAAGCGCACAAACACAACCCCTCTTTCTCTCTCTCTCTTTCTCAACCGTACTCAAAGAACCATACACAAAAAACATTTATTGATTGATTGTTTGACTAATTGACAATGTCACTCACGGTGTCTGCCTCCTCTACCTCACACAGCAGGTCTCCAGTGGCAGGGTTGTGAACTGGCATCTTCCGTCCACTGCAGGACTCATGCCACTCGTTATCAATGAATATCTGATCTCCCCAAATCACAGAAAGACACAACAGCAAAACAGATGACGTTAGTAAAAACCTCACTAATGAAAAGGCCTTGCACACAGACCCAACAAACCCCAAGCTGGTGCTGTACACTGAGTGTACAAAACAAGAATGACTCCTTCCTAATATTGAGTTGCACCTCCCCTTTGCCCATTCACCCTCTGAATGGCACGCATACACGACCCATGTCACACTTAAAAATCATTCTTTATGCTGTTCTCCTCCCCGTCATCTTCACTGATCGAAGTGGATTTAACAAGTGACATAAGTAAGTGATCATAGCTTTCACCTGGATTCACCTGGTCAGCCAATGTCACGGAAAGAGCAGGTGTCCTTAATGTTTTGTAGACTCAGTGTATACTGTACACTACACACAAACACTCCTGTGTCAATGAACTCCTATCCTGATTCTAGATCTGTTTGCGTTGTCTTGCCAACTATGGGAATTGACATGCCAAAACATAACAAAACAGTGACCATGGGAGTTGGCTATATAGAGAAAACAGATCTGGGACCAGGCTAATGAATGCCCTTCCCTCCTGTCATCCATGACCACGGGCCTCTGGCAGAGAGCATAGTTTTCCATTTCAGGGAACAGACTCCATAACAATGAGTTAGATTTTTATCCTCAGTAGAGCATGTTTTATAGCTTTGTCCTGACCAGATCTCTGTTTAATGTATAAGGAAGATTAACCTTGGATTAAATCCTTTCACTTGATTAGATGCATCTGAGTGTTGTTGGTAAGTCAATATATTAAAGTAATAAATCGTGGTAACTCTACTGTAATAAACTTTCTGATAAGATCACAGTAAACAGTTTACTGACTTCCTCTGCTCCTGGGAACCGTCTTGCCAAAGGGATGTAAATACCACACTTATTCTACTACATCTCCAATAGACAGACACACACGCACGCACGCACGCACACACACACACACACACACACACACACAAAGTATTCATGAAGAACTATTAATGAAATATGCCATTATAAATCAAATGCATCAGCGCATGGAGATGTTTAGACGGCATTTTGTAGCTGAAGATTTAGAGAGGGGACATCTGGAAAAAGACTGGACTTCACAACATACTGTGTGATATTCACTGTAGCAAAAGCTTTTTCACCACCCAATATACTACAAAATACTCCTAAAACTAATGATGCATAGATGATTTTAGCAGAAAAGTACTCCACAAAATTCAACACTTAAAACAAAAAGCAAAAGAGAATACATAACCTACACAAACATAATGACATACTACATTAGCTATAAAGATTGTTCCAGCTGACCTTAGTGTACTGGACCTCCAGGTTAGGGACGGGCATGGGCATGGTCTGTTTGGCTGGCCCGGCGTCTCCGTGGTCCGGATCATGGTCCTGGTGGTTCTGGCAGTTTCCTGGCTCGGAGCTCATGTTGCCCTGTTTTCCTACTGGGACAGCGAAAGGTGAAATTGTATGACACTGGGCTGAACACATGCCCCTCTCCCATCCCACCTACCGTCTCCTGCCCCTTCCTCTCATTGAGAGGCACTGATTGGACAATAGGCAAACCTGTGGAAGGGGGTGATTTGCATTGTTCAACCTGATTGGAGGGATGGTGAGAACCTGTGAGAACTTCACAGTGACGGGTTCTATCAAAGAGACGTGGTTGGTGGACATTTAAGTAAATCAAACCGACCAATCAAGTTTCCACACTACGAAAAGAGAAAGGCAACACACGAAAGTAAAAATAACACAGTAAAATCTACTAAAAGCAATACAAGCAATGTGTGTGCCCGTGTGAGCGCGCATAGTACTCGCAAGAGCAAGTGTGCAAACATTGTCATCCCTATGTAATTGTCTTCCCTACAGAATATACCATATGAAAATTGTGCCAAATGAGATATTGGCATCTGCTACTGCCTCACACTAAGGGGGCAGAGGTCGCGACTGGCACCATAAAGTCGGGGCTGGCGGTGCTGGCTCCAGAGCCCTGATCTCATCTCATTAGGCTACCGAGGGAACCTGAGGACAGCAGGGTCATGTTTATTAGGCACTAAATTAAACAAAACAGAGTGAAACATGGAGGAACTCCCTGGAAAAAATGCTGATTTTTGTTTTCCATTGCAAAGGGTTTTAAAAATGTTTTCAGTCCACTTTTTCAAACATCATTATCGTGTCACTTTTGGCATCACATGGACTGAAACAGGGAGGGACTACCTGTTGTGTCTCCTAATGAACACAAAACTGTTTAGTTATTGGACACGAATGACAAATGTTTCTTGTCGGACAGTAGTTGGCAAATATGTTGATAGAGCTGGTTTTTTTGTGACCCACATTTTTTTACGACAAGAAAACTGGACTATTTTAGTGACCCAGGATTTCATTGCTAGTCATGTGTGTAACATGTTCAATTTAACAATTAGTTAAAATTGTGTCTTAAAAAAGTTTACTTGGGAAAAAAATACTTTAGAAACAATGCATCGTATTGACATTGTGTTTGCATGAACATTACTCTGATTGTGACTGATTTGTAACTGATTCTGCATTTTGAAGCACTACTTGAGAAAGACACAGAATTCAAAATGTATTAGCCTATTATATTTCATGGATAATATTTCACAGCAGTCGTTTTCGTAATCGGCTGACATTCTTATAAAATCAAAGTCACATTTACAGAAAATGTATCCATTTTCATGTACTCCTGAAGAAAAAAGTTATTTTTCTGTCTTCACTTGATGTGAAAAGTATTTTTAGTTTAATTTTAAAATGAAATCCAAATGGTTTCTAAATCCAAACTTTATACCAAACATAATTATGGTATGTCAATAAAAACAGGTTATTTACACAAGAATAATGTACATTTATTATAACTTAATTAACCTTGACTTGTGACGTATGGCATTAGCAGACTGTGAGAAACAAATAAATGACTGGACGCAGTGGAGCTGAGTTTGGCTGTCTTACCTGTGCATGCAGATGGTGCACCTGCAGATTGAACATTCTCAACTCCAATCACCGGCATGTCTTCAACTCTCTTCACTGCAGCCCCAAATTTGAGAAAGGCAAAAGTACCCAACGCAGACCCACCACCCTTCTTATATAGTTGCACTCACTGGTAAAAAAAAAAATATACCCACTTCTTACTGGGACCAACAGAGAACCACGTAGCTGTCGCACCCACCAGGGACCCACGCCTTTGGGCCCATACGCTTAATCACTGTTCAAACTGAACCAATCCCTAATTTCCACTTTACACACCACGCTTGTTGTACACTGGCCGCGAGGCAAGCACGCATACCGCTCAGCTTCCATGACCGTGAAATGCAGCATGTCATTTTTTGATGTGAGAGCCACCTCTTGTCTTTCCCCGTCACCTTTGCATTGGTCCAAACCACTTATCTCTGCTGAAAGGGAAATTTAAAAAAGGGACTAGTTTTACACCACTTTGGGATATTGCACGCCCGATTTGGAGGCGGTGAACGTAATAATTGGGAAGATTTTAGCTTTGATAAGGGCCCCCTGCTGTCCCGCTGTCTCCCAGGAACAATACCATCGCATAACTGTGTCTGGTGCGGCTCTATTTTGGTGTAGCCTGTCTGGAAAGACGCAAAGTCCTTTGAAAATGACCCCTGGGCTTAGACAACATAACCTTGGTAATTAACCCTAGTTAAATAATGAAAAGCACAGCGGAGCTGCGTTTTGGAGTGTTGTAATGTGCCGTGAAAAAGAGCCATACGCTGATGCATTTTTCTCTTTGTCGCATACTCAGCGCACATTTTGGACTCACTTAGAAGGCTGATTCTTTGAGCCAACTGCAGTGGCGATGAGGATGATATCCTTGTCAATGAAATTAGGCTCGATGGTGTCTTATAAAACTGAACATCTGTATGCCAGAAAGAAGGAACAAAAGCCTCATCAGTGCTATTTGCAACTAATGACCGCATCCCAACCCAATAGACATTTAATCAGCTCTACGTATGTGATGCGGGCATGCATGTGTGTGTGAGTATGTGTGCATCTGTATTTGCTGTGTGTTGTAATGTATGTGTTTGTGTGTGCGTGCCTGTGTGTATGGTAGGGTCCTGGGAGGTTCCTTGGTGGTGTCTCCAGTGAGTCTAGTCTGTGTTGGTTGTCGCCATGGTTCCATGACACGTGTTGCCCCAGTGGCTGTGCTAATGACGGGAGGGAGGAGGAGTGGCGGGACTGCCGGATCACTCAGCCTGGACTGGGACTGGGACTGGGCCTAGGTCGGTCAAAGGAGGCGTCGCAGCCTGACAGCACCGGGTGTCCCACAATTGAGCCTGAGTGGAACCGACGACCCATTGGAGAGAGGAAGAGAGGGATATGGAGGGATATGGAGAGAGAGGATTTGCACTGACGCCAGAAACATAGAGAAAGCAGGGCAAGTCAGAGTTACAAATAAAGTAAACATGCAGCATAGAGACAAAATGCTGAGTCTGGATTGGTGGCCTGCTTTCAATGTTGATACTCTATCATGAAATAAAAAAGAGTCAATCCTGTACAAGTCTTCCTCTTTGCATTATCTTGTGTAGGCTGGCTTCCTTGTATGATATTATATACACTACCGTTCAAAAGTTTGGGGTCACTTATAAATGTCCTTGTTTTTGAAAGAAAAGCAATTTTTTTTGTCCATTAAAATAACATCAAATTGATCAGAAATACAGTGTAGACAGTGTTAATGTTGTAAATGACTATTGTAGCTGCAAACGGCTGATTTTTAATGGAATATCTACATAGGCGTACAGAGGCCCATTATCAGCAACCATCACTCCTGTGTTCCAATGGCACATTGTGTTAGCTAATCGAAGTTTATCATTTTAAAAAGGCTAATTGATCATTAAAAAACCCTTTTGCAATTATGTTAGCACAGCTGAAAACTGTTGTCTGATTAAAGAAGCAATAAAACTGTCCTTAGATATATGTATGTAGATATACCATTAAAAATCTGCAGTTTCCAGCTACAATAGTCATTTACAACACTAACAATGTCTACACTGTATTTCTGATCAATTTCATGTTATTTAAATGGACAAAAAAAAATGTTTTTCTTTCAAAAACAATGCCATTTCTAATTGACCCTTAACTTTTGAAAGGTAGTGTATGTTTGTCTAAGATAATTCCTTATTGTTTCTTAACCAAAAACTTTGGTTCAAGGTCAACACATTATATTCCAACTCCAAGGATCCTGAGACTTACCAGAGGAACATACAGATGTAGGATCTTAATTTGATCACTCTGTTGTTGCAGGAAATGTCCTGTACAGTTGGACATAGAAACTTAGTGTATTCAAGGTTTAAAAGGGCTTCTAAAGTTTATACTTTCCACAAACATTTAAGGCTTGATTTGCCCTGATTAAAAATGTATTGACCCCTACAAAGTTGTTTCTATGTTGCAAGACTCAGTCCAGGGTCATATATGCCGCTGTCACTGAATCATTTGATCCCACACCCACTCTTTTCATGGTAACTCTTGACATTTTAACCCATTTAGTCTTTCAGCTTGTTGTTTAGGTTGACATTATACAGATCCGCCAGCTAAGTTAATATTTAATTTCTCTTGTTTTACTTCTGAAGGAGGAAACAACCGTTTACAAGAGCAATGAAAAGCAGGTATGATAAACAAAACACATAGCATAGATATTTGTATTTGCCAAGGTAGCAGCTACTCTACCTGTGGTTCAGCAAATTAAGGCAGTTAAACATTACAACAGATTTCACAACAGATTAAGTGTGTGCCCCCAGGCCACTACTCTACTGCCACATATCTACAACACAAAATCCATGTGTACCTGTGTGTATAGTGCGTATGTTATCATGTGTTTGTATGCATGTGTCTGTGCCTGTGTATTACACAACACACAGAACATTGTCAATCAACAGGGATCTTTTCCACAGTTAGGGGTGTAGGGTAAGGGTAAGGGTCAGGGATAGGGATAGGGTTAAGGGTTTGGTTAGGGTTAAGGTAAGGATCAGTTTTGATTTTGGTTAGTCTTTTTTCGCAGGTCAGCAATGTCATTATAGTATCTCCTCTTTTGCTACACCCCCAGTGGAGCAGGTTATGTAAGCTCAACTTTCTGGGTTGTTCTGCGGCTCCCTTGACGCAATTTTGGCAGAGACCGCATCTAAATCTTTTTTTGAATCCAAAACGATGGATTTCAACACTCACTTTGCACACTTGCTCAGTGTCACGGGATTAGTTACATGTTGTCAGTAAGTACATATCAGTACCATGAGCTGGACCAGCTCTTAGGGCCATGTAGGCTCGAAACCAACCAGGGGTTCAAACTACTGGCTCTGTCATTGCCTACTACTACACAGCTGAATCTCACTGACTTACAGAACATATTAACTGAAGACGACATGGGCGATGAAACTTGGGAAAGCATTCATTTACAATGGAAGAAGTGAAGTGTGCAGGGGGACTGTTGGGCAATGTGAGCACGGGCGAGGGACGTGAGCACGGGCGAGGGACGTGAGCACGGGCGAGGGACGTGAACAGGGCATGACCAAAATTGGGGAAAGCAGAACTTTATGCAAATACACTGTGACATTGCTGCGCTATTGACCAATCAAAGCTCACTATAGCTTCCAGACCCTACTGGATTGATTGGGGATACCTAGCAGTACCTAACATGCTTGCTAGCTTGCAAGCAGCCAAACGAGGGGAAAGCTAGTGTGGAGTGGTGAAATGCAAGTGCTAGTCAATACGTACTTTGAGTCTGCCATCTTGTGGCATGTACAGTAGTATAGTATGTGACTTAATGAATTTCATTAAACACCTGTGGCCTCTGTTCCATGGTGTGCTATAAAATATTAATTTGTTTGTCAAATTACATTCATTTTTTGTTTTCTGGAATTAAATTGTTATGAATTGAAATATCAAAAGTTTGATGTTTAGATTAATCATGTTATTTTCTCTCTTCATGTTGGGCAGGCTAGATTGCAGTTAGTCAGAGAGTCCATACATTTTTAGAGTGAGGAAATCCAAACACGAATTTACAATGATTGTGTATGTTTGGCCACTGCCAGATGTGTGCGGTCTGCAGCCGCTTGTACACAAAATGATGAGAGAATTAAGCTACCGTTGACCACACAGTTAGCACCTGATACGCATATTGAGCACGCACAATAATGTCTCATCCTGTTAAAACAACGCAAAGAACAAGATGAAAATGGAATGCTAGATCAAGCTCTATGAAGCTGTTCAATCGACCGCCCGCTGGTTTGCAGTCTATGCTAAAACAGGCTGATATGTCACTGCCTCTCATGGTACTTGGACCTGCCTAGTGCCAGTCTTCTCGCAGAGTGTATCCAGTCATCAGACCCTGCGGCAATTTGCTTAGCTGGAGGTCAAACTGCACTCATTAGACCAGTCTCCAACTTTAGAGAACTCTTACTCCTGGAATTCAGTGAGTGACATACAGTATCCTGGCTGGGGCGCTCTGAGACTGCAATATGAGGCTGACGTTTGGGATATTCCCAAAGTATGGCTCCTGTATAACCTTCTCTGGAATCACCTTGGCTCTCTGTACCCTCACCCTGCTCCTAGTTGCTCTCAGCGGCTGAAAGCGAGAAGGCGGGAGCGGCCCCAAAAGGCACTCTGCCCTTCAGGGCCGACCCCGTTGCCCTGGTGGGTAACCTGTTCCAGATCCACCTGTCACTGACGTGTCTCCGTCTGCAGTACGGAGATGTATTCCAAATGCATGTGGGCTCCCTTGTGGTGGTGGTGCTGCAAGGCTATGCCACCATTAAACAGGCGCTGGTACGGCATGGGGAGGCTTTTGCCAGACACCCTGACCTCTTCACCTTCTCTGCCGTGGGCCAATGGCACCAGCATGACCTTCAGTGAGTACGGCGCTGCCTGTGCGCTCCACAGGAAGCTGTGCAAGAACACCCTGCGCTCCTTCTTGCAGGCAGAGCTAAAGTGCTAAAGGAGCACATGTGTGCCGAAGCGGCTGGTATGGTGGTGGTAATTTGGGAGCGCTCAGAGGGGAGCGAGGGGTTAGTTCTGGACCCTGTGCTCCCGCTGGTCACGTCGGTGGCAAATGTGGTGTGTGCCCTGTGTTTCGGGAAGAGGAATGACTACAATGACCCCGAGTTCCTCACTATTGTGCACATCAACAACGAGGTGTTGCGGATCTTCGCTGCAGGAATCCTGGCCGACTTCATTCCTGTGTTCCGCTACCTGCCGAGCCCGTCTCTGAGGAAGATGGTCGAGCACATCAAGAGAATGTGGAACACAACATCGAGGAGCACCTGTAGACATTTGAAAAGGTATGAACCACACCTGGGTCATGCAAATTAGAGCATGCCACAGAAATAGTTTAAAACAGAAAAAAAACACGAGTGCTTCATTTTGGGTCACTCCCCATAGTCACTCCCTGTTCCAGTCAGTTTTCTTCTGTTTGGTGCCTAATCCCAAGCGGGGAATTTTTAAAATGTAAATATGCTTAAATCATACTTCATGAGTATATTTAAATTATCTAAATTGGAACAATTTTGAATACATTTAATGTCCAGTTTTTTTAATTTTTTATTGGCATTTAAGTATATTAAATAAATGTCAAGATATCTAAATTGGGACACTTTTTTGTACTTAAGTATATTTTTAGTATATTAGATAAAGAGCAAAACAAATATACGTTGAATACACCTTAAGGATATTTTATTTATATTTCTCATAAATTATAAATATACCAAAATGGTATTTGAATTAGAATTTTCTTTACAAAAAAGTGTATTTATAATTTACTTTTACAAATACACTGCTACTCATTAACCACATTAGCTATTATAATTAGCCATGTAAAGGTTACCTTGATTGACCAAGGCATCTTCTCTCTGTGGCTGGAGCACACAACTGCTTTGTAACCCTTTTGAGCACTGTGCACCATTCACATTTCACACTTTAGTTGTTTGCATAATGGTAATAAATTAACATTTAAATAACATGTGTAATGTGTTACATTTGAATGGGATAAATATGAGGAACAATATCATATTATAAATCTAAACTTCAACAGAAAAGGATGATTAGGGATATGCAAATTTCTGTGTTAATGCGTTTTTGAAAGTATACTTTAAATATATTTTGTGGACATTTAAGCTAAATATACTTTTTGAAGTATATTTTTTTGTAATATGAAAAACTATACTCTCAGGAAGCATGTTCCTCCACTGTGCAATAAACAATCGTTATCATTGTCAACTTTGCACATATCTGAACAGAATTTCAGAAAGTACATAAAAACTCATTATTGGCACTGAAACTACAGTGCCTTGTAAAAGTACTCATACCCCTTGGATTTATTCACATTTTGTTGTTACAAAGTGAGATTAAAATGGATTTGTAATTGTAATTGGTCATTTTTTGACAACAATCTACACAAAATGCTATAATGTCAAAGTGGAAGATTTATATTTATTTGTTTTCAAAAAATTAATAGAAATGAAATAACTAAAATATAGTCGTTGCATAAGTTTTCAGCTCCATGAGTCAATATGCTAGAAACACCGTTGGCAGCAATTACAGCGTCTTTTTGGGTAAGTCTCTAAGAGTTTTACACATCTTCTTGGTAAGCAACTCCAGTGTAGATTTGGCCTTGTGTTTTAGGTTATTGTCCTGCTGAAAGGTGAATTCCTCTCCCAGTGTCTGAAGCAGGGTTTCCTCTAGGATTTTGCCTGTGCTTAACTCCATCCAGTTTCTTTTTATCCCAGAAAAAAGCATACCCATACCATAATGCAGCCACCACTATGCTTGAAATAAGGAGGCGGTTACTCAGTGATGTGTTGTGTTGGATTTGCCCCAAACATATAGCATTGTATTTAGGCCCCAAAAGTTTTTTTTGCAGTATTACTTTATCACAACAATGTTGTTGATCCATCCTCAGTTTTCTCCCAATAATTTAATGATAGTGAACTTAAAGCCTGAAAAACAATTAATTTAAAGTACACTTTTAATAAGTGTAGTAAAGGTAGATTATAGTATATTTATAGTATACTAAAAGACTGAAACAACTATCAATATAAAGTTAACTTTTAATAAGTGTGTTGAAGTGTAAAGATATGAAATGTATAGTATACTTAAGATATACTACAAAAATACCTCTCGTATTTAAAGTATATTATTTTAATATTTTGTATATTTAAGTATACTTGTTAATAATTAAAATCAACTTTTTGGGGGATGAACAGATCCTGAACACAGACAGTATGATATATCGCAATATTTATGTATGGTAACATATCCAACGGGATTTAGCCATTCTACTGTTACAGCTGGAGGCAGGGGTAGGAAATGTTGATAGATATGCTATTGAAACTATTGGCTAGAGGCGTATAATCTATCATGTGTATACAGTGAAAAAACGAGTTGACGAGGATAGTTTTTGCAGACATCTCAACCTGGAGAGACATCTCAGCTTTCATGTGTGACTTTGAGGCTGAACTTGGTAGATTAGTAAACCGTTAGATTAGATATGATCAGTGCTATCAGATGCTGGTACAGAGGCACAGAAAACCAGTCAGCCATTGAGGGATTTGTTTCAGAGGGATAGATTTTGCTGGGGGGGATACACAGAGAGTAAAGGACTAACGCAGGGGTAAAAGAAAGGAAGAGATGGGAGAGAGGGAGGGAGAGATAGTTTGAGGAGAGGTACATGTGTACCTTTTTGGAAAGCATATTTTTGCTTGTGATTTTGCCTCTTCGGGTTGTCTATGTGAAAAATGGAAATAGTTGGAAGCTGAAATCGAAGCTACAGTATAAGAGACCTGTACTCTAGGAGAGGACAGACCAGGCTAACATATACCGAACGAGGCTTTGTTCTTGTGCACAGTGTCTAAAACGCCCGCGCATACTCTTTAATTAGGAATTATTAATCTGGTGGAAGCTCACATGTTTTCTAGAAGATGCTGCCATTTTACAGTCTCACTCTCACAAGTTGAGGGTACATTTGATTAGTGGGTCGTGTGCTAGTTTTGAAAGGATTACATTTGATTGTGAGTGTATATGGAAATGTAATGGATGTATATAGGACCCGGATATAACCTGGCGTGGCAAGGTTAGGACTCGTCCTGCGCATTTCATCTGAATCGTAATAGCTGCAGGCATTAAGTAGAGTGTGAAGTAACGTTTTGATGATATGTGTGTTTCCAGGACTGTATCCGTGACATCACAGATGCTCTGGTTGCACTCTGTGAGGAGCGGCAGGAGGATGAGGACACAGCAGTGCTGTCCAACTCCCTCAAATCCAGATTAGTTCATTTTTTCTTCTGGAGGATCTCCATGCCTGGCAGGGATGGGTTGAAGAATGCCTTTGAACAGACCAGCACTGCAGAAATCTCGTTTAGTTGGCGCTCATCATACCATAGATACGATGATGGTAATAAAGAGGATTGTAACTGATGTTACAGTTTTTAGTACACTTTTACATTTCAGGACTCGATACCATCATAGCTGGTTTGCAGTGGAGCCTCTTTTACCACATCAAGTTTCCTGACATCCAGGTCAAAACACACCAGGATATCCTCCTGTATAGGAACAACACCTCCTCACTCCTCCTGACTGAACAGCACTCCTTCTAGAAAACTTGAATACCTTATGCCCTTATAGCGCTATATGGTCTTATTGTCTCCTCATACCTTGTCTCTTTGTACGTCTGCTTGGGTGTCTGCTTTACCTGCTACTTTACCTGCTAAGAATCATTCCTTTGTTTTATAAAAAAATGGATGGGAGTTCAGCTGTTTTAGGAATGAACGGTCATTCCTGACAAACAGCATGTCCTAATGAGCAGAGATTCCTGCAGTACCGCCCAGTTTGACAGTTTGATGGTGTAGATGGGCCGTCCGTGCAGTTCCATACAATGATCTAATCTTTCATAGACAGATCCCCCCCCCCTCCCTTCTGTCCTGTCCTCAATGGCTAGAGACCATTGCTTGCCAGGGTGACACGCAAAAGGTCACTCTAATTTGCTAAAGCCCAAGCTAGTTTTGATGTGGGCTGAGAAAACTGGTGCAGTCTGTTCAGTAGGCACGATGCATTCACACAGAGAGAGAGAGAGAGAGAGAGAGAGAGAGAGAGAGAGAGAGAGAGAGAGAGAGAGAGAGAGAGAGAGAGAGAGAGAGAGAGAGAGAGAGAGAGAGAGAGAGAGAGAGAGAGAGAGAGAGAGAGAGAGATTTTGGATACTTGGACAGTCTACTCAGACAGACACAAAGGGGATCACACACAGGGGTATTGCACCGTACGTGAATCACAATCACACAAATCATCCCTTTATTTGAAGATGGGAACTCCAGGATAGATGGCAATAATCCAACAGTCTTTCTTTCTTCTTGGGTCTCACTTTTTCTGATCGACTTGGCAATGTATCTGATCCTTTTCTCTGCATTTTCACTTTCAGGTACAGTATCTTGTTGTCTTCACCCGAGACATTTAGTATGTTGCCTTTGTATGGTTTAGGCGACCACATTGGCCCTGCCAGACTCCCACGGTTTGTGGATAAGACCAAGATGCCTTTTACCCGACGCCTTCATAAACAAGGTGTTCCATCACGTATCCTACGTCCTCTTCACCATACCACACGGGTGAGGCTCTGATAACACTTGTACAACTTGTAATGTATATTTCTGCATGGTGCCTGTCTGCAAGTATGTGCAGATCAAAGTGTTAGTTCTGGGAATGGAATGTTGCTATTCACTCAGTTGGTCTCTTTTGTCCTCCTTTTCCTCCCTTTAGTACCGCAGAAAACGTCACACTCAATGCATACTTCATTCCTAAGGACACTTGTCTTCGTCAATCCGTATCAAGTTGATCATGACACGTGAGTGTTATCTGTATGCGTCTCAAAACACACTTGCAGCGATGAGACAAGACTGTAACTACCAATTGGATACCAAGAAATTGGGGAGAAAAAGGAGTAAATAAAAAAATAAAAATATAAGAAATGCGAATTTCTGTTTCCAAGTTGCAAAACATTTTCCGTTGTGTGCCCTAATGAACACAACTCTCTTGTGGTGGTCATCACTGGTTGGTTGTCGTTTAACTCCAACTGGTTTTGACCGTCAGTGGCAGTGGCGTCATTATCCCTGTAATGCAAACACAGTTGCAAGCTGTCAGAGTCAAGACAGAGTTGAGCCGATACATAGTGAGCAGCCATATCCAAGGATTTGTTCAGAGTAATTTCCTCATTGGTAATACAATTGATTGATATTGATATTTACCTAGAAGCATGTTATGTGCTATTTTAGTGGTTTAAGATCAGCCTATTCTATATATAACTTAAGTACTTTTATGATATCTGAATACAATGAAAGAATATCTATGCATTCCAAGATTTGGAAAAGAGTATTGTAAAGGGTCATCCCCAGTATTATTTTGACTATTAGGGATGGTGATTGGTCCTTCTACCTTCATCAAGTGGAATGAGTTTAGAAATGCCTTTTATTTAAACCCCTATCTGGTTATTAATCACAACTAAATGCTTAGGAAGACGGGGAGTGTTGTTTTAGATAAGAGCCTTGGGCACCACGCAGCGTTCACTCAGGGTTCATTCCTACCCGTCTCACTCTTCCCCTCCTCTTCATCTGTAACTCCGGGGTTTAAAGAGATCTCTCTATCTCCCTTTCTCTCCCCAATCCCCATCTGAAGTAGTTTCCGGGGCTACTCATAGATAGAGTAGAATCGCCTTTTTACCAAATGCTCTCCCGTCTCTCCAACAGACCGATTAGACACAGTCTTTGGATCTATCAGACTTATTCCAGGGAGGTTAAGAGGACAGAAGACACACGTCTGAGAAATTCAAATTTGGATCATGTGATGTTCTATTTTAATATATATATTTTTAGATAAAACTAGAACTGAAAAGCCATGACAATACGTTTGAATAAGATGAGTATCTGATTTCCAGTATATGTTTAGAGAATCATTCACGGATGTCACAGCAGTGAAGCCATTTTGGGGCTCACGAGTGGCGCAGTGGCACTGCATCTCAGTGCAAGAGGCATCACTACAGTTCCTGGTTTAAATCCAGGCTGTATCACATCTGGCCGTGATTGGGAGTCCCATAGGGCGGCGCACAATTGGCCCAGCATCGCCCGGTTTTGGCCTGGGTAGGCCGTCATTGTAAATAAGAATGACTTGCCTAGTAAAATAAAGGTTAAATAAAATAAAGTCAAATTTGAAAGACATGTCCTTTTTCAGACAACAGTATACACCATGTTTTGCTATAAAGCAGTGGGATGGGACTGGAGAAATGTGACCACTCAAAATCGTAGATTGAGATACATTTTTTGAACATATTTTAAAGCACTGTTTGTTCGCAAAGACGAATTCTTTAAGAATATAACTTGCCTCAAAATATAAACTTGGTTTCATGTTCAGGCTCCATGCTATCTTCTCCATGATACATCCTGTTAAATGAGCCATAGGATAATTCATTTGCCTCTGTGCTGTCATAGGAGACTCCAACTATGTCTGTTATAGCAGAGAGATCGTTTGGGCGGGTGAAATAAGGGTTGTTAATCAGCAAAATAGCTGCCATACTCTACAGGGAACGCGACCCCCCTACGCTCACCCAATTTCTCTGCCTGTTCCCTCTGCTCTCTGATCAACCCATTTGTCTCTCACTTAGTTCTAGTCAGCAGAGCTCATAGTATCTATTAAACTCTGGAGTTATTAAGAATAACAAACTAGGGTGAGCATGTGTAGAAGCAGCTCTGATCTGATTGGGCCAATACAGCAAGAACGCACAAAGCGAATCAGAAGGCTAATGCGGCAGAAAACACTTGAGGGGTACAGTATGGTTTAAAAAAATACTGAGCCATTAGGATCGCTCCATTGAAGACAAAGGGAGGTCTACAGATGTCGGATCTTAATTTGACCCATTTCACCACAGGAGAAAAATAATCCTTTAGCAGAAGGATTTTAATAAATACTTCATATTTAGAATCGCCGCCAGGGGGCAGCTGAGTTAAGCTATAGACCTTTTTGGGATGGTCAAAAATAACAAACTCATTTAGAATGCATGGCCCCACTCTACCTCCGGCTAGCTAGCTGCCAAGTGCATGTTAACAGGCAGGAAAGTAAACAAAGTCTACATATAAAGACAGAAAAGCAGTGTTACATGTAGCTTAGTCAGTGTGTGGAGAAGATGGAGGCGGAGCTAGCCAGCCAGATACTTTAAAGGCTGTGGGCTACTTCGCCTGGATTGTGGTGAGAAGCAGCTGGCTGTATTGGGGAGGTGTGCAGTGGACACTGTCGCCTCCATAGAAATTAGACTCCTTGTGGACAGGCAGAGATGTTAGGACAATTTTTTTTCACAGGGCTGTAGGGAAGCCACATTTTTATATTCATCTGCTTATAATTTCCAAAATTTGACAGGCTATTTTAGTCATCTTGTCTAGTCAAATATGCCTACACTAGGCCTTCCCTCATAACTTCTTGACTTAGAAGACAAATTAATAATAATACTAGAATGAACGCGTCAATCATCTAGCTGACACCTGTAAAGCTTTCTCTTTCAATGTTACTCCTCTCAATGGGCCCGGGGAGAAAGGAAATGGGCTCTAACAGGGTAGCCTACATATTCTTCCCTTGCAAACATTTTCAGATTAAAACCAGTGAAAATCCATGTTTCTGACGCATATTTTACGTGGTTGAAATACTGTCAGCTGTTATGTAAAATTATCAATCACTGAAGAAGACACTCACATATGCCTACTTAAATATTTCACACTGTGAAGAATAATGTCTCTATTACAATGCATACGTTAAGTATATTGTGAATGACTTGTTTATTGTGAAAGATTGTGATATTGTGAGAAACGAATATATCGCATTACAACAGCCCGCTGCTTTTCACCACCTTCCAGGCCAAGTAGCCCACGTCCTCTGAAGTATTCGCATTTGCTCGAGATACTGAAAGAAATACATCTTACCCTATTGCTCCACTCCTTTTTCCGAGACAAAAAATAACATTTGGTGTAACATTGTACTGCAAGAAATACTTAATTCTGCAGGAGTTAATTTCATATAAGGTTACATGAGAGATGTTACAGGCCTGTCAGTGTTCATATTTCAGTTATAATTCCATTTAAGCCATCTCAAGTTCAAAGGTATGGTTTTAGCCCTCTCATTTCAGCTCTCTCATTTGATGGCAAAGTAAACGTGTTATAATGTGACGTATTAGTATCTCACAATATCAGGATACTTCACAATAAACAAGTCATTCACAATAATTTTTAAAGTAGGCCCAGTAATTGCGACATTAGTCTTTCACAGTGTGAAATATTTAAATAGGCATAGTACAGGATAGTTTACATTGCACAATTAAATAGTAGTCCTACATACAGTAATGGCAGTGTAGTAGAATACCAGGAATGCAATATAGTTCACAGCGGTGTCGGTGTAGAGATATGGAAAGAGTCCTCTTGTGACAAGAACATGGAGAGAATAGATACTTTTTTGTTCATGGGTTAGAAAGGAAATGTGTCTTCTGCTTTTCCCAACACCCTGCAGTGCAGCAACCCTAGGTGGAGAGCAATTCTGAGTGGGTTACGTGCCTTGCTCAAGGACACAATGTCAGGAGATGGTACATGGGAGCCTGCCAGCTGCCAGTTCAGTTCCATACCCAGTTTTGTGTCGTCCTGGGCATGAACCATTGTAGTCATGGCACAACACTCATTAATTTGTCCTGTAGGGACCCAAAGTGGTGCACATTTTTGTTTTTGCTTTAGCACTACACATCTTATTTAAATCAAAGGAGGGGGACCCTGTTATATGTTCAAGAAAGCAATAAGCAGAATTCATTATTGCTGGCCTCATTGCCTGTGTGCTACAGCGGTTACAGCCGCTGACCCCAGCACACATATAATGTATGTAGTAGGTATGGGTTTGAATCAGGCCCACTTACCTTCCCCTTCTTTCCACTCTCTTTCCCACTACTTTAAAAAATAATTTTAATAATAATAATAGGCTTGTATAATATAATGACGATATAGGCTATGTCTAATAATATGCCATTTAGCAGTGGGAGGATTGTAACAACACATGGGTGCGGAAAAGTGTCCGATTCTTGAATGATAATATCCAGTCATTGTCGCATGATTAAAGAGATAGGGATGGCGTGCACCGTTGGAGTGGGGATGGTGAAATCAGCTGTTCAATCAGCTGTTCAATCAGCTGTCAATCAACTGATGGCCCAAATCAGCTCATCAACTCAGCTAGGGAAACAAACAGTAGCCTGTTACTGGTTTTCACAACTTTTATTATGTGACAATGGACAGGCTAGCCTTTTATTTATTTATTTTATTTCACCTTTATTTAACCAGGTAGGCTAGTTGAGAACAAGTTCTCATTTGCAACTGCGACCTGGCCAAAATAAAGCAAAACAGTGTGACACAGACAACAACACAGAGTTACACATGGAGTAAACAATAAAGGAGCCAATAACACAATAAACAAATCAATGACACAATAGAAAAAATAAAGTCTATATACAGTGTGTGCAAAAGGCATGAGGAGGTAGGCAATAAATAGGCCATAGGAGCGAATAGTTACAATTTAGCAGGTTAACACTGGAGTGATAAATGAGCAGATGATGATGTGCAAGTAGAGATACTGGTGTGCAAAAGAGAAGAAAAGTAAATAAAATAAAAACAGTATGGGGATGAGGTAGATAGATTGGGTGGGCTATTTACAGATGGACCATGTACAGCTGCAGCGATCGGTTAGCTGCTCAGATAGTTGATGTTTAAAGTTGGTGAGGGAAATAAAAGTCTCCAACTTCAGCGATTTTTGCAATTCGTTCCAGTCACTGGCAGCAGAGAACTGGAAGGAAAGGCGGCCAAATGAGGTGTTGGTTTTGGGGATGATCAGTGAGATATACCTGCTGGAACGTGTGCTACGGGTGGGTGTTGTTATCGTGACCAGTGAACTGAGATAAGGTGGAGCTTTACCTAGCATAGACTTATAGATGACATGGTGCCAGTGGGTCTGGCGACGAATGTGTAGCGAGGGCCAGCCGACTAGAGCATACACGTCGCAGTGGTGGGTGGTATAAGGTGATTTGGTAACAAAACGGATGGCACTGTGATAGACTGAATCCAGTTTGCTGAGTAGAGTGTTGGAAGCTATTTGCAGATGACATCGCCGAAGTCGAGGATCGGTAGGATAGTCACTTTTACTAGGGTAAGTTTGGTGGCGTGAGTGAAGGAGGCTTTGTTGCGAAATAGAAAGCCGATTCTAGATTTGATTTTGGATTGGAGATGTTTAATATGAGTCTGGAAGGAGAGTTTACAGTCTAGCCAGACACCTAGGTATTTATAGTTGTCCACATATATCCACAGGTCGTAACTGTCCAGGGTGGTGATGTTAGTCAGGCGGGCGGGTGTGGGCAGCAAACGGTTGAAAAGCATGCATTTGGTTTTACTAGCGTTTAAGAGCAGTTGGAGGCCACGGAAGGAGTGTTGTATGGCATTGAAGCTCGTTTGGAGGTTAGTTAACACAGTGTCCAAGGAAGGGCCAGAAGTATACAGAATGGTGTCGTCTGCGTAGAGGTGGATCAGGGAATCGCCAGCAGCAAGAGTGAAATCATTGATATATACAGAGAAAATAGTCGGCCCAAGAATTGAACCCTGTGGTACCCCCATAGAGACTGCCAGAGGTTCGGACAACATGCCCTCTGATTTGACACACTGAACTCTGTCTGCAAAGTAGTTGGTGAACCAGGCGAGGCAGTCATTAGAAAAACCAAAGCTATTGAGTTTGCCGATAAGAATACGGTGATTGACAGAGTCGAAAGACTTGGCTAGGTCGATGAAGACGGCTGCACAGTACTGTCTTTTATTGATGGCGGTTATGATATCGTTTAGTACCTTGAGCGTGGCTGAGGTGCACCCGTGACCGGCTCGGAAGCCGGATTGCACAGCGGAGAAGGTACGGTGGGATTCGAAATGGTCAGTGATCTGTTTATTAACTTGGCTTTCGAAGACAGGGCAGGATGGATATAGGTCTGTAACAATTTGGGTCTAGGGTGTCACCCCCTTTGAAAGTGGCTGTTGGCCCGGGTTTGGAGTAGCCAGAAGGAAGGCATGGCCAGCCGTTGAGAAATGCTTATTGAAATTTTCGATTATCATGGATTTATCAGTGGTGACCGTGTTACCTAGCCTCAGTGCAGTGGGCAGCTGGGAGGAGGTGCTCTTGTTCTCCATGGACTTTACAGCCTACAGTTTGCATTGGAATATAATCAAATAACAATTGGCCTATTGCAACCATAGATGGCACTGGATTATTGCCATATGATGTCATATTAAACCATCAATAAGCAAAAAATTCACCTGCACAGTTGATCTCAATTGCAAACATGATTGGTTACCTCTCCCTAAAAGATTACGTCGGCATTACGTTATGCCTCACTCACATGCTAATCGGAACTGGGAAACTCTGAAATGTCAGACTCTCAGAGTTTCCGAGTTCCTAGCATGTGAACTAGCATGTGAACGCGGCATTAGTCCTGCTTGTAACCATAGTCTTTCAAGATATGTTCACCCTCTGATTTTTAATCATCGGAACAACTTATTAACATAAACACATTTAGCATCTCCTGATTTCCGTGCATAGTCTACAAGCCACTTTGGAACATCTACATTTGAAAAAGTATAATAAATCCATTTAATATAGCCCACACCATCACAATAAATCCATTAGTTATTTTACACAGGTCTAAAGAAACATGATATGAAGAAAAAGTAGTCTATTTTCAGAAGAACAGAATAGTATATTCTGAGTTGTCCTTATGTTAGGCCCTGATCTGGCTATGCCATTATGGCTGTGGGCTAAACTAGTTCATTAAGCTGACAAGATTTGCTTAGAATTCCGTAGCATTCTCTTAAATTATTTTATAGTATTAAGAATACAACAGAACCTAACTGAATAAAATAGAACAATTCCTGAGGGAATGGAGCTTTTCTGTGTTAACAAAGAAACGGGTCCTCCTATATGCTTAATTTAGAGTTATTTATGCAACTTTAGTTGTGATAGAAACTTTGGTCTGTGTTTTGATTTTTAATACATTCTAAGTCGCATGAAAGGCATGAGCTCTGCTTTGTTTTATTGTGAAGACTACACACACTTCATCAGTCTCTCATTCACAATTTGACAAGCACTTCATACATTTCTCACCAGGCCTCGAATTTCCTGCGGCATCCCCCTTGTGTGGCCATAATACCCCCTTAAAAATCCAGGCCTTTTGCAGCCAAAGTATAATAATTATAATTCCCCTCTCCCTGCAGCCGTGCACCGAAGCACCTCTTACTCACATGGCTCTCTCAGATATCTCAATTCTTATTAGCCAATGCAGTCACGTGATTGGGTCCTTCTCAGCCCCGAAGTAAAGTACGAGTGAAGACAGCCAAGTGAAGACAGCCACATTGAGGATGCTACTGCGCATAGCAGTAGCAAGATGTTAGGAGAACTGTCCACATTTACTTTTCGTCAGTCAACAAGATGATTAGGCCTAACAAACAGCAGAAGCACTAGCCTATGTCAATCTACTATCCCCCATAGTACAAAAGGTGACCTACTCTATTGGTGAACTTGTCCTTCTGTGCGAGAAATAAATATTCCAAACACACTCTGGGACAGTTGTGGGATGCCACTCGCATCAAATAACCACTCGCATCAAATAACCTTTTAAAAGCAATAAGGCTGATAAAACAGATCAGAACGTTTAGCTTAAAATGCTGAAAAACCATTAGAGTATTTCTTCACATTATAAGCGCGGAAATGCGCACACGCTAGCAGGCTATAAGCGTGAATGTTCCAAATTGCAATCAATTAGCGGGAATGCAGTTATGCATGTAATGCTTTACTATAAAGGTGCATTTGTGGTGAATATGATCTTCCCCAAACTTGAAACTCATGAGCCCCGTATGTCAGTTAGGCTCTATACAGGTTGTAAAGTGGATTAATGTGCTTAATTTTGAGAAGTTATTTGGCCACTTTAGTTGTGATACAAACCTTATCAAAACATATAGACCTAAGGCCTAGGCTACATGAGGTTTGTGACTATGATTTCAAAAAGTCTTAAAACTTGTTGAGGATAGGGGGCAGTATTTTCACTTTGGATGAATTGCGTGCCCATAGTGAACTGCATCAAACTCTGTCCTAGATTGCTAATATATGCATATTATTATTACTATTGGATAGAAAACACAACACAAGTTTCTAAAACTGTTTGAATTATGTCTGTGAGTATAATAGAACTCATAGGGCAGGCAATCTTCCAAACAAGAAGTGAAATTCTGAAAGTTGGGACAACTTTGACGTCATCGCCCACTCCTTTCCCAAGAAGATATGGATCTGGAAGCACTTCCTACGCCTTCCACTAGATGTCCTCATTCAGTAGAAAGTGGAATGGAGCATTTGCTGTGAACTTTGACCTAATGGGAGGGGAAATAGTCAGTGTCCCGACAGAATGCCATTCTCCTGTGGCGCATTTCTCTGTGGGTGCTACCACTGTTCCATTTGGCTCCAGATGAAAACGTATGATCCGGTTGGAACGTTATTGGATATATATGATAATAACATCCTGAAGATTGATTCTCTACTTAGTTTGACCAGTTTATTCGACCTGGAATATATCATTTAGAACTTTTCGTGCAAGTTATTTTGGACCAGCAGTCAGTTTTTGAGCACGTGAGCTGAAAGTGATAGCAAATGCAGCTACTTGGACACTAGTATTGGACATTATGGAACAAAACAACGATTTATTGTGGAACTAGGACTCCTTGCACTACATTCTGATGAAATATCATCAAAGGTAAGGGGATATTTATGTTGTAATTTCGTATTTCTGTTGACTCCAACATGGCGGAGAAATACTTTTACGTCTGAGCGCCGTCTCAGATTATTGCAATGTTAGGCTTTATCCGTAACGTTTAAAAAAAATCTGACACAGCGGTTGCATTAAGAACCAGTGTATCTTTAATTATATGTAGAACATGTATCTTTAGTCAAAGTTTATGATGAGTATTTCTGTTATCTGGCGTAGCTTTCTATAATTCCTCTGGATATTTTGGAGGAATTTCTGAACATGGCGTCAATGTAAACCGAGATTTGTGGATATAAAAATGCATATTATCGAACAAAACATAAATGTACTGTGTAATATGTCATATGACTGTCATCTGATGAAGATTTTCAAAAGGTTAGTGATTCATTTTATCTCTAATCCTGCTTTTGTGATTTTTTCTTTGGCTGGAAAAAAATGGCTGCGTTTTTCCTTTGATTTGGTGGTGGTCTAACATAAATATACGTTGTGTTTTCGCTGTAAAACATTTAAAACATCTGACATGATGAGTAGATGAACAAGATGTTTATCTTTCATTTGAGGTATTGGACTTGTTAATGTGTGAAAGTTAAATATTTCTAAAGAATATTTTTGAATTCCCTGCGCCACCTTTTCAGCTGAACGGGGGGGGGGGGGGCATAACAGGTTAAAAAAGGCATGTACTGTTTCTTGCCTTACTGCACACAAGCTGGGCATCATTCACAAGTGATAATACATCATTCACAAGTGGCTAATACTAATATCGTCACCCATTAGACTATTCTTAATTTAATCTTGTTTTTACATATACTAAATAATATATGTGTGAAATTTGTTTTGATTTAGAATTGACCATGATCATGCACCTGTCTCGGAACAGGGGCAGGGGAAACAAAATACATGTCTATTCACTTACAGTAAATAGCGAATAGAGGAAGCTTTTCCCACGGTTCATTTTCATGCCAGACACGTAGGCTATAATCCTGTTTTAAAGCAAAGCAATGTGCTTAATATTAGGAAAGTTGAGAAGTAAATATAGTAGGCCTAGCCTATAGTAAGCTGATGGGATCCTCCTATTTTTAATAGCATAGCCTATAGAAATGTAGTGCAACATAAGCTCGTGGGTTCTCATGAAGTGTTTGATTTGATTACATTTGCATTGATGTCAGTGTGATTAGAGGGACAAGAGAGTGCTGAGTACCAGGGCCCAGTTGCATAAAACATCTTAAGTTAATTTGAGCCTTATCTTTCCCTTAAGTAAGTTGCACAAAACATTTTAGGGCATATTTCCCTCTTAAATTAAGTGGAAAAAGTTAAGGGTGCCCATGAAGTCCCTTAAGTGCTTCATTCAGTATCAATGTAAACAGCATTTGTGGAGGTGACTGTTGCTTTCCTCTGCCCTGGATTCAAAAGGAAAATATCCACCAACTAGCTAGTAGCTGGCTAGCTACTTAGCTAAACAATGGAAGGTGCATAATTCATGGTTACAAAGCTAGCTGGCTAACAAGCTACCTACTCTGTAAATTAGCTTGATGTGCTAGAAAGTAATAGAAACAAGTTGAGAAAAAAGTAACTCAAATAATGTGTTTTATTATTTCTGAATCAATTTGTTTTTCCTCTCTTGAATATAGAAGTTCTATTTTGTGATCCTCCAAAATAAATGTGATCTCTTTGATGAGATGTTCAGTCAGTGAATCAGGTTGTCTCTATGGAAATGTTTGAGGGGCTCTATGACTCACCTTTAAAACAATTCTCTTTGGCAAGGGAAAATTAATCCTTAAAAACCTCTCAATTTTTTGCCTAAAATGACATACCCAAATCTAACTGCCCTGAAGCAAGGATATGCACATTCTTGGTACCATTTGAAAGGAAACAATTTGAAGTCGGTGGAAATGTGAAAGGAATGTAGGAGAATATAACACAATAGATCTAGTAAAAGATAATACAAAGAAAAAAAAACTTAATTTTGTATTGTTTTTGTACCATCATCTTTGAAAGGCAAGCGAAAGGCCATAATGTATTATTCCAGCCTAGCTGCTTAATATGTTTATTAATAACTTCATGTTCAAAACTGTGCACTCTCCTCAAACAATAGCATTGTATTCTTTCACTGTAATAGCTACTGTAAATTGGACAGTACAGTTAGATTAACAAGAATTTAAGCTTTCTGCCAATATCAGATATGTCTATGTCCTGGTAAATTGTATTGTTACTTACAACCTCATGCTAATCACATTAGCCTACGTTAGCTCAACCGCCCGTGGAAGGGACACTGATCCCGAATAAGTTTTTAAGGTAAACCCTTAAGGGGAACAGTTCGAAAGTTTGGCAGGCTACTAATGACCATCAGCAGTTAAGATCAGACATCTATACTTTTAGAATGGTGGCCTCTTGCAGGGTTGCCAGGTCTATCTAACATTTCTAGCCCAATGACTACTCAAAACCCTGCCACAAGGTCTGAAAACCAGCCCAAAAATGTCTTGTGTTTTTCGCAGCAAGAAAGGAGTTACCACATTTAGACAAAACCCCTTTTTCCAGAATGTAATTGAGCAAATTATGTGGTATTATGTACCAGATGGTAAGACTACAAACTGTTATAAATGGCCTATTTGCAAGATTGACTTGTCATTTCAATAGCCATAGGCTAGGCCTGCTGACTAAAATCTGGGTTTTTGATTGTAATTCAACTTTGCCATGGCATTTCGCTACACTCGCATTAACATCTGCTAACCATGTGTATGTGACAAATAACATTTGATTTGAGCTAGATGCAGGTAGCCTATAGCTACGGATAGGCCTACATCTCATTTCAGATAGCCTACAGTAGGCAAGATGTAAAATTAACGATTTAGCAGCTTGCTTGACAGACTCATATATTCAACAAGAACAGCAAGATGATTTCAAGGTAAGAAGTGCTTCCGTTTCCCAATAGCCTGCTGGAATAGGCTACTGAGCAGTGGTGACCCATCATTCAGGGCAGGTGGGGCAGAGCAAAAAAAAATTATATATATATATTGGTCCCTTTTGGAAAAGAGACCCTTAATCCCAGACTTGGACCACACATCCACTCCACTGAATAGCAGGCTAGAGATTTCTTTGCAATGCATGCAGTTAGCCTCTGATTCCTTCCAAGCCACTCTGTTGAATTTGCGATTTGCAACTTGTTGTGTAATGTTTATGTCCAATGGTTGATGAGCACCGATACGTTTTATCTATAATCTATAATAATTTCTCTTCAGAATTTCTCTTCATATGACAAATATTGAAAAGGATTTGCCAGTAGATTGTCGACTTGATTTATGTTAATGACTGCTAGCATGCTAACTAGGATTTTGAAAGTATGACATTGACATGATCAGTCCAATCAAAGCTACTGTAGATATTACGGGATTTGACGTAATTTTATCTGTGGCCAATGACCTTGAGCCTTCTTGAATGGGCACTTCTAATGTAACTCTATGGCAGCACCCAGGGGGCTTGAATTTCTGAGCACTCCCCAAAGATTTTGCTGTGACGTAGTGTCCCCATGAGGGACAGAACACTGAGACAATCACTGCGCAACTAGAAAACATTACCAACCTCTACTCTCCGTATTTTCAGCTGGCTGATCCACCTCCACAGAAAGCACTAAACTAGGCTGAAACACCAGCGTTTTGGAGCTGCCTCACTCACTCAAGAAAAAAAGAGACCAAGTTTGTATGCCACTTATTTAACTCAACAAGTTTTTTACATTGTTTGCAAACTGATATATGACACATATTAATGCCAAAATAACATGCAAAACCAGCAAAGATATATATACAGTACCAGTCAAAAGGTTGGACACACCTACTCATTCAAGGGTTTTTATTTACAGTGCCTTGCGAAAGTATTCGGCCCCCTTGAACTTTGCGACCTTTTGCCACATTTCAGGCTTCAAACATAAAGATATAAAACTGTATTTTTTGTGAAGAATCAACAACAAGTGGGACACAATCATGAAGTGGAACGACATTTATTGGATATTTCAAACTTTTTTAACAAATCAAAAACTGAAAAATTGGGCGTGCAAAATTATTCAGCCCCCTTAAGTTAATACTTTGTAGCGCCACCTTTTGCTGCGATTACAGCTGTAAGTCGCTTGGGGTATGTCTCTATCAGTTTTGCACATCGAGAGACTGAAATTTTTTCCCATTCCTCCTTGCAAAACAGCTCGAGCTCAGTGAGGTTGGATGGAGAGCATTTGTGAACAGCAGTTTTCAGTTCTTTCCACAGATTCTCAATTGGATTCAGGTCTGGACTTTGACTTGGCCATTCTAACACCTGGATATGTTTATTTTTGAACCATTCCATTGTAGATTTTGCTTTATGTTTTGGATCATTGTCTTGTTGGAAGACAAATCTCCGTCCCAGTCTCAGGTCTTTTGCAGACTCCATCAGGTTTTCTTCCAGAATGGTCCTGTATTTGGCTCCATCCATCTTCCCATCAATTTTAACCATCTTCCCTGTCCCTGCTGAAGAAAAGCAGGCCCAAACCATGATGCTGCCACCACCATGTTTGACAGTGGGGATGGTGTGTTCAGCTGTGTTGCTTTTACGCCAAACATAACGTTTTGCATTGTTGCCAAAAAGTTCAATTTTGGTTTCATCTGACCAGAGCACCTTCTTCCACATGTTTGGTGTGTCTCCCAGGTGGCTTGTGGCAAACTTTAAACGGCACTTTTTATGGATATCTTTAAGAAATGGCTTTCTTCTTGCCACTCTTCCATAAAGGCCAGATTTGTGCAATATACGACTGATTGTTGTCCTATGGACAGAGTCTCCCACCTCGGCTGTAGATCTCTGCAGTTCATCCAGAGTGATCATGGGCCTCTTGGCTGCATCTCTGATCAGTCTTCTCCTTGTATGAGCTGAAAGTTTAGAGGGACGGCCAGGTCTTGGTAGATTTGCAGTGGTCTGATACTCCTTCCATTTCAATATTATCGCTTGCACAGTGCTCCTTGGGATGTTTAAAGCTTGGGAAATATTTTTGTATCCAAATCCGGCTTTAAACTTCTTCATCATTTGTCATCTGATGAAGATCATCAAAGGTTTGTGATTAATTGTATCCCTATTTCTGCTTTTTGTGACTCCTCTCTTTGGCTTGAAAATGGCTGTGTGTTTTTGTGACTAGGCTCTGACCTAATATAATCATATGTTGTGCTTTCGCTGTAAAGCCTTTTTGAAATCGGACACAATGGGTAGATTAACAAGAAGTATATCTTTCATTTGGTGTATTGCACTTGTTAATGTATGAAAGTTACATATTTAAAAATATATATTTTTTGAATTTCGCGCACTGCCTTTTCAGCGGAATGTTGTCGAGGGGTTCCGCTAGCCATAAGGCTGTTTTGGCTCTGCCCAGGACACATCGTTAGGCCTGGGCTTCTGGGGCCTCAGCCCCGGATGTTTTTGATCCAGCCCTGAACCTTTAGTTGGTAAAATAATTATAATAAAAATACAATTTTATTTGTTTGATTTGAGTTTGCATAACCACAATTCACTTGTGCTATGCAGAATAAAAAATACATATTTTACAGACTTATTTTTATGACAAAAATAAACAATAAAATTATAAGACACTCACAAACTTTTACAGATGCCCCATTGAGAGCATCCTGTCGGGCTGTATCACCGCATGGTACAGCAACTGCATCGTCCGCAACCGCAAAGCTCTCCAGAGGGTGTTGCGGTCAGCTCAACAGATCACCGGGAGCACACTGCCTGCCATTCAGGACATCTACAGCACCTGGTGTCAAAGTGAGGCCAAGAAGATCATCAAGGACCTCAGCCATCCGAGCCATGGCCTGTTCACCCCGCTATCATCCAGAAGGCAAAGTGCATCAAAGCTGGGACTGAGAGACTGAAAAACAGCTTCTATCTCAAGGCCATCAGACTGTTAAATAGCCATCACTAGCCGGCCTCCACCCGGTACCCTGTCCTGTACTTAGTCACTGTCACTAGCCGGCTACCACCTGGCTACTCATCCCTGCACCTTAGAGGCTGCTGCCCTATGTACTGTACATAGAAATGGAACACTGGTCACTTTAATAATGTTTATGTAACAGTATAGACTTTACTTCCCGTCCCCTCGCCCCGACATGGGCGCGAACCAGGGACGCTCTGCACACTTCAACAGTCACCCTCGAAGCATCGTTACCCATCGCTCCACAAAAGATGCGGCCCTTGCAGAGCAAGGGGAACCACTACTTCAAGGTCTCAGAGCAAGTGACGTCACCAATTGAAACGCCACTAGCGCGCACCACCGCTAACTAGCTAGCCATTTCACATCGGCTACACTTACATACTGTTTTATCCATTTCATATGTTTATACTGTATTCTAGTCAAGGCCATCCTATTCAACTATTCCTGCACATACACTATTCTATCCACGTATTCTTCAGATATGCTACATATTCTATCCACATGCTGTCCATAATGTCTATACATCCCCTCACACACACACATTTATATATTTCTATATTTATTAATTCCATTCTAAGGTTTAGATTTGTGTGTATATTTCTGTATTGTTAGATACTACTACACTGTTGGAGCTAGGAACACAATAATTTCTCTACATCTGCAATAACATCTGCTAAATATGTGTGCGACTAGTACAATTGTATTTGATTTGATACAATATACTGCGCTAGCCAGTATAGGGTTGTCACTAGTTAACACAGCCATAAAGTCATTATTCTGGTTAAAACCCACCCATTTCTACACTTTCTCTTCTTAATGCATGATTTTAAACCTAACCCTAACCTTAACCACACTGCTAACCTTATGTCTAATCCTAACCTTGATTTAAGACCAAAAGGCTCATTCTTGTAGCCTTTATGGCTGTGCAATCTGACCTTGTGGCCGTGTTATCTAGTAGAAACCCAATAGAAGACACTGCAAGAAGCCCCTGGAGTGAAGCAGTAGCTGCTGTGATTGGTCAAGATATCACAACTCTGTGGGCTGCTCACGTCCCTTGAACGCTCCACCACCCCTACAGCAAAACGCCTGTCGCTCTGCTCAGTATAGCACAGAGCAAATATGGATATTTGGAACTTCTTCCGAAAAAAGAGGGAAGAAAGTGAACAGGTTGAGCATGAGCGGTCTGCAGTGAATGAGGTGGAGAAGGCAGAACAGCCAGAAAGTCGAGGTGCAGCAGCAATAGCAAAGTTAGCCACAGGTTTGTGCAGGGTTGGTGGTAGCTAACTAGCTAGTGGTAGTGCTCAGCATCCTTATGCTACTGGGTGTCAGTCAGAGTTATTTAATAGTATATTTATTGAATGGGCAAGGTAAGGATGTTGATATAAGTCATGATATTTGGAAAAGTGTTTATTTCCAGGGAGTGTGGGTTTTTGATGGGTTTCATTTCTGTAGCTAGCTTGGTTGGTAGCCACTTCGGTAGCTATTGGCTGGCTAGCTAGCTGAGTTGAGAGAAAGTTTTTCTGACTGAAGCACCTTCTTCTGACAGTGACACAGGGCCCCCATGTGGACTGAAACGGAACTTTACTACAACTTGATATTAACTGTGTTTAAATGTTGAGGTGGTAGAACTGTCAAAATGAAATGAATCATAACCTATTCCATTCTACAGGTAAACATGTTATATCCATATAGGCTATGTAACTATTTTTAAAACATTGCCCATTTTTAAATTGGATGAAGTTATTTCATTGAGCTTTTATTTATATTACTGTTTTTGTTCACTTGTGCATTTCTACAAGAGGAACCAAACCGTGCTGGGCCGAACTGCAACCAGCACGAACTAGACTTGTTCGTTCTTGGTGTGTTTTTAATTTGCCGTGGAGCTGGAAACAAGACTATGTTTAATATGTGGGAAAAACTGCAAATGTTTCGACAGTGACATTGTTGTGATCTTTGGTGACTGGCATTTTTAAGTATGGAGGAGGGAGACGTGCTGGTAGAGTTAGGCTATTTTGTGCCGTCCTTTTCATTTTTGTTTGTGGCAGCAATGGAGGCTGAACAGAAAAGAGCAAAAAAAAAGAGATGGAGAAATAGCCGGTTAAAAGATGTGTAGAAAGAAACGCTCGAGAGGTACAGTGCATTCAGAAAGTATTCAGACCCCTTGACTTTTTCCAACATTTTGTTACGTTACAGCCTTAGGTCTTTCCAGAGCCCGTCTGACCGTACGCAAAGATACACACGTTTAGGGGCTCGTAAGTAAGCATTTCACTGTAAGGTCTACACCTATTGTATTCGGTGCATGTGACAAATAACATTTGATTTGGTTTGATTTGAAGTCGTCAATGGCAGACTGGATCAGCCTGGAAAAGAGAATGGTTCGAACAGGGATGCTTAAAGGCCCTGTGCAGTCAAAAATGTTTTTACAGTGCCTTCGGAAAGTATTCAGACCCCTTGACTTTTTCCACATTTCGGTAAGTTACAACCTTATTCTAAAATTTATTAAATTGAAGTTTGTGGAAATGTGAAAGGAATGTAGAAGAATATAACACAATAGATCTGGTCAAATATAATACAAAGGAAAAAGCAACCGTTATTTTGTATTTTATTGTACCATCATCTTTGAAATGCAAGAGAAAGGCCATAATGTACTATTCCAGCCCAGCTGCAATTTAGATTTTTGCCACTAGATGGCAGCAGTGTGTGTGCACAGTTTTAGACTGATCCAATGAACCATTGCATTTATGTTCAAAATGTTGTATCAAGACTGCCCCCCCCCCCCCCCCAAAAAAAAAAATAGAAATACCTTATTTACATATGTATTCAGACCCTTTGCTATGAGACTCAATTTTGAGCAGGTGTGACCTGTTTCCATTGATCATCCTTGAGATGTTTCTACAAATTGATTGGAGTCCACCTGTGGTAAATTCAATTGATTAAACATTATTTGGAAAGGCACACAGTTGACAGTGCATGTCAGAGCAAAAAAACAAAGCCATGAGGTCGAAGGAATAGTCCGTAGAGCTCTGAGACAGGATTGTGTTGAGGCAAAGATCTGGGGAAGGGTACCAGAAAATGTCTGCAGCATTTAAGGTCCCCAAGAACACAGTGGCCTCCATCATTCTTAAATGGGAGAAGTTTGGAACCACCAAGTATCTTCCTAGAGCTGGCTACCCGGCCAGACTGAGCAATCAGGGGAGAAAGGCCTTGGTCAGGGAGGTGACCAAGAACTTGATGGTCACTCTGACTGAGCTCTAGAGTTTCTCTGTGGAGATGGGAGAAACTTCCAGAAGGACAACCATCTCTGCAGCACTCCACCAATCATGCCTTTATGGTAGAGTGGCCAGACGGAAGCTACTCCTCAGTAAAAACACATGGCAGCCCTCTTACATGCTGACCAGACCGGACACGTCGTGTGCGCGAGCGTCGCAAAATAAATGTAGAAATCCATGTTATTCAATTATTGCACCCACACTGCTCGCGCGCGCCAACGAGCGTCTGCGATGCCAAGGGCTAAAATAGAAGTTGTTTCTATTTCTGACGCAGATCACGCTGAAAGTCATCTCCTCATTGTTTTATAGAAGCAGATAACCACGTGCCATCTCCTCATTGGTTATACCCACGTGGGTGATTGAAAGACGAACTTTGTTGCCGGTTGCCGTGGTAATTACAATGAAAGTTTAGATGTGATCACCATATAAGTTCAAAGATGAAAAAGCCTGGAATGTGTGGAGGTTCTTGTGCGTTTCAGGTAAAATAACAACTCAAATCAAATCAAATTTTATTTGTCACATACACATGGTTAGCAGATGTTAATGCGAGTGTAGCGAAATGCTTGTGCTTCTAGTTCCGACAATGCAGTAATAACCAACAAGTAATCTAACTAACAATTCCAAAACTACTGTCTTGTACACAGTGTGAGGGGATAAAGAATATGTACATAAGGATATATGAATGAGTGATGGTACAGAGCAGCATAGGCACATACAGTAGATTGTATCGAGTACAGTATATACATATGAGATGAGTATGTAAACAAAGTGGCATAGTTAAAGTGGCTAGTGATACATGTATTACATAAGGATACAGTCGATGATATAGAGTACAGTATATACGTATGCCTATGAGATGAATAATGTAGGGTAAGTAACATTATATAAGGTAGCATTGTTTAAAGTGGCTAGTGATATATTTACATCATTTCCCATCAATTCCCATTATTAAAGTGGCTGGAGTTGAGTCAGTGTCAGTGTGTTGGCAGCAGCCACTCAATGTTAGTGGTGGCTGTTTAACAGTCTGATAGCCTTGAGATAGAAGCTGTTTTTCAGTCTCTCGGTCCCAGCTTTGATGCACCTGTACTGACCTCGCCTTCTGGATGATAGCGGGGTGAACAGGCAGTGGCTCGGGTGGTTGATGTCCTTGATGATCTTTATGGCCTTCCTGTGACATCGGGTGGTGTAGGTGTCCTGGAGGGCAGGTAGTTTGCCCCCGGTGATGCGTTGTGCAGACCTCACTACCCTCTGGAGAGCCTTACGGTTGAGGGCGGAGCAGTTGCCGTACCAGGCGGTGATACAGCCCGCCAGGATGCTCTCGATTGTGCATCTGTAGAAGTTTGTGAGTGCTTTTGGTGACAAGCCGAATTTCTTCAGCCTCCTGAGGTTGAAGAGGCGCTGCTGCGCCTTCTTCACAATGCTGTCTGTGTGAGTGGACCAATTCAGTTTGTCTGTGATGTGTATGCCGAGGAACTTAAAACTTGCTACCCTCTCCACTACTGTTCCATCGATGTGGATAGGGGGGTGTTCCCTCTGCTGTTTCCTGAAGTCCACAATCATCTCCTTAGTTTTGTTGACGTTGAGTGTGAGGTTATTTTCCTGACACCACACTCCGAGGGCCCTCACCTCCTCCCTGTAGGCCGTCTCGTCGTTGTTGGTAATCAAGCCTACCACTGTTGTGTCGTCCGCAAACTTGATGATTGAGTTGGAGGCGTGCGTGGCCACGCAGTCGTGGGTGAACAGGGAGTACAGGAGAGGGCTCAGAACGCACCCTTGTGGGGCCCCAGTGTTGAGGATCAGCGGGGAGGAGATGTTGTTGCCTACCCTCACCACCTGGGGGCGGCCCGTCAGGAAGTCCAGTACCCAGTTGCACAGGGCGGGGTCGAGACCCAGGGTCTCGAGCTTGATGACGAGCTTGGAGGGTACTATGGTGTTGAATGCCGAGCTGTAGTCAATGAACAGCATTCTCACATAGGTATTCCTCTTGTCCAGATGGGTTAGGGCAGTGTGCAGTGTGGTTGAGATTGCATCGTCTGTGGACCTATTTGGGCGGTAAGCAAATTGGAGTGGGTCTAGGGTGTCAGGTAGGGTGGAGGTGATATGGTCCTTGACTAGTCTCTCAAAGCACTTCATGATGACGGAAGTGAGTGCTACGGGGCGGTAGTCGTTTAGCTCAGTTACCTTAGCTTTCTTGGGAACAGGAACAATGGTGGCCCTCTTGAAGCATGTGGGAACAGCAGACTGGTATAGGGATTGATTGAATATGTCCGTAAACACACCGGCCAGCTGGTCTGCGCATGCTCTGAGGGCGTGGCTGGGGATGCCGTCTGGGCCTGCAGCCTTGCGAGGGTTAACACGTTTAAATGTCTTACTCACCTCGGCTGCAGTGAAGGAGAGACCGCATGTTTTCGTTGCAGGCCGTGTCAGTGGCACTGTATTGTCCTCAAAGCGGGCAAAAAAGTTATTTAGTCTGCCTGGGAGCAGGACATCCTGGTCCGTGACTGGGCTGGATTTCTTCCTGTAGTCCGTGATTGACTGTAGACCCTGCCACATGCCTCTTGTGTCTGAGCCGTTGAATTGAGATTCTACTTTGTCTCTGTACTGACGCTTAGCTTGTTTGATAGCCTTGCGGAGGGAATAGCTGCACTGTTTGTATTCGGTCATGTTACCAGACACCTTGCCCTGATTAAAAGCAGTGGTTCGCGCTTTCAGTTTCACACGAATGCTGCCATCAATCCACGGTTTCTGGTTAGGGAATGTTTTAATCGTTGCTATGGGAACGACATCTTCAACGCACGTTCTAATGAACTCGCACACCGAACTCAATGTTTATATCCCAGGACAAATTAGCTAGCAACAGCAAGCTAGCTAAATAGGACAAATTAATGTTAGCTAGCAAGTGCAAGCTAAATTGCCATACATGTTTAATGCTTTTCGACCTGTCCCCAAATTAATGTAATTGGTTCAGTTTATTTTGATATTTTAACCTGCATGTCGTGATCGCGTTTGGTGTGGGGGGGCAAAATACATTTATACACGATAGTTCACGATGGCGCACGCGCGTGTTAGAGTTTACCAAAAAAAACAAGATTCTCTGGTCTGATGAAACCAATATTGAAGTCTTTGGCCTGGCACCATCCCTATGGTGAAGCATGGTGGTGGCAGCATCATGCTGTGGGGATGTTTTTCGGCGGCAGGGACTGGGAGACTAGTCAGGATCGGGGCAAAGATGAAAGTAGCAAAGTACAGCAGGTGCCTTGCTCAGGGGCAGAACAAGAGATTTTTACGTTGTCAGCTCGAGATTCGATCCAGCAACCTTTCGGTTACTTGCCCAACGCTCCTACCCGCCAGGCTACCTGCTGCCCCTAAAGGGTCTGAAAACCTATGTCAATTTAATATTTCAGTTTTATTTGTATTTGTTTTATTTTTTTCTAGTTACAGTTTTGACTTAAATCGTCTTGGAAATCTATTGCAAGCTGAATACTTTCCGAATGCACTGTATGTGTATCTGTTTAGCTAGCTGTCTTTGTGAATTGTTCAAAACGTATTAATGGATGAGAACAGCTATGCAATAAGGTGCAGTCCTGCAATATGGTATTACTTGTTCAGTAGGCTGTGTGTGGTAGTACAACGTATCTATTTAGTTACATAATGTGTATCTGTCTATTGGATAGATACAGTACATACCTTGGACTAACAATACATCATACATGACATACTGCAAGAGTAATATTGCAGACTGCAACTTATTGGAAGTGTAATAGCTAGCTGTCCTTTTTCAATACTGCAAGAGTCATTTAGCTGAACATTCTAATGAGAAACACTTCCTGACCTAATCAGATGATAATTTATCAACCCGATCAACTTTGTTATCTCCACCTATTCTATGGTGAGTTGATGTGTGTTCTATTGACTGTAGTGGCCAGCTCACATTCTTTTCCATACTGTCTATTCCAGACGGTCTGATCCAGGTGAGTATTACCATCTGAACAGTAATTGTGATTTCTCTTAGGATCTTCTGTAATTCTGTGAGTGGGGAGGTAGGTGCCGAGGTAGAAACAGACAAAGTACTTTGACAACATCATGAACCTATAGTAATAATCTGCAATTTTCACTACATGGCCAAAATGATTTGGACACCTGCTTGTCGAACATCTCATTCCAAAATCATGGGCATTAATATGGAGTTGGTCCCCCCTTTCCTGCTAAAACAGCCTCCCCTCCTCTGGGTAGGCTTTCCACTAGATGTTGGAACATTGCTGCAGGGACTTCCTTCCATTCAGCCACAAGAGCATTAGTGAGGTTGTGCACTGATGTTGGTTGATTAGGCCTTGCTCGCAGTCGGATTTTCAATTCATCCCAAAGGTGTTCGATGGGGTTGAGGTCAGGGCTCTGCGCAGGCCAGTTAAGTTCTTCCACACTGATCTCGACAAACCATTTCTGTATGGACTATGCTTTGTGCACGGGCGCATTGTCATGCTGAAACAAGAAAGCGCCTTCCTCAAACTGTTGCCACAAATAGTATAGAATGGCATTGTATGCTATAGCGTTAAGATTTCCCTTCATTGGAATGGGCCTGGCCCGAACCCTGAAAAACAGCCCCAGACCATTATTCCTCCTCCATCAAACTTTACAGTTGGCACTATGCATTCGGGCAGCTAGTGTTCTCCTGGCTTCTGCCAAACCCAGATTTGTCCGTCCGACTGCCAGATGATGAAGTGCGATTCATCACTCCAGAGAACGCGTTTTCACTTGCAGTCCAATGGCAGTGAGCTTTACACCACTCCAGCCGATGCTTGGAATTGCGCATGGTGATCTTAGGCTTGTGTGCGGCTGCTCGGTCATGGAAACCCATTTAATGAAGCTTCCGACAAACCGTTATTTTGCTGAAGTTGCTTCCAGAGGCTGTTTGAAATTCGCTAGTGAGTGTTGCAACCGAGGACAGACTATTTTTACGCACTACGCGCATTAGCACTCGGCGGTCCCATTATGAGCTTGTGTGGCCTACCACTTCACGGCTTAGTCGTTATTGCCCCTAGACATTTCCACTTCACAATAACAGCACTTATAGTTGACCGGGGAAGCTCTAGCAGGGCTGAAATTTGATGAACTGACTTGTTGGAAAGGTGGCATCCTATGACGGTGCCACATTGAAAGTCACTGAGCTCTTCAGTAAGGCCATTCCACTGCCAGTGTTTGTCTATGGAGATTGCAGATGGATTATTTTAGCAAAGGAGAAATACTTCCGAGATGTCAAGTAATTTCTGCACAACATTTGAGAGAAATACAGTTTTTGTGAGTATGTAAAATGTCTGGGATCTTTTATTTCAGCTCATAAAAATCATGGGACCAACACTTTACATGTTGTTTCTATTTTTGTTCAGTGTACAGTACAAGACCCGAAGATACCTCTGCTGCAGAGGATAAGTTCATTAGAGTTACCAGCCTCAGAAATTGCAGCTCAAATAAATGCATCACAGAGTTCAAGTAACAGACACATCTCAACATCAACTGTTCAGAGGAGGCTGCGTGAATCAGGCCTTCATGGTCGAATTGCTGCAAAGAAACCACTACTAACCAGTACTCCCTGTAGGCTGACTCATCGTCGCCGGTGATCAGGCCTACCATCAGGCCTAGTGTCGTCAGCAAACTTGATGATGGGGATGGAGTCATGCGTGGCCACTGCCAGGAATGATTTTTCATCGAATAGAATTGTGAAAAACACCTTGAGGATTGATTCTAAACAACGTTTGCCATGTTTCTGTCGATATTATAGAACTAATTTGGAAAAAAGTTTGGCGTTGTGTTGACTGCATTTTCTGGTTTTTTTCTTAGCCAAACGTGATGAACAAAACAAAGCTATTTCTCTTACACAAATAATATTTTTGGAAAAAATGAACATTTGCTATCTAACAGAGTCTCGTCATTGAAAACATCCGAAGTTCTTCAAAGGTAAATTATTTTATTTTAATGCTTTTCTTGTTTTTGTGAAAATGTTGCCTGCTGAATGCTAGGCTTAATGCTATGCTAGGCTATCAATACTCTTACACAAATGCTTGTGTAGCTTTGGTTAAAGCATATTTTGAAAATCTGAGATGACAGTGTTGTTAACAAAAGGTTAAGCTTGTGTTTCAATATATTTATTTCATTTCATTTGCGATTTTCATGAATAGGAAACATTGCGTTATGGTAATGAGCTTGAGGCTATGATTACGCTCCCGGATACGGGTTTGGAGTCGCAAGAAGTTAAGAAGCAGTGAAAACAGCATCGTTGTCATCAAGATTGTTGCTTGTGTTGCATTGACCTTGGAGACTGAATGCTGAAAGTGGTCAAGCAATAACAAATGCACTCCTTGAGTGACAGGAGGCTGGGCTATGTCTGTGTGGAAAGCGGTATGGAGAGAGAGAGAGAGAGATGACTCAAGTAGCAGAGTAAACTATAAAAATGGATGGCATATCACATTTAACAAACCAAACATTCAAATACAGTTATAGAAGGTAAAGTAAAAACCCAAACCAGTCTGTGCATCAATACCGGTATATCATAAAATACAGTATACTGCCCAGCCCTAATAGGGAGGAGCCATAGCTATAAAGGTATCTGTGAGATTCAGTTATGTTAAAGATAACCCTGTGCTAAACTAGAGCCATATAGCCGAAAATACCTTTTGGACATTAGATCGGCGCTCACTCACCAGAAATAAGAACAGAAACTTTGTTTGTTTGAACTTCCCGAGGCAGCTTTATTCATCCCGGGTGTTCCACCAAAACACCGACGCCGGAGAAGAGGAAGAAGAAATGGGGTCCAAGTCAGACTCAGGTGGCGTGCATACCATGTAACATACTCTATTTTACGGAATCATGGCCCTCTCCGGATATATTGTCTTCATCCATTCAGCCAGCGGGGTTCCCCGTCTATCAAGCAGACAGGGAGAAAGAAGTCTCCGGGAAAATGAAAGGTAGAGGGTTTTGTTTCATTATTATATATACATACACTACCATTCAAAAGTTTTGGGTCACTTAGAAATGTCCTTGTTTTTGAAAATAATAAAATAAATGTGTCCATTAAAATAACATCAAATTGATCAGAAATACAGTGTAGACATTGTTAATGTTGTAAATTACTATTGTAGCTGGGAACAGACACATTTTTTTAATGGAATATCTACATAGGCGTACAGAGGCCCATTATCAGCAACCATCACTCCTGTGTTCCAATGGCACGTTGTGTTAGCTAATCCAAGTTTATCATTTTAAAAGGCTAATCATTTGATCATTAGAAAACCCTTTTACAATTATGTTAGCACAGCTGAAAACTGTTGTCTGATTAAATAAGCAATAAAACGGGCCTTTAGACTAGTTGAGTATCTGGAGCATCAGCATTTGTGGGTTTGATTACAGGCTCAAAATGGCCAGAAACAACTACTACTACTACTACTCTTGTTCTGAGAAATGAAGGCTATTCCATGCGAGACATTGCCAAGAAACTGAAGATCTCGTACAATGCTGTGTCCTACTCCCTTCACAGAACAGAGAAAACTGTCTCTAACCAGAATAGAAAGAGGAATGGGAGGCCCCGGTGCACAACTGAGCAAGAGAACAAGTACATTAGAGTGTCTAGTTTGAGAAACAGATGCCTCACAAGTCCTCAACTTGCAGCTTCATTAAATAATACCCGCAAAACACCTGTCTCAACGTCAACAATGAAGTAGCTAGAAAGGGTTCTACCTGGAACCAAAAAGGGTTTTTGAAAGAGTTCTCCTATGGGGGCAGCTGAAGAACTGTTTTAGGTTCTAGACAGCACCTTTTTTTTCTAAGAGTGTAGCAGAATCACACGCATATACAATGCACATGGCTCCACAATTTAGATACACCATACAGTAGCATATTATAATTATAATAAAAACAATTATAAAAACTTGTTTCATTCTCACATAATAAGATACCATACATGCATAGAGAGTTAGCTATAGGAACAGAGGTATTCAGTTTAATGTCTATCAATTGCATCCATGCCTGTTGGACAGTAAACAGTCCCCCCAGGATTTCACTATTCTGAATATCAACATTTTTAGCAAAATTAACAAACTCACACATAATGTGAGGGAATGCACATTTTAACCAATCACCGCGCTTTAACCACAAAAATGGTTCAATTATGCAACATGTCAACAAACCTTTTCCCTCGTCAGTGAATTATCGCGACAAATTGGACAATATCATTGCAAATTGCCATGCAAAATTGAATTATGCTGCAGCAAAATCAATCATTATGGCCTGAAACTATCACAAAAAAATGCTACAAAATCCTGGAGGGACTGAGTAAAGCAATAACGCTTTGTGCCTCAACAGTGAGAGCACAATGCATAGTTATTTTTACATAAAATAACAGAATAGCGATTGTTGAAATACTAACATGCTAGCTAGGATACAAAGCTAGCATAATGGTCCGTGCTATCTGGGATCCTTGGGACGTAGGTGTTAAGGTTAGGGACATCCCGGATAGCACTGACCCTAGCACAGTGCAAAAAAACGACACTAAGAACTAGCAGCTCGTGCTCAACATTACAGTGATCATTCCACTGAGGTTGTACAGATAACATTCTAAAACTACCAGAACTCCGACTCAATTCATAAAGTTTGAAACAGAGAACATACTTTACAACTACGGTGATATTTTAAACACTTCTAAAATAATTAGCGGAGCAGAACAACATAGAAGAAGAATGGAGAAGAAAACAGAACACGTAGCACCAACGGGCTCATAGTCTTGATCGTCATATTTTCTTGTACCAGCTCTGCTAAACTCAGATGACACGACAGATTTATATTTATTTGAGAAATAAAATAAGACCAATAATAACCTAAAATTATGATAAAATAATAAAGTGATAAAATAAAAAAGTGGTAAAATAATAAAGCAACAACACCAGTAGAATATTAATTTAGAAATAGAATAACCCCTAAAGTGACCTGATTGACCCAGTCCACTCTAAGATCACTGTATCAAAATAGAATACAAGCATAAAAATTGTTCATAACCTAGGGGAACAAAATTACCTTCCCACACTCAACAGCAGAGAAGCACATTTTGGATCTGAATTTGTATTTAAAATATTTTGTTTATTGACACCTGCTGGGACACACTGTACTGTATATTCAACACATTTAACACCCGAAAAAGTAAGACATTGCTGAAAGGGAAATGAGTGGAAGGGAAAACCAGTGGAATCAACCTCACCAGTAATGACACAGTTTTTAGAAAGTGCCAGTTAAAGTGCCAGTTTTTCAACAAATGAATTAAATATGAAAAGCTGAAATGTCTTGAGTCAATACGTATTCAACCCCTTTGTTATGGTAAGCCAAAATAAGTTTGGGACTAAACATTTGCTTAAGAAGTCACATGATAATTTGCATGGACTCCCTCTATTTGTAATAATAGCCTCGCCTCTGTACCCCACATATACAAATATCTGTAAGGTCCCTCAGTCGAGCAGTGAATTTCAAACATATATTCAACCATAAAGACCAGGGATGTTTCCCAATGCCTCACAAAGAAGGGCACCTATTGATAGATGGGTGAACATGTAAAACCCTGGTGAAGTTATTAATTACACTGTGGATGGTGTATCAATCCACCCAGTCACTACAAAGATACAGTCGTCCTTCCTAACTCAGTTGCCGGAGAGGAAGGAAACCGCTCAGGGATTTCAGTATGAGGCAAATGGTGACTTTAAAACGGTTCATGTCTGTGATAGGGAAAACTGAGGATGTATCAACAACATTGTAATTACTACACAATACTAACCTAAATAACAGAGTGAAAAGAATGAAACCTGTACATAATAACAAATATTCCAAAACATACATCTTGTTTGCAATAAGTCACTAAAGTAAAACTGCAAAATAAGGTGGTAAAGAAATTAACCGCATGTCCTGAATACAAAGGGTTATGTTTGGGCAAATCCAAGAGAACACATCACTCTTCATATACCACTCTTCATATTTTCAAGCATGGTGGTGGCTGCATGATGTTATAGGTATGCTTGTCATTGGCAAGAAAGTTGTTTTAGGATAAAAATGTACCGAATAGAGCTAAGCACAGGCAAAATCCTAGAGGAAAACCTGGTTCAGTCTGCTTTCCAACAGACACTGGGAAACAAATTCACCTTTCAGCAGGGCAATAACCTAAAACACAAGACCAAATATACACTGGAGTTGCTTACCAAGATTACATTGTATGTTATTGAGTGGTCTAGTTACAGTTTTGACTTAAATCGGCTTGAAAATCTATGGCAAGACTTGAAAATATCAAGATGGCGCCGGAGGAGATGGCCGCCGTTTTACGGTCTCCTAACCAATTGTGCTATTATGTGGGTTTTTTTCGCGATAGTTGTCAATTATTTTGTACATAATGTTTCTGCAACCGTATCTTACGGCAGAAAAGAGCTTCTGGATATCAGGACAGCGATCACTCACCTCGGATTAGACAACGATTTTTTCAACAACAACAACAACAACAAGCAGGACACACGATATTCTCCAAACACCCCACAGGGCAGACATCCCAATTATACGCAGAAGGAAGTGACGCAGAGGATGAAGAGCCGGATGCCTCGTCCGGACCCGCGGAAGGCGAGTGGGAAAGCTGCCGTTACCGTCAATACCACTCGCCAACGTGCAATCATTGGACATTAAACTAGACGAGGTACGATCACGAATATCTTACCAACGGGACATCAAAAACTGTAATATCCTATGTTTCATGGAATCGTGGCTGAATGACGACATGGATATTCAGCTAGCTGCACCGGCAGGACAGAACAGCACACCCCGTCCGGTAAGACGAGGGGGGTCGGTGTGTGCATATTTGTAAACAACAGCTGGTGCACGAAATCTAAGGAAGTCTCTAGATTTTGCTCATCTGAAGTAGAATATATTGTGATAAATTACAGGCCACACTACTTGCCTAGAGAGTTCTCAGCTATACTTTTTGTGGTATAGCACCCCAGGTGGTGAGGGTTGGTAGCAACACATCTGCCACGCTGATCCTCAACACTGGAGCTCCCCAGGGGTGCGTGCTTAGTCCCCTCCTGTACTCCCTGTTCACCCACGACTGCATGGCCAGGCACGACTCCAACAGCATCATTAAGTTTGCAGACGACACAACAGTGTTCGGCCTGATCACCGACAACGACGAGACAGCCTATAGGGAGGAGGTCAGAGACCTGGCCGGGTGGTGCCAGAATAACAACCTATACCTCAATGTAACCAAGACTAAGGAGATGATTGTGGACTACAGGAAAAGGAGCACCGAGCACGTCCCCATTCTCATCGACAGGGCTGTAGTGGAGCAGGTTGAGAGCTTCAAATTCTTTGGTGTCCACATCAACAAGACAGTCGTGAAGAGGGCACGACAAAGCCTATTCCCCCTCAGGAAACTAAAAAGATTTGGCATGGGTCCTGAGATCCTCAAAAGGTTCTACAGCTGCAACATCGAGAGCATCCTGACCGGTTGCATCACTGCCTGGTACAGCAATTGCTCGGTCTCCGACCGCAAGGCCCTTCAGAGGGTAGTGCGTACGGCCCAGTACATCACTGGGGCAAAGCTGCCTGCCATTAAGGACCTCTACACCAGGCGATGTCAGAGGAAGGCCCTAAAAATTGTCAAAGACCCCAGCCATCCCAGTCATAGACTGTTTTCTCTACTACCGCATGGCGAGCGGTACCGGAGTGCCAAGTCTAGGACAAAAAGGCTTCTCAACAGTTTTTACACCCAAGCCATAAGACTCTTGAACAGGTAACCAAATGGTTACTCTTGACTATTTGCACTGTGTGCCCCTTTTACGCTGCTGCTACTCTCTGTTTATCTTATATGCGTAGTCACTTTAACTATACATTAATGTACATACTACCTCAATTGGCCCGACCAACCAGTGCTCCCGCACATTGGCTAACCGGGCTATCTGCATTGTGTCCCACCACCCGCCAACCCCTCTTTTTATGCTACTGCTACTCTCTGTTCATCATATATGCATAGTCACTTTAACCATACCTACATGTACATACTACCTCAATAAGCCTGACTAACCGGTGTCTGTATATAGCCCTGCTACTCTTATTTTCAAATGTTTTTTTACTGTTGTTTTATTTCTTTACTTACCTACACACATACATACCTTTTTTGCACTATTCGCTAGAGCCTGTAAGTAAGCATTTCACTGTAAGGTCTACCTACACCTGTTGTATTCAGCGCACGTGACAAATAATCTTTGATTTGATTTGAAATGGCTGTCTAGTAATGATCAACAACCAACTTGACAGAATAATGTTCAAATATTGTACAACCCAGATGTGCAAATCTCTTAGAGACTTACCCAGAAAGACTCACAGCTGTAATCACTGCCAAAGGTGATTCTAACATGTATTGACTCAGGAGTGTGAATACTTATGTCAATTAGTTATTTCTGTATTTCATTTTCAATACATTTCAAAACATTTCTTAAAACATGTTTTTACCTTGTCATTATGTGGTATTGTGTGTAGATGTCTGAGATAAAATAAAATCTATTTAATCAATTTTGAACTCAGGCTGTAACAACAAAATGTGTAATAAGTCAAGGGGTATGAATACTTTCTGAAAGCACTGTAGATCCAATTCCGACAGCCTGGAATTAGACCTCCTCATCCTCCACTGGCTGTCCTGACCTCAACTTCATGATCACCTGCCAGAAATAGAGAAAGAAAGGAGTAAACGAGAGAGAAGGGTCATGAGTGGGGCTTGTACTCCGTACATTTGTTTTGACAGAGAATTCCTCATTGTCAGATTAAAACTGGTGTGTGTATGCGTGTGTGTGCATGCATGATGGTGTAGTGGACATGAGTCGGCCATGGTTGCTCATGGTCACAAAATCCGTGTCTGCCCTTGGGCCAAGAGGGAATTTCCTCTTGGTCTAATGGTCGACGTTGGCTTCCCTCTCGTTAGACCCAGGATCATATCCCATGTGTTACAATGGCATGCCTCAGGTACCTCAGTTTGCCAATGTATTGCTCTGTCTGATAGTCGTCTTGGGCCATTAGTCAATTTATATCCCAGACATCACGTCCTCAAGAAGAGGAGTTTTATCTACATTCTGCAAAAAAAGGAAGGGTAGTGTGAAGAAAATTAACTTTACCTCTTTGAGCTGGGCTATCTCTTTACTCTCCAGGTTTCTTTGTGCAATGTTGGTTATGGTCTTCACTCGAGTGGCATAACTAGAGGATAAATAATATGAAACGGAGAGATGGTACGTGTTAAATTATGCTACGATATACATATGTGTTACAGAGATGGTGCGTGTTAAAATATGGTACGATTTACATACGTGTACATACGTGTTACAGAGATGGTACGTGTCACATACATGGTACGTTACACACAAACAAGAACAATCCAAGCAAGGGCAACTGAAATGGCACAAGGGTGCAATTTTGGAGGGTGCATCTTGGGGGCTTAGTACTACAGTTTTAACCATTTCCTGGAGCTCCAGCCTGGTAAGGATGTAGGGATGTGATTTCAGCATTTTTTTTTACTATAGGCATCGGTCAATTGGACATGTATTTCTCTTCTTATAGCAGAGTTTGTTAGAAGTGTTTGTCGGTGGGGGGCCGGGTGTTTAGGTGTTTGAGTTGTGTGTTTTATGGGGTACGTTTGATGGGAAAACTCTCTCACATAAGAGAGGTGAGCGTCTCGTCCAGGTTGCAGTCAGAAGGCGAGACGTTAACGACCATGAGCGTCTTGGCATTGCCGCCCAGCGAGTCCTGCATGATCTGGGTGAGCTTGCTGTTCCTGTAGGGGATATGTGGCAAGTCCGAGGACAGGGCAGAGATCACATCTCCCAGAGCACTCAGAGACTTGTTAATGGAGTTAGCCTCCTATAGAAAGAGGAGGAAGGGAGAGAGAAAGAGACAGAGAGCCTTGGTTATTGTTGTTACTGTTGTCCCGTTGACAATTTTGATTCTTATTATTTTCATATTGTAAATATCCAAAGTAAGCTTTGGCAGTATGTACATTGTTACGTCATGCCAGTAAAGCAAATTGAATTGACAGAGAGAGAGAGAGAAACATCGAGAGAGAGAACGAGAGGGAGGATTATTCAACAGTGATATCCATGGGAAAAAATGCAAACTGTTAGTTGTAAAACAGCCCGCCCACATAAATGACTGTAATATATAAAGCTTTATGCCTGAATTCTAACAGGGTAACCTAATAACCTTGAGCTGGTCGTCTTTTGCCCCAGTCTTGGCTGCTCTCTCGCTCCCTGCCAGATCCACCAGACTCAACTTCCCAAAGCTCACACTCCCATTGGTCAGATTCCTGCTCTCCACCATGATCCCAATGATCAGGTGGGAACGAGAGCTCTCCACGTTCATCTCTGCATCAACCACACAGAGGAAAAGAAGTAAGCCTTTTTAAATCAACACCTAAAATTGTTTTCAATGTCTTTATATAGATTTATTTCCTGTTTACTTTATTCCTATTTTCTGATTGTATCATATTTTGTCAGAGAAACAGCATTATGACATGAGGTAGAATTGTGAAGTATGGTATCATGGTTGTCACGTTAACCCCTGAAGTAAATGAAAGAGCCAGTGATTCAGTTAAGACCCCAATATCTCCTCTTTACATGTGCCTTGCTTAGCAGCTCTCTCTCTCTCTGAGCCCAGTTCTGTAATGATGTACCTACCATCCACTCAATCTGACTGTGACTAAACCAATAAATCAAAACCATTTAACAGGGTGCTTTTGAAATGGGGAGTGGGCGTTTGGGCATACTGGTGGCTGCGTTATGGCGGTTGGCGCAAGCCTGCTGAAACATGGCGAAGAGCTCCCCGGCGCTGGAGGCCTCCTTTGTCTCTGCTCCCTGGGCAAACACAAGCCCCTTTCTGTTCCTTTTAATCTCCACCCGCCTGCTCTGGGCCTCGGCCCCGCTCACAAAGAGGTCCTGGAGCCGGTCATTATACAGTTCCAACATATAGACCGAGACCTAGGAAGAGAGTAACACAGAGAAGAGATGAGAGGAAAGGAGAGATGAGAGGAGCAAAAAGGACAGGATGGAGGAGAGGAAGTTTACTGTAAAGTATATTTGCTTCTTGTTGCTGATACAGTGAGGGAAAAAAGTATTTGATCCCCTGATGATTTTGTACGTTTGCCCACGGACAAAGAAATTATCTGTCTATCATTTTAATGGTAGGTTTATTTGAACAGTGAGAGACAGAATAACAACAAAATAATCCAGAAAAATGCTGATTGATTGATTGCTTCTGTGGACAGGTGTCTGTTATACGGGTAACAAACTGAGATTAGGAGCACTACCTTTAAGAGTGTGCCCCTAATCTCAGCTCGTTACCTGTATAAAAGACAACTGGGAGCCAGAAATCTTTCTGATTGAGAGGGGGTCAAATACTTATTTCCCTCATTAAAATGCAAATCAATTTATAACATTTTTGACATGCGTTTTTCAGGATTTTTTTGTTGTTATTCTGTCTCTCATTGTTCAAATAAACCTACCATTAAAATTATAGACTGATCATTTCTTTGTCAGTGGGCAAACTTACAAAATCAGCAGGGGATCAAATACTTTTCTCCCTCACTGTATACAATAGGAAATAGTTTCTCATCGCTCAGAAAGTCTTTGCATCCCTCACCTTGAAGTCAAACTTGGTGGCATTCTCCTGGAGGATGTCAAATACGGCATTGAACGCTCTAGGCATGATGCCTGGGCTTCTCTGGTCTCTGTCACCCACCATGGTGAAGGTCTTTCCGGAGCCTGTCTGACCGTACGCGAAGATACACACGTTGAAGCCGTCGATGGCTGACTGGATCAGCCTGGAAAAGAGACTGGTTCAAACAGGGATTCTGAAAGACACTGTGAGGTCAGAAATGTTTTTACAGGAACCTGAGGCATGTCATTGTAACACATGGGATATGATCCTGGGTCTAACGAGGGTGAAACCAACGTCTTGACCATTTAATTTTTTTTTATTTTTTTTTTAAAATTATTTATTACAAATTACACAAGGAAGGGGTAACATTAAATAATTAGAACATGAAGGACAAACAATACAGCATCAAGACACTAAAGAGAAAAAAGGAAAAGACAAAAGAAAACAGCAAACAACAATGCAAACATTTTTTTAAAAAATAAATACATTTAAAACAAAGGACATCAAGGACAACTGAAATCATAACAGCAATGCCAACTGTATATCTTTGTGTGCATGTCTGGCACTATTACATGTATGTGTGTGTTCTTGTATGTGTTTATTTGAATGAGAGTGTGTGTACATGCATGTGTCCAAACACCTGCACGGCATCAACCTCAGGCAAACCGACGTTAGTTGTAAAAACACTGCCAGTTAGTGTCATTCACATGTACTTTTATTATGTTTTATTTTGACCTTTTTTTCTTTTATCTTTTGACCATCATTCTCTCTCTCACACAGCAACTCCACACCCGCTTGTCTCCAATTCCACATACCAACCCTCAGCCTCCCTCAGCCCATCCCATCTATCTCTGCTGGCCACCCACTTCCTGTTTCTACACAACACATATCTTTCACTATGCTGCGATGTTTAACGTACAATTTGAATCTGTCTAATCGAATAGAATCTACAGATTGCGTGTTGAAGATAAATAATTTTACTAAGAGTATTACTATATTAGTAATTGACTGACCCGGTCTCTCCAGATCTCCTAACAGTACTATTTCTAGGGTCAATTTTAGATCAATGCTATGCATTTTCAGCCATTCCTGAACCTGAGACCAGAAACAGGCTAACTGAGGGCAATACCAACATAAATGGTCTATTGATTCTGTATGCTCACAACAAAATCTGTAGAGCTTAATGATTTTATACCCCAAATATTCAACATTTTGATGGTGGCAAGAATTATATATAATAATTTGAGCTGAAAAGCACGAAGTCTTGAATCTTGGTTTGTTTTATATATCAACTCATGCCATGCAATCGGTAAATCAAAAATCTCTTCCCAACTATTCTCTATTCTTCCCAACATCCTGGTCCTCAAATGAAACTGGTATCCTATTTATGCTATGTTTATTCCTCCGCCAGTTTTGATCCTTTATATTGGGCAGACAGACCAGTTCCCTACCTCCTCCCGCTGCCACCCGCCTCCTCCATTTTTGGGGCAATGCTGTAATCAATTGGTTGTACTCTTTGATTGAGCAGACCTTCCCGTACAAGTTATGTCCTTCAACTCCATGAAGGACATAACTCTACCATTACAATTTGCAAAATAATTTAAGAACAAAATACCCTTTTCAAACATCTTTCCCATAAATACAGGTATTTTATCAACCAGCACATTTGAGTTCAGCCATAATATTTGTTCTATATTTTCAGGGGGATGAATTTGAAATTGTAGCCAGCTCTGCAATGCTTGCTTGAAAAAGACAGATACTTTGATAAAAGTATAATTTTCAATTAATTGAAAATGAGACATGGCAATCTGCACAGAGGCAAAAAGGCAATTTTTAAACAATGGATGAGCTTTTCTTATTAATCTACTTGAGAACCATTCAGGGTTCAAATAAAACTTTTGAATGAGTGAAGCTTTTAGAGAGAGGTTTAGTGCTTTTATATTTAATAATATCAACCCACCCAATTCATATTCATTATATAGAAAGGCTTGTTTTATTTTGTCTGGTTTAGCGTCCCAGATAAAACAATATTTTTTGCTCATATGATTTGAAAGACGAATTATCAGGAGTAGGCAGCGCCATAAGTGAGTAAACTGAGATATGACTAAGGAGTTAATCAGGGCATTTTTTCCATAAATAGACAGGTATTTACCTCTCCATGGTTGCAGGATCTTGTCTATCTTTACAAGTTTTCTATTGAAATTCATTGTGGAGAGCTTATTTATATATTTTGTGATATGAACTCCGAGTATGTCTACTTCACCATCAGCCCATTTTATATGTATGCTGCAGGGTAATGTAAAAGTTGTATTTAAGGATCCAATATGTAATATTGTATACTTATCATAATTCGATTTTTATCCAGAGAGTACAGAAAAGTTAATGAGACATTGCAGGGATCTAGCTTGCGGACTTAACATAAAACTTGAGTCATCGACATACATGGACACCTTTGTTTTTAAGCCTTGGATTTCTAATCCTCTAATGTTGTAATTGGATCTGATTTTAATAGCTAGCATTTCGATGGCCATAAAGAATAGATATGGTGACAGCGGACACCCTTGTTTAACTCCTCTTGACAATTCAAAACTCTCTGAGAAGTAACCGTTATTTACTATTTTACACCTGGGGTTGCTATACATTATTTTTTACCCATTTTAAAAGAGAATTACCGAAATTGAAAAGAAAATAAAACGTCTTGACCATTAGACCAAGAGGAAATTCCCTCTTGGCCCAAGGGCCGACACGGATTTTGAAGTCACAGGAGGAGCTACCCATCACGTGACCAAGAGCAACTATCGCCGACTCATGTCCACTACACCATCATGCATGCACACACGCATACACACACCAGTTTTAATCTGATAATGTTGAATTCTCTGTCAAAACAAATGTACAAGCCCCACTCATGACCCTTCTCTCTCGTTTACTCCTTTCTTTCTCTATTTCTGGCAGGTGATCATGAAGTTGAGGTCAGGACAGCCAGTGGAGGATGAGGAGGTCTAATTCCAGGCTGTAGGAATTGGATCTACAGTGCCTTCAGAAAGTATTCATACCCCTTGACTTTTTCCACATTTTGTTAAGTTACAACCTTATTATAAAATGGATTAAATAAACTAAATTCCTCATCCATCTACACACAATGCCATAATGACGAGGCAAAAACTGGTTTGTAGACATTTTTGCAAATGTATTAAAAAACATTTTTTAAACAGAAATACATAAGTATTCAGACCCTTTGCTATGAGACTCGAAATTGAGCTCAGGTTCATCCTGTTTCCATTGATCATCCTTGATATGTTTCTACAACTTGATTGGAGTCCACCTGTGGTAAATCCAATTTATTGGATATGCTTTGGAAAGGCACACACCTGTCTATATAAGGTCCTACAGTTGACAGTGCATGTCAGAGCAAAAATCAAGTTATTAGGTCAAAGGAATTGTCTGTAGAGTTCCGAGACAGGATTGTGTCAAGGCACAGATCTGGGGAAGGGTACCAAAAAATGAACCATATGGTTCAAGTGGAAATAGCCTAATTAATGAGAAAAGCATCTAATCAACAATGGCACTATTTTCAATTGCCTCTGCAACTCGTTCAACTATTCACCAGTTTGATGCCAAAACATATACAATATATACATATAGATACAGTAAAATAAGTGTATAAAATAATAATATAAAGGATATTTCATGCTGACACCCTCATATTAAACACCAATGGCATTCACTAAGCTAATGGTTTGTATTTAGGATAATGTTTTTCAGCTTTGTCATTCTAGCTTTTTATTTTAAAACATATTTTATAATTATTTCATAAATGTTACATGTGATAAGGCCAGAGAGAGGACCAGAGATAATTACAGACACCTGTAATAATCTGAAGTACTCAAAAGGGCCACTAGATAATTTATGATCGGTTTAGCCCCTATTGAACTGTACATATTAATATCTTGAAACTGTAATTGTCTAAGACATGCAAGAAAAATGAATAAATAATTGTTCACAAAAATTCTGGTAGTTTACTGGTAAACATACAATGTTGCGTACAATAAGCACAAAACTCTAAATTTACAAAAGACCTTTGAGTACATTTCCAGTTCCCCCACCTCCACCAAACCAATCACAGTGCTCTCAATCACAGTGCTCTGTACTGTATTTCGTGACAGACCTATTGAATCTGACATAGGGGTAATAGGGTCTAAGGATGGGCTTTGGCAGAAGTTTTGAAAGGGGAAGATACCTCCTTTCCTGTTTCCTTTGGTTTAGACATGAACATTTCGGCTTCCTAAATCAAATCAAAATGAACCATTTGAGCCAATAAAAGGATGTTAAGATTGGCAGCATCACCTGTTGGTGTCTTGGAACACATCTTCCTGGGAGCTCTCCCCACTGAATACCCGGTCGAACTGGAACTCTCTCGGCCCCCTTGAGGTTTCCACGGTAACAGAGTAATCGTCCAGACGCCCCACGGTGATGGCCCCTCCCTGAGCTGCCTCGGTGCGGCTCATGGGCCGTATCCGGCAGAACACCCGAATTTTACCTGCACCACACGACAAAACCACTGCAAAGGTTAAGCGACGCCACTGACCCCAAACTGTACAGTACTGAACTTGCACCTATGCTAGCTCAGCTAAAATAGTCTTGTGGCATGCAGAAGACCCGCATTCAAACCTAGTCAATTACATAGGTGGATAACTACCTTTCATGTCCTCCACCATGTTGTAGTACTTCTTTCTCATGGTCCTCTCTGAAGTGTAGTTCTCTACGACCTTCCTATTCTCCTCTCTCACTTGTTTCAGCTGCCAACAGGGGATAGAAGAGACAGTACAACTGAGACTACAAATAGTAAGACAACCAAGAGTAGAGTGGATGAGAACCCCTCTGAAAACATCAACTACAAACATGGTTGTCCCGTCAAGGCCCTTAGCATTGAGAAATGCTGATTGTGCGCACTGAAGGTTATACTTCAGGTCTTAGCTAGCTAGCTATAGCCTAGTTAGTCACACCACATCCAGGTCCCTGTTTGGACATCTCACCTGGTCTTGCAGCAATAAAAGTTGCTGGCCAACGCTTTTCCCTCCCTCACCTTTCCTCAAAATCTCATCCAGCTCTGGAGTTGTGTCACAGTCTGAGAGAGTGGAGAGGAAAGCACAGTATGGGTACTGTGGTGCAGGGTTGGGGTCAAGTCGATTTGAAGAAGTCTATAGGCAGGTTTCCATTAATCCAGGTTTATTCGACAAAAGCAATGTCACCCCAAAACTATTTGTGACGTGTAATGGAAGTGGAAAATATAGATTTAATTATAAATGCCAACTGCCTGCTAAATCTATTTTCCAACTATAATGTTTCTTTGCAGGATTCTCATCCTGACTTTCAAGAATGGCTGAATTGCTTCGACTTGCTTTTCAGTTTGGCTGGATGCAAGTTTCACCCTCCAAGTTTTGTCATGGCACAGACCGTGGAGATATGTTGGCACATGAGAATTATTAGAATATGGCATATATGAGTCAATTCCTGCATTCTATCCATGCTGGCTTTTGCGGGCTACCTGAGACATGAAACAGATAGGTGGGAGGGCATACAGGCGGTCGCCAATTATTTAATGTGCAATTTGCCTAAATATTATAAACTTGTGGGAAAATGTGGGTTTTAAGGTGTGATGTCATTACGTCCAGCTGCTTTTATTGACACAAGATAGTTAAATGGAAACGCACCATAGCAGGCAATTGTCAAATATCTTTTCTCTGCAAACTTTCTAAATGTCAACAAAAACAATCACTGGACAAGTTAATGGAAACATAGCTACTGAAAATAAAAGGCTTTTTATTTTATTTATTGAGTTGGAATTTCAGATTACTTCCTGAATTGACTGACTTCTATTCAAATTGACCCCAACCCTGCTGTAGTGCATCAAACTAATGAAAGATATGCAGTTAACAGTGGGTATCATAAGTATTCCCCTCCCGTTGAGTAAAAAAGAAAAAAGCATTATAAAGTGGGATTTATTTAATTGTTCATTTTTTTGTCATGCCGTCGAGGGTACGCCAAATAAAAATTTGATTTATTTTTATTTTTCAAACAGTCCATTTATATTTTCCAATACATTTGAGTGAGGTTATTTCCTCACCTGTGTTGCCTCGTTTCACTGCCAAAAATAAAACTAAACCATCTAGTGTTCAGCGAAATAACAACAAGGCACTAAAGTAATACTGGAACAACAACAAAAAACACTGCAAAATAATACACTTTTTGGCCTAAATACAAAGCCTTATGTTTGGGGCAAATCCAACACATCACTGAGTAACCGCCTCCTTATTTTCGAGCATGGTGGTGGCTGCATCATGGTATGGGTATGCTTGACATCGGAAAAGACTGGACAGTTTTTCCGGATAAAAAGAAACGGGATCGCTCTCATCATATGCAAAATCCTAGAGGAAACCCTACTTCAGTCTGCTTTACACCAAACACGAGGAGAGGAATTTACCTTTCAGCAGGACAATAACCTAAAACACTGGAGTTGCTTACCAAGAAGACAGTGAATGTTCCTGAGTGGCCAAGTTACAGTTTAGACATAAATCTGCTTGAAAATCTATGACAAAACTTGAAAATTGCTATCTAGCCAAGATCCCCAACACCTTGACCGATCTTGAAGAATTTTGAAAACAATAATGGGCAAATATTGCACAATCCAGATGTGCAAAGCTCTTAGAGACGTAGTCAAGGTGACTCACAGCTATAATCACTGCCAAAGGGGTTTCTGACATGTATTGATTCAAGAGAGGGGGGGGGGGGGGTGAATGCTTATCTTAACAAGGTATATAGTATTGTTTTATGTACATAATTCTTTCAAAGTTTTTTTAAAATTGTTTTTCCACTTCGACATTAAAGTATTTTGTGTTGATCATTGGCAACAAATGAAAATGTAATCCATTTTAATCACACTTTAGAACACAATAAAATGTGAAGAAGTGCAAGGTGGTGGATACTCATGATACCCACTGTACATGTCACGTGATTACACAACACATATCTAGGAAAATACAACATTTAATGCAATTTAGACCCTCAATCCCACTACAATGTTCAGTCACACAAATAGAAACAGACACACATGGGTAAACATACGTAGTAGCAGCAACGCGCATGCCCACACACACACACACACACAACATTACATTACCAGAGAGAGAAGGCCTGGCCCCGACTCTGATACAGTCCAGAGCCATCTGGGTAATCTCACATTCCCTCAGTGTCTCTTGTAGCAACAGCACATTAGATGCATACTCATCGGAAGAGTCCAACCTGTGGTACATAACATTATTCACTCAATAACAAGAGGGGTGATCATTTTGTTTGACCTGTATCAAAAGGAGACTTTGTAAAATAGGGTCTCTATGGTCTCTTCAGTGCTTCCATACAAAAGGCAGCTGGTTCGAAACTCACCTCAACCCTTAGCCCAATCCTGAACCTAACCAATCCCATACATTTTCTACATTTAACTCCTTACCCTAACCCTTAGCTTCATGCCCATATCCTGGTTCAACTCTAACCCTAGCCTCAAACCTAACCCAAACCCCTAGCTTCATGTCCATATCCTGGTTCAACTCTAACCCTAGCCTCAAACCTAACCCTAACCCCTAACCCTACCTTCATGTCTATATATTTGGTTAAACCCTAATCCTTGCCTCAACCCATTCCCTAATCAATTAGGATTCGAGGCAGAGATGCCCTCAGACCAAGATTCAATAAGTAAAATTCCACCTAAAGCTGAAGGATGGGACCCTCCAGTTACAGTGGGGCAAAAAAGTATTTAGTCAGCCACCAATTGTGCAAGTTCTCCCACTTAAAAAGATGAGAGAGTCCTGTAATTTTCATCATATCTCCACTTCAACTATGACAGACAAAATGAGAAAAGAAAATCCAGAAAATCACATTGTAGGATTTTTTATTAATTTATTTGCAAATTATGGTGGAAAATAAGTATTTGGTCACCTACAAACAAGCAAGATTTCTGTCTCTCACAGACCTGCAACTTCTTTAAGAGGCTCCTCTGTCCTCCACTCGTTACCTGTATTAATGGCACCTGTTTGAACTTGTTATCAGTATAAAAGACACCTGTCCACAACCTCAAACAGTCAAACTACAAACTCCACAATGGCCAAGACCAAAGAGCTGTCAAAGGACACCAGAAACAAAATTGTAGACCTGCACCAGGCTGGGAAGACTGAATCTGCAATAGGTAAGCAGCTTGGTTTGAAGAACTCAACTGTGGGAGCAATTATTAGGAAATGGAAGACATACAAGCCCACTGATAATCTCCCTCGATCTGGGGCTCCACGCAAAATCTCACCCCGTGGGTTCAAAATTAACACAAGAATGGTGAGCAAAAATCCCAGGACCACACGGGGGGACCTAGTGAATGACCTGCAGAGAGCTGGGACCAAAGTAACAAAGCCTACCATCAGTAACACACTACGCCGCAGGGACTCAAATCCTGCAGTGCCAGACGTGTCCCCCTGCTTAAGACAGTACATGTCCAGGCCCGTCTGAAGTTTGCTAGAGAGCATTTGGATGATCCAGAAGAAGATTGGGAGAATGTCATATGGTCAGATGAAACCAAAATATAACTTTTTGGTAAAAACTCAACTCGTCGTGTTTGGAGGACAAAGAATGCTGAGTTGCATCCATAGAACACCATACCTACTGTGAAGCATGGGGGTGGAAACATCATGCTTTGGGGCTGTTTTTATGCAAAAGGACCAGGGCGACTGATCCATGTAAAGGAAAGAATGAATGGGGCCATGTATCGTGAGATTTTGAGTGAAAACCTCCTTCCATCAGCAAGGACATTGAAGATGAAACGTGGCTGGGTCTTTCAGCATGACAATGATCCCCAACACACCACCCGGGCAACGAAGGAGCATTTCAAGGTCCTGGAGTGGCCTAGCCAGTCTCCAGATCTCAACCCCATAGAAAATCTTTGGAGGGAGTTGAAAGTCCGTGTTGCCCAGCAACAGCCCCAAAACATCACTGCTCTAGAGGAGATATGCATGGAGGAATGGGCCAAAATACCAGCAACAGTGTGTGAAAAGTTTGTGAAGACTTACAGAAAACATTTGACCTCCGTCATTGCCAACAAAGGGTATATAACAAACTATTGAGAAACTTTTGTTCTTGACCGAATACTTATTTTCCACCATAATTTGCAAATAAATTCATTAAAAATCCTCTACAATGTGATTTTCTGGATTTTTTTTCCTCATTTTGTCTGTCATAGTTGAAGTGTACCTATGATGAAAATTACAGGCCTCTCATCTTTTTAAGTGGGAGAACTTGCACAATTGGTGGCTGACTAAATACTTTTTTGCCCCACTGTATATGGCAGAAAAGGAAGCTACAGTAAGGGAAAGAAATTGGCTTTGTAGTTTGTATACTGACCATTCTGGGGCAGAGTTGACCTCGTCTTTGCTGTTGTCATCATCTGCGGTCATCTGTGACATATGGTCAAGTTTTTCTCTTGCTTGGGCCAAGGCCACATGGTTCTCCTCGAACATGTGGTCAACAAGGAGCCTCGCCTCAATCACTTCGCTACAGATATCATGGGCCTAAGACAAATTATTTCAATAATGTGGCTCTTTTACTGTTTGAACGGTGTGATTCACTGATCATTAGAGTCATAGCTGTGAAATAATAGAACAATTTCAGTTAGGCAGGGCCGGCCCTGGGCATAAGCACATTTTTTACTCAGTCAAGAGTGAGAATAGTAGAATACACAAAGTGCAATTTCGAAATGTGGTTGTGCATCAGCAGTTTTCCTATGTCAGCCACTGACAGTTACTCAATTAGTCCAGATTGGTAAATTAGTCTAGCCAGCTACAGTGCCTTGCGAAAGTATTCGGCCCCCTTGAACTTTGCGACCTTTTGACACATTTCAGGCTTTAAACTTCTTCACAACAGTATCTCGGACCTGCCTGGTGTGTTCCTTGTTCTTCATGATGCTCTCTGCGCTTTTAACGGACCTCTGAGACTATCACAGTGCAGGTGCATTTATATGGAGACTTGATTACACACAGGTGGATTGTATTTATCATCATTAGTCATTTAAGTCAACATTGGATCATTCAGAGATCCTCACTGAACTTCTGGAGAGAGTTTGCTGCACTGAAAGTAAAGGGGCTGAATAATTTTGCTCGCCCAATTTTTCAGTTTTTGATTTGTTAAAAAAGTTTGAAATATCCAATAAATGTCGTTCCACTTCATGATTGTGTCCCACTTGTTGTTGATTCTTCACAAAAAAATACAGTTTTATATCTTTATGTTTGAAGCCTGAAATGTGGCAAAAGGTCGCAAAGTTCAAGGGGGCCGAATACTTTCGCAAGGCACTGTATCTAAACTTGTATTAATCATGTCCAAATTACCGACCTGGTACGAAAATATTCTCTCTGCCCCATGGCAAAATGTGTAGAATTGCAGGAAATGTACGTTAAAACTTAAAAATGTTCTCTCTGACTCTAAAATGTTTTGCCCGCGAGGTGGGGGGGGTCAAAAGGCAAGGGCCGGCCCTGCTGGGAGGCATCGTTTAGGTGTCTCAGCATTTAGTTCCAATGTGTTTCAATTAGACACTTAAACACCTCACCTTCTCAACGACAATGCGGAGCAAGACAGCACAGGGGGGCTGTGCCATCGGGATAGGTGGGATGGGTGTCTGCTCTGCCTCCAGGAGCTCAGTAATCTCTCTCTCCCTTTTATACAGACTCTCCTTCAACTCCTCCAGGCGAGCTTGGGCCCCCTCCAGTGGCAGTTCTGTGCCACTGCACCCCTATGGACAGCAAAGCCCTGCTCAGTGCTCACTGTCACAACCCCACAACACTGACCAATGTTCATGGCTGAAAATGCCATTAATTACAGAACGGGGATCAGATTACTCTAACCCCCAATCTTTACCTTAGCAATTAGGTCAATGAAAGCAGTCTGACCCAGTCTCAGTGATTTGGGGCAAAAACACACCTACACCCACCTCAGTTTGCTGGACAGGACCGTTATCATTCTCTAATATGTCACCAGCATCAGTAGGAGGGGCTTCCTGTTGCCCCTTCTCCTGTGGGGATGCCCTGAGAATCTCCTGGACTTTCCCCACCTCCTGCCTGGCCATCTGCAGCTCCTGTAGTGCTATTCACCATTGTACACCATTTATAACAGTCAGAAACACACACATGTACACAAACATAAGCACACCAACTTACTGGATGCCTGGTGGCTGTGGAGGAGGTCTAGTCTGGTGGAGAAAAGCTCCATCATTTTATTCTGTTGGGAAGAAGAACCATGTTGAGGTTATCTAAGCAGAGACAAATATCATCAGTCTGAGCTTCACTATCATTTCGAGAGAGGAAAAATCCCTGCCCTGTCATGTTGTTTCATGTCACAAAAGTCATGTGTCTTCGCCATGCAACTCAATGTCAGTTCAGAAACAGTGTATTACTGTACAATTAAGTAGCATAGCCAATGCTGCTGTAGCAGAGCCTCTGTTGCCGCTGTGGCCATAAGAGGGTGACCATGGCTCACACTATGAGACTCACAAACAAAGCAGAGAATCAGAACCTCTTTTAGCCTCTGTATGGTCAGACCTTCTCTCTCTGCCACTGCAGGGCCTCCTCTCTACTCCTCCTCCTCTCCGCGATCTGCTCTCCCTGCAGCCTCTCATTCTGCCGGCTCACACTCTGAATGGAAGAGGACAAACATATGAGACAGAAATTGCGACCCCGATGGACATTGTGATTTGAACTTATGTCAAATGAATACATGGGATGCTTAGTGAGACAACTGAGATGAGGAAAACCTCTGAATTGAAAGTAGGGTAGACTATGATGTGTAAGTTCATGGTACTGCTCTAGGATCGCCTTTCTGTACTGTACGAGGATCATGTCATAACGTTTACAGTTTCTCCATATTTGATAAGGAAATGTATCTGACCCACTGTATGTATGAATTTGAACTCTTGCCCTCTTCGGGGCATCGGTACAGAGTACTTCTTGGGCACAAGGGTCATGTAACCCCAAGGCCAAAACTGGAGTGAATGCTACGTTGGGTTAACCTTTTGCTGCTCTCTTGATATATATTTTACTTGTATTATGCATAACAACTCTGCCTAGTTGCACTACCTTATCGTATTTGCAACATGAACAGGCTGTGCATTTAATTTTGGCTCTTCCCACATTTTGTATTCTGTACAGGCTTCCTTCTTTTCACTCTGTCAATTAGGTTAGTATTGTGGAGTAACTACAATGTTGTTGATCCATCGTCAGACACAGGACAATAACCTTAAACATAAGGCCAAATCTACAGTACACTGGAGTTGCTTACCAAGAAGACTGTGAATGTTCCTGGGTGGCCGAGTTACAGCTTTGACTTATATCGACTTGAAAATCTATGCCAAGACTTGAAAATGGTTGTCAAGCAAGCATCCAGAACTGGATTTTGCGACTGTACTTGAAGAAACCTTCAAAGTTCTTGACATTTTCCTTATTGACTGACCTTCACGTCTTCAAGAAATGATGGACTTTTGTTTCTCTTTGCTTATTTGAGCTGTTCTTGCCATAATATGGACCTTGTCTTTTACCAAGTAAGGCTATCCTCTGTATACCTCCCTACCTTGTCACAACATAACTGATTGGCTCAAACACATTAAGAAGAAAATAAATTCCACAAATTAACTTTTAAGAAGGCACACCTGTTTATTGAGATGCATTCCAGGTGACTACTTCATGAAGCTGGTTGAGAGAATGCCAAGAGAGTGCAAAGCTGTCATCAAGGCAATGGGTGGCTACTTTGAAGAATCTCAAATATAAATTATATTTTGATTTGTCCAACACTTTTTTGGTTACTACATGATTCCATGTGTGTTACTTCATAGTTTTGATGTCTTCGCTATTATTCTACAATCTAGAAAATTGTAAAAATAAAGAAAAACCCTTGAATGAGTAGGCGTTCTAAAACTTTTGACCTGTAGTGTAGTAGCCTAAACCTATCGCTGTTACATTGAACTGGGTGAATGGAATGTGAATGACAGTCATCCAATATTGTCACGCCCTGACCATAGAGAGCCTGTTATTCTCTATGCTGGTTAGGTCGGGGTGTGACTAGGGTGGGTCATCTAGGAAATTATATATCTGTGTTGGCCTGGTATGATTCCCAATCAGAGGCAGCTGTTTATCGTTGTCTCTGATTGGGGATCATAATTAGGCAGCCATTTCCCCTTTTGTGCTTTGTGGGATCATGATCGGATAGTTGCCTGTTAGCACTATTATTTAGCATCACGTTTCATTTGGTATTTTGTTGTTTTTGTTCAGTGTTCATTTAATAAAGGAAAATGTGCGCCTACCACGCTGCGCTTTGGTCCTCTCCTTATAACAATCGTGACAAATATGCTGTGATAGAAATAAGGCCATGATCATGAAGAAAAAAAAAATCCTCCCTCACCGACCGCCACTGAGTGTTACCCAAGTGGTAATATCACATTCACAAGTATGGTGAAATACCTTTCGTTCAAGCTCTAAACCCAACAATGCGGTAATCAATGTCAATGTAGTACTAAAAATAACATAAGGTAGAACAAAAACACAAGAGAAATAAAAATAAGAAATTAGAAGAACAAGAGAAGATAAGCTATATACAGGGTCAGTTCCAATACCATGTTAACAATGCGCAGGGATACTGTGATAGAGGTAGATACTGTATGTATAGGGGCATCAGGATATATCATAACCAGTAGCCGCAGCGTATATGAGGATTTGTATGTGAGTTTGTGTGTTTGTATGTAGAGTCAGTATAAATGTGTGCACATGTTATGTGTGTGAGCAAATTAAGTGAGTGTGTGTGTGTGTGTGTGTGTGTGTGTGTGTGTGTGTGTGTTGGCGTGTCGGTGAGTGTGTAGAGTCCTGGGAGTGTGCATAGAGACTACAAATAAGAAATTAGTACAGGAGGGGCTAAGAACACACCCCTGTGAGGCCCCCGTGTTGAGTGGCAGAGTGGCAGAGGTGATGTTGCCTACTCTCACCACCTGGGGTCGTGGATCGAGTTGGAGAGGGAAGTGTTCAGTCCCAGGGTCCAAAGCTTGGTGAAAAGCTTGGAGGGAACAATGGTGTTGAACGCTAAGCTGTAGTCAATGAACAGCATTCTCACATATATATTCTTCTTATTTAGGTGGGTGAGGCAAGAGTGGAGTGCAATTGAGATTACGTTGTCTATGGATCTGTTGGGGAGGTATGCAAATTGGAGTGGGTCTAATGTAGGGTGTCTGGGAAGATGGAGTTAACATGTGCCATAACCGGCCTTTCAAAGCACTTCATGACTTCAGATGCGAGTGCTCCAGGGTGGCATGAAGCCTTAGAGTTCTTTGGAACAGGAATGATGGTGGTCAGCTTAAGACGTGGGGATTACAGACTGGGACAAGGAGAGGTTGAAAATGACCATGAATTTGCCTGCCAGCTGTTCTGCGCATGGTCTGAGAACGAGCACTGGAACAACGTCTGGCCCCGCGGCCTTGAGAGTGTTGATCTGATTAAAGACCTTACTCGCGTCGGCACGAGATCACCCAGTCCTCTGGGTCAGTGGGGGTCCTCGCGGTGTTCGAAGTTTGCACATAATGATTTCAGTTGGTCTGGTAGAGAGGCATTGTTGGGCAGACCACGGCCGGGTCTTTCTTTGTAACGCGTAATGGACAATAGCCCCTGACACATGTGGCAGGCGTCAGAGCCTGTGTAATATGATTCCACCTAATTCCTATATTGTCCTTTTGCGGGACTTCTTGTACTTGTTCCTGTCTTCAGCCATAGCCTAAGGGTTACCTGCGATAGCACTGTGTGCGCCGATTCATTTCATAAGGAAGCCGGCGGAGGTGGTTAGCTGGTTGATGTTATTGGCGGAGTCTCGGAACATATTACAATCATCTAGCAAGGCAACAAGGAAAGCAGCCTCCGGGTGCAAGTGTTCCTGTTTGTTTATAGCCTCGTACAGTTTGTTAAGTGCCAGCTTCTTATTTTTCTTTTCCTGAGTTGTAATGTATACAGCAGTCACGATAACAGCTGACAACTTTCTCGGGGGGTAGAAGTGTCAGCATTTGACCATCAGGTATTCCAAGAAGGGCGAGACTTCCACTACGCTAGAGTCAACACACCATTTCTTGTTGATGAAGAGGCAAACCCAATTTCGATCTTAATGTATCATACGGTATGGTTTCATGTTTTGTATGTTTTTTTAAAATGTTTTTACTTATTATGTTACACTCAACAAGGCCTCTGGGGACAATAAAGGTCTACTGAAGTAAATATAATATAGCATAATGATAAAGTTGTCCCCCGATGAGGGGTGGTGATGGTTGGTCGGTAAGAGGGAACTCACTGTGATTCTCTCCTCCCATTGTGTGTTCTTCTTTTCTACCTTCTCTTGGTAAAGGTCTAAGATTCTCTTCAGTGCATTCAGCTTGTTCTGGTAGTGAGATCGGATCTTCTGTATTGTCCTCTCCTACTAGCACAGATAAGTGTTGAATTCAACTTGTAGTGACACCTGATCAATACACACACGCACGCATACACAGATCACCTGGTTCTCTCGTGATGCGATCTGAAAGTTTTCCTCTAGCTCTTGCACCATCTCCAGATGTCTACTTTTCATAGTCTGCATGTCCTCAGCTATCTGTTGCCACAAGAAATGATGCAATGGCGTCTTAATATTGACACAATAAATTCACAGTGACTGCTTAAAAAGATCATCAGTCAGTCAGCTGATAACATGCCATGACAGAGGTTAATGACTCATATACTATACACACACAGAATGCACAGCAGCGTGATAGCCTAACAATTAAATAGAGATAAAGACTGAAAAATCAAAGGCCTCTGGTCTTCTGATCCTGCACAGACACACACGCACAGGCATGCGCACACACACACACACAGACACACACAAAAAAGCCTATTCCAGGCAGAAGGAGCGGCAGACATGTGAGTAAAGAGGAAAACACAACATGATCTCTAACAATGAGCTCAGTGTGTGCTTCTTTTCACAACGATCAACATCGGGTTTGTCCCTTAGTCACACGTCTGACTATCTTAACCCATTCCTTCTCTGTACATTTCATATTGAGTACTATGTGACTTCACAGAAATTTTAAACATACAGTCACTTCAGAAAGCATTCATACCCCTTGACTTATTCCACGTTTTGCTGTCTTACAGACTGAATTCAAAATGGCTTAAATATAGTTTTTTCTCTCACCCATCTGCACACAATACCCCATAATGAAAAACATGTTTTTATACATTTTTGCAAATGTATTGAAAATTAAATACAGAAATATCTAATTTCCATAAGTATTCACACTCCTGAGTCAATACATGTTAGAATCACCTTTGGCAGTGATTACAGCTGTGAGTCTTTCTGGGTAAGTCTCTAAGAATTTTGCTCACACCGATTGTAGAATATTTGCACATTATTCTTTAAAAAATTATTCAGGCTCTGTCAGGTTGGTCGTTGATCCTTGCTAGCCAACCATTTTCAAGTCTTGCCATAGATTTTCAAGTAGATTTAAGTGAAAACTGTAACTAGGCCACTCAGGAACATTCAATGTCGTCTTGGTAAGCAAATCCAGTGTATATTTGGCCTTGTGTTTTAGGTTATTGTCCTGCTGAGTGTCTGTTGGAAAGAAGACTGAACCAGGTTTTCCTCCAGGATTTTCCTTTCTTTTTATTAAAAAAAACGATTTAATCCTTACCAATGACAAGCATACCCATAACATGATGCAGCCTCCATGCTTGAAAATATGAAGGATGGTACTCAGTACTCCTTGTTGCAAATATATATTTATTTATTTTCCATATTCTTTTTTCTGTGCAAGCTTCCAGCTTTTCACTCTGTCATTTATGTTAGTATTGTGGAGTAACTGCAATCTTCAGTTTTCTCTTATCACAGCCATTAAACTATGTAACTGTTTTAAAGTCACCATTGGCCTCATGGTGAAATCCCTGAGCAGTTTCCTTCCCCTCCGGTACCTAAGTTTGTAGTGACTGAGTGTATTGTTACACCATTCAAAATGTCATTAATAACTTCACCGTGCTCAACGGGATATTCCAATTTTGCTTCTTTTTTTACCCATCTACCAGTAGGTGCCCTTCTTTGCGAGTCATTGGAAAACCTCCCTGGTCTTTGTGGTTGAATCTGTGTTTGAAATTCACTGCTCTACCGAGGGATCTTGCAGATAATTGATTGTATGTGTGAGGTACATTGTTATTACAGATGAAGTAGTCCTTCAAAAATCATGTTAAACACTATTATTGCACATTTTTACTCCTGAACTTATTTAGGCTTGCCATAACTAGAGGCAGGGGTTGAATTCTTATTGACTCAAGAAATGTCATCTTTTAAGTTTTCATTAATTTGTAAAAACATAATTCCCCTTCGACATTATGGGGTATTGTGTGTAGGCCAGTGACCCAAATTCTTAACTGAATCCATTTAAATTCAGGCTGGAACACAACACAATGTGTAAAATACTTTCTAAAGACATGGTATACTATGCTAAAATACTCTTTGAAATTTGAATTTTTCCCAGATCTTGCATGACTTATGGATGTGTACCTGCGTAATGTAGAGTTCAGCTGACTCGTAGGGGATGTAGAGCTTGACGTCCATGGCCCCCTCTACTTTCAACTCCTGGTGCTTCCCTCTCTCATTTGAGGGCAGAGATTCAGAGATGCCTACGGGAGGTAAGGGATAACACACACAATCTAACAAAAATTCAAATTATTGGTAAATAATGTATTGTGACATTTTGGAGTCACTTTTATTGTAACTAAGAATAGAAGACGTTTCTAAACATTTCCACATGAATGTAGATGCTGCCATGATTACGGATAAACCTGAATGAATCGCGAATAATGATTCGTGAAAAAGTTACATACAAATATCATACCCCCAAGACATGCTAACCTCTCACCATTACATTGCTATTACAATAACAATATATATTTTTCTCACTCATCATTATTCACGATCCATTCAGGATTATCTGTAACCGTGGTAGCATCTACATTTATCTGGAAGTGTTTAGAAACATATTCTATTCTTATTTACAACAAAAGTGACTCCAAGTGACACAATCCATTATTTACCATTCATTTCTATGGGGCACAAAATAATTTGAAAAATAAACAAAAACAAACAGAAAATGCATCCAACAAATTCGTGGTGTCAGAAGCTTAATGTAATCATTGCGTGCTATGAATATGGGACCAAATACTTCACTTTCTACTCCTTTAATAAACATTCAAGTGAATTTGTCCCAATACTTTTGGTCCCTTAAAATGGAGGGACTATGTACAACAAGTGCTGACATTTTAAACTGTTCCCCTGATATGGATGAAAATACCCTCAAATTTAAGCTCGCAGTCTGCACTTAAACCTCATAGTCATTGTATCCTTTCAAACCCAAAGTGTTGGAGTACAGTGCCAAAACAACCATTTAATTAGATTTAGGTTCAAAGCTGGGTGGAAAAAAGTCAAATATTCACGGAATTCCTTTAAGTTGATGACTTTTTGCAAATCCAATCAGTTTCCCAAATTGATTCAACATCATCACATTGATTGTTTTGTTGAAATGATGTAGAAACAACGTTGATTTAACCAGTTTGTGCCCAGTGGGTACCCATTCTCTTCTGCTTCCTGACCCTAAGTTAAGCCTTTCCTAAGAATTCTATATAATGCCATAGTTTAATTTCCACCCACACGCTCCCTAATTATCGTTGCAGTGAATCGCCCAAACATACCAATCTCTCTCTTCTGTCCAATACCAACACGCTCCCTTTGCCACTCCCATATAGAGTGACTCCAATGGACATTTCCATTCAAGTCATATTCTGTGATGGGTGAACCTGCTGCCATATTGAGTGTACCCATGCAAGGAAGGAAAAGCAGGAAGATCAGCAGCAAATATTGTGCTTAACAATTAAACAACTTCTGTTTCAGTCATTTTATTTAGGCTGAGGCTTCGTGACCGAATCGGCGTCCGATGTTTTCGGCAATCTGATTTATTTACCAACCACCCTGCTTGAACTATCTGCCACCCAGACAAAAATCTGAATCTCCCATCCTTCTCTCCTGTCTGTATACAGCACCTTGCTCCACGGACCCGCCTCCAGGCTCTTTTCTGTGGTCAGCTCCGATCCAGCGTCGAAATGCAGCCCACCTCTTCAACCACAATGCTTTGTGTTCAACCACCACTTAAAAAGTCAAAAATGGTTGCGGTTCAGATTGAGGTCATGGCTGAAGGTTAGAGATATATGGCCAATATTTGTCTGTTGAGAACTGCAATTTTATCATGGTCGAACAAACATAGGGCCGAACTGATTTGTACTGTGCTGGCCTGGATATTTTTACGCACGCACACACACACACTACAGCATTGTTTTAAGTCAAGTTTATCTTTTATTAATTTAGTTTAAAACACGGTTTACACGTTTCTGATCAGACTGGTCTCATAGACTAGGTGTAACATATTAAATGTAAATCAGAGACACTCAAATTAGTATGATATGTTACGTTTGGTATTGTTGCATAAGATAGAAGGTTACTTAGGGCAAAAACTAAAGAAGGGTGGTTGGTCGGGGTGGATGTGTGGGCGTATAACACGGGGTGGATGGGTGGGCAGATAACGCAAACATCTAGCAGCCCAAAGGTTGTATGTTCTAATGTCATCGCAAACAACTTTAACATTTTAGCTAATTAGCAGCTTTGTAACTACTTACTACTTTTTAGCTACTATGCAACTACTTAACATGTTGGCTAACCCTTCCCCAAATACTAACCTTAACCCTTCTCCTAACCCTAACCCAAGCCTTAACCTTTTAACCTAACTCCTAACCTTAACCCTAACCTTAAAGTTAGCGTTAGCAACCTAGCCACCTAGCTAACATTAGCCACAACAAATTGGAATTTGTAATACAATTGCAAATTCGTAACATATTGTACAAATTGCAATTTGTAACATATTGTATGAAATGGATTATGGACATCCACAAATTAACACATAAGATACTTTAAAAATCATACTAAATGGAGTGTCTCGGATTTACGTACAGAATAATATGAAATGCTCTGAGACCACGTTGCTCTCATAATAATAGTTTAACACTTTGTATAGTTACACAGATGCACTTATGTTTTGTTATTATGATGATCTACAGAACACATATGTTTAAAGGTGTATTCTACAGAACATATATGTTTAACGGTGTATGTTTTCCACAATATATTTTCTATTTCTATGCAGTATTTATGTAAAGGTTAGTTCGTTATTATCATGATTTAGGAAACGATTTTAGCAACATGGCTAAAGAACCAGCAACACAGTTCATTGCTTGAGATGGTCGCCTTTGAATACTTTCTTCATTCTGTCTTTCATCCCCGCCCCTTCTCTCTTCCTGCCTCTTTTACTCCGAAGAAGAATGGTTATGACCTCATGTGGTAACTCTCTTCCCAGAAACACCTTTTTGTGGAGAGAAATTATGTTATGAATCAGGGTAAATAATTATTTATCTGAAAGGTTAAGAGTCAGTATACAAGCTTGCTGCATTCTATGATTAAACATAGTCCATTTGGCCTACACGTCTTAGGGCCTGTGTTTAGGTAGGATTCATGGTTATTGTTGGAGACTGTTGTTCAAGTTTAAAGTTATTTAGACTTTAGCGTTATAATGGATATTTACTCTCCTGACACAGTTATGGCTAAAGTTTTCCGGTTTATGGTGTCATGACAGGGTTTCTGCTTGTGCTGACCTGTGTCCAGCTCCTGGTCCAGGTGTGTGCTGTGTACTACCGGGCATGGCTGGTGGTGCTTGGCCTCCTCCCTCAGGTCAGGGACACTCCCAGGTAACTCCTCCAGAACTGACACTGCCGGGTTGTCCACCCGCGAGGACCTCACTGTCACCTCAGGATATGGCGACCGGGTGGTCGTCTCCCAAGCGCCTGAGCAAAATACAACACAGGATATACGTCACTCTGAGATTAGAGACTGGAAGAAGAAGATATGTGAGGACAGAGAGATGCCTAATGACTGGGATAAAGCAGACAGAGAAGGTAATTGATTTAAACAGGACATCTGGACAGAAGACGGTGGAGCTGGCAGCTAGAACACATCAGGCTGTCTGGCAGTGAGGACAGCCTACAGGTTTGCTAAACTAGAGAATAGGAATAGATGCACACGGGCTAACACACGCTTGCAAGCACACGCACATGCACGCACACACACTACACACAGGCTCTCAAGGGCTCTGGTCCAAACAGAGGAATGCCACTGACGGACAGATTCAATGTCAGTAAGACAAAGGAGTTGATTGTGGACTACAGGAAATGGATGAGGCTGTAGTGAAGCGGGTCGAGAGCTTCAAGTTCCTCTGTGTCCATATCACAAAGGATCATGGTCCAAACACACCAACACAGTCATGAAGAGGGCACGACAATGCCTCTTTCCCCTCAGGAGGCTGAAAAGATTTTGCATTGGCCCTCAGATCCTCACATTTTTTTATTGCAACAATAATAAAGAATATTACACATCAATACAAGGACATTCCTGTGAATACAATGAAACAAATGAAATAATAGAACCCCAGGCGATTCAGGACATGAATATGTGACAAGGCAATGAGACATTAACAGACATTCAGAGACATGACTTCTAAAAAAAAAAAATCTAACTTTTTAAGTTTCACAAGTTTGAGGGATTTATACAATTGTAACAGTTCAATGAAAAAAAACTACAAAATAAGGAATTTATCCACTCCATTTACATTTGTGAATATAATATTTGGCCAAGAGAATAATAATGTTAATGAAATAGTTATGATCGGAATTACAAGGATAAGCATAATGCCATTTAACATCATCAAAGGTAAACATAGGCAATTCTGGAGATTTTATACACAGCCATCCATGAATTTCAATCCATAGTTTACTAGAATGGCGGCATGAAAAAAAAATGCTCTATTGATTCTGAATCGGAGGAGAAAAAAATGCGAGGAATTTTGTCAAAATTGAATCTTTTGTGCAAGAAATCATTAACAGGGTAGATCAAATAACATATTTTAACATAAATAACACAAATTTACAAGACTTTGTCCTTCTACTAAAACTGTTATTTCTTATTCGTTTTTGAAGTTACAAGCCTGAAACCTTGAACATAGACTGCTGACACCCTGTGGAAGCCATAGGAATTGCATCCAGGGAGCTAATTTCCAAATGACTTTTCTCTACCCTAAGAAGTTTTAATAACTCTATTATTCCAAATCAATGTTTTGTTGGGGGAAAAATTGTGCTTGAATATTATTTTCCAGAAAAATAACATTAGCTGTTGAAACAATTTCACAGGTACCCAACACAGACCTAAACACACACACACACACATACACCTCATAAGCCCACATACAAATAACATGCACACAAAAAAATGTACTCTTAACTTTACCTTCAACTGCATTGTTGGAGGACCCGTAAGTAATTTTTTCAACGTCAATCTAGACCTTGTTGTCTACGAAGCATGTGACTAATACAATTTGATTTGATTGCTCTGCTGCCTGTAAATGGACCCAACCAAGCAGCTGAAATATTTAAACCTCTTCTGTCTTCACATGTCTACACCCAACACATTCCTCTGAGAAGAACCCGGGAGCTTCCCAGACACACACAAACCAGCACCTCACAGTCTGGGTCATACCTAGAATCCTTCCTCATGACCTCACTATCTCCAAAAAGAAACGGGAACAATAAAGTTATTCTATTCAATTAAGGTATTAACGTACCTCCTATGGGAGAAATGTTGTGAATATTCTATTACTTTGACATTGCACGCTGAAAGATTTATATAGGCATACATCTTTTTCTGTTGTTAATCTTAGCTGTGTGCTATGCCCTGAGAAAGCAGGAAACAACTGGTTTCTGTTGACTTCAAGTGGACCTTTCTGGGATACGGTTCTTGTTTTCTAAAGGTATGAGATGACTATGACACGCTTAGCGAAACTCCAACATAAGGGACCATATAAGGACATATGGCTCGTTGCCAGCTCTAGGTTATCTGGCAAAGACAGAGACTGAGGATGGCTATAAATGACAGTCTGAATGTGTTCGGGGGCTCTTAGCTGTGCAACCTTTTGGGTCTCCGCTAACCAGCTCAATTTTTGAAAATCTTACTCATAAAGAACTTTGTTGTTTGAGGAAACTTGCAGCCTCTCTTGCTTTCCCTTTAATGTGTAGAATTTACACGACACTCCTCACCAAGGATCCAATTAACTAGAAATCACAAGAAGGATCCTCACTATACTTATAACTAGTTAGAACCTCCTCTATATTTTTATTTTATTTTATTTCACATTTATTTGACCAGGTAGGCCAGTTGAGAACAAGTTCTCATTTACAACTGCGACCTGGCCAAGATAAAGCAAAGCAGCGCGACAAAAACAACAACACAGAGTTACAAATAAACAAACGTACAGTCAATAACACAATAGAAAAGAAAAATAGAAACATCTATGTACAGTGTGCAAAGGTAGAAGAGTAGGGAGGTACGGAATAAATAGGCCATAGAGGAGAAATAATTACAATTTAGCATTAATACTGGAGTGATGTATGTGCAGATGATGATGTGCAAGTAGAGTTACCAGGGTGACAGCATCTAGTTGTATGTGCGTGCTTGCATACGTTGTTCGTGCATGCGTGCGTGCACCAGTGTTTGGGAGTTGGTGCCGTACTCACGTTGTTTTGATGAAGGGGCAACAGAGCAGTGCCTCCCTACCGTCTTCCCCAGAAACGAAAGAGACAGGGACACATTCTCAGTTCCCGAGGAACTCACGTACATGATGTCTGAGATGAGTGTTTGTGTTTGTGCATGTATGACTGCTTGGACCCGGTCATAAAGCTGCAAAACAGGGATACATGTAGAGTGGTGACAAGAGTAGAGTAGTGACAAAACCACAGAACTCTTAAATAAAGACTTTCTCATTTGATGGCACATGAGACACTCATGCCTTCATAACCATTGCAGCTGTCCATGTGTGTGTGTGTGTGTGTGTGTGTGTGTGTGTGTATGTGTGTGTGTGTGTGTGTGTGTGTGTGTGTGTGTGTGTGTGTGTGTGTGTGTGTGTGTGTGTGTGTGCTTTGCAAAACAGGATTTCACACTAACTGTTTGTCTATGCAGAAAAAAACCCCGAAAATAGCATCTCATCTTTATCAAACAAAGAGCATTCTGGAAGATGCACGTCTGTCTCACCACCTATCCTAAGCTACTTTCCACAGAGGTTGGTCTAGACCTTGAACTGATTCACTTTGTAACACTATGAATTGAACATTTTCAAACATTATTATCAATAACCTACACACAGTAACCTTTTTGATCTGAACTTGCACTCTCACTCAACTACAGGATGAGATTCGTTCACACGTGTATCTTATCAATGACATGTGCCCCCCATCCCAAAAAAAGAACAATCAAATCAAATATTGGATTGATTATAAATGAGCACCTTTTTTCAGATCCGATCCCTGCTGTGGCAAAGCGATGTCGGAGACCTGCTGCTGTCCAGGTACGGATAGGGAATAGATGGATTGCTGCTTGCTTTTCAGGGTAACCAAACTCTCAACCCTCTTTAAATATTAAACTTCAGAGATGGGGTTTCGCCACTTGGGTATTAGTTTGCCCTGTTCGCTGTGGAGGAAGAGCTCCAAACACTCATCGGGTTTCCAGTGTGTGAGATAGAGATTGCAACTAGATGCTGTCTCTCTAGTCCATGAGACCCCATACATCACCACCATTGTCTAGATTGGATCAGGGCTTGTATTCACAAGTGCCTCAGAGTAGTGAGTTCTGATCTAGGATCAGGTCCCCCATGTCCATCTATTCTTATTCATTGTACTCTAAAAGGCTAAACTGATCCTAGAGCTTACTCAGTCTGAGATGCTTTATGAACACGGGCCAAGGTCTATGATCAGCATTGTCCAATATAACCCTTCTCTTCTCAGGTGGAAGTGAGGGTGTATTGTACAGTAGGTCACCCGTATTCAAGGGTGCATGAGAAAGGTAGTGGTGGGATAATTGGGGGACCTTACACAGAGTGATCGTAGTAACTGCTGTGCTGTATGTTCAGCTAGCCTGGATGCAATTTGGTTTCTGCTTTAGCCAGCTTTGTTGTTGTTGTTGTGGTGGTCGTCATGCCAAACAGAATATGTCCAGAGCAGAAACAAACAGAGTGAAACCAGACAAACAGGAAAGTTAGATGATCGGTAGTGAATCACTTTAAAGCCATCATCTGTAAGATTTCAGTAAATCAAGTGTACATGCTATACCTAGGGCCCAGAGTGTTTCTGGTCAGGTCACATGGTCAGGAAACATTTATGAAACCACCCATGCTCCAACTAATCTGAATTAGAAGGCACAAAGGGTAAGCTCGCACCAGCAAAGCATGTGTTATAACCCGTACATCCATCTTGAGGCCTTTTAATGAACATCCTGACTCAGCAGGAAACGACCAATAGCATGCTTCCGCTTCCACAACCCAGATTGCCCATAGGACATCCATAGCCTGGCATACAGACAGACCTGTCAGTAAGTCACTCACAGTTGACATTCCATGCATATGCCAGGGTCATGCAGGTAAGGGTGGCACAATACTCTCCAGGGGCCGGGCGAGTTACAGTTAAAGAGGTCACAACTGAGGGGCGTGGCGTTTGGCCATCATCAGCCTGGCTGCCTCTGCAATCTTAGTCTTATCCTCTTTGATATTTTAACTGCCAGTGAAAGTTATTTCACTTTATCTCTGATGCATTCTTGTTACTCAGTAGGCTGGAGTAGATCAGTGGGCGGTGTCTGAAGGTTGCCGGCTAGAGTCATGGATGATAGACAGCCAAACAGGGGATTTGATTAAGCTGCCCTGCGTTGCACTGGGCTATGGCCCGTCACGTGACCGGGTGAAGCCAGTGGGATGCGCACCCTGCTCAAATCGAACAGTAATCTGCACCAGGTGGTCATAGTGTGAACAATGATGCATCATACATGCATATGTTAGAATTTTTAAACTAGTTTTCATTGGGAAGACAGATAAAGCGTTTGTATCAAAATCAATCACTTTTGCATGTGAAAACAAAGAATCCTACTCTTTACTCCACGTGCTTAACCCACATCACCCACCAGAAAAATGACCGGGGTCACCTTAATAGCCGTTTGAATAGCAACATGTTCAATCTGCACATGCCGCACATGTACTGCTCTCCTTTTCTCCTGACTGCTTGTGCTGCCATAGAAATATAATTAATAGAACATGGATCCCCATTCAAGTCAAGTTGGGAGGACTGGCGGTGTAACGGTTTTCTTGATGCGAAGGAGAGTCGGACCAAAATGCGGCGTGTAGATTGCGATCCATGTTTATTAAACAAACGTAAAACACGAATCAAAATACAAACACTACAAAATAATAAACGTAATGAAAACCGAAACAGCCTAAACTGGTGCAAACTAACACTAAGGACAATCACCCACGACAAACTCAAAGAATATGGCTGCCTAAATATGGTTCCCAATCAGAGACAACGATAAACACCTGCCTCTGATTGAGAACCACTTCAGACAGCCATAGACTTAACTAGAACACCCCACTAGCTACAATCCCCATACATACACACCACATACAAAAACCCATGCCACACCCTGGCCTGACCAAATAAATAAAGATAAACACAAAATACTTTGACCAGGGTGTGACAGAACCCCCCCCCTAAGGTGCGGACTCCCGAACGCACCTCAAAACAATAGGGAGGGTCCGGGTGGGCGTCTGTCCATGGTGGCGGCTCCGGCGCGGGACGTGGACCCCACTCAATCAATGTCTTAGCCCCTTCTCCTCGCGTCCCTGGATAGTCCACCCTCGCCGCCGACCATGGCCTAGTAGTCCTCACCCAGAACCCCACTGGACTGAGGAGCAGATTGGGACTGAGGGGCAGCTCGGGACTGAGGCAGCTCGGGACTGAGGGGAAGCTCAGGAGTGAGAGGAAGCTCAGGAGTGAGAGGAAGCTCAGGAGTGAGAGGAAGCTCAGGCAGGTTGATGAATCTACCAGATCCTGGCTGGCTGGTGGTTTCGGCAGATCCTGGCTGACTGGCAGATCCTGGTCGACTGGCAGATCTGGAAGATCCTGGTCGACTGGCAGATCTGGAAGATCCTGGTCGACTGGCAGATCTGGAAGATCCTGGTCGACTGGCAGATCTGGAAGAGTCTGGTCGACTGGCAGATCTGGAAGAGTCTGGTCGACTGGCAGATCTGGAAGAGTCTGGTCGACTGGCAGATCTGGAAGAGTCTGGTCGACTGGCAGATCTGGAAGAGTCTGGTCGACTGGCAGATCTGGAAGAGTCTGGTCGACTGGCAGCTCTGGCTGCTCCATGCTGACTGGCTGCTCCATGCTGACTGACAGCTCTGGCTGCTCCATGCTGACTGGCAGCTCTGGCTGCTCCATGCTGACTGGATGCTCCATGCTGACTGGCAGCTCTGGCTGCTCCATGCTGACTGGCTGCTCCATGCTGACTGGCAGCTCTGGCTGCTCCATGCTGACTGGCTGCTCTGGCTGTTCCATGCTGACTGGCTGCTCCATGCTGACTGGCTGCTCCATGCTGACTGGCGGCCCTGGCTGCTCCATGCTGACTGGCGGCCCTGGCTGCTCCATGCTGACTGGCGGCCCTGGCTGCTCCATGCTAACTGGCGGCCCTGGCTGCTCCATGCAGACTGGCAGCTCTGGCGGCTCCTTGCAGACTGGCAGCTCTGGCGGCTCCTTGCAGACTGGCAGCTCTGGCGGCTCCTTGCAGACTGGCAGCTCTGGCGGCTCCTTGCAGACTGGCAGCTTTGGCGGCATCCTGCAGACAGGCAGCTCTGGCGGCTCCTTGCAGACTGGCAGCTCCTTGCAGACTGGCAGCTCCTTGCAGACTGGCAGCTCTATGCTAACTGGCAGCTCTATGCAGACTGGCAGCTCTATGCTAACTGGCAGCTCTATGCTAACTGGCAGCTCTATGCTAACTGGCAGCTCTATGCTAACTGGCAGCTCTATGCTAACTGGCAGTTCTGAACAGGCGGGAGACTCCGGCAGCGCTGTAGAGAAGGAAGGCTCTAACAGCGCTAAACAGGCGGGAGACTCCGACAGCGCTGGAGAGGAGGAGGGCTCCGACAGCGCTGGACAGGCGAGGCGCACTGTAGGCCTGATGCGTGGTGCTGGCACTGGTGGTACTGGGCCGAGGACACGCACAGGAAGCCTGGTGCGGGGAGCTGCTACCGGAGGGCTGGGGTGTGGAGGTGGCACAGGATGGGTTAGACCGTGAAGGCGTACTGGAGATCTTGAGAGCGGTGCTGGCACAGGACGTGCAAGGCTAGGGAGGTGCACAGGAGGCCTGGTACGTGAGACTGGCACCATCTTCACCAGCCGACTAACACGCACCTCAGGACGAGTATGGAGCGCTGACCCAGGTGCCATCAAATCCCCGACACGCTCCGTCGGGCGAATTCCATGTTTAAAACACCAACACAGCAACTCCCTCATTTCTCTCTCCTCCAATTTCCCCATTAACTCCTTCACAGTCTCTGTTTCGCTCACCTCCAATTTCCCCATTAACTCCTTCACAGTCTCTGTTTCGCTCACCTCCAACACCGGCTCTGGTCTCCTCCTTGGCTCCTCACGATAAACAGGGAGAGTTGGCTCAGGTCTGGCTCCTGACTCTGCCACACTCTCCCTGAGCCCCCCCCCAAGAAATTTTTGGGGCTGACTATGGGGCCTCCGTCCGCGCCGCCTTGCTTGCTTCGCAAACTCCATTCTCCTATATCCTTCCGCGCACTGCTCCATCGAATCCCAGGCGGGCTCCGGCACTCTCCCTGGGTCGACCGCCCACCTGTCTATCTCCTCCCAAGAAGTATAGTCCATACTGTACTCCACTTTGGGCTGTTCTTGCCTGTTGACACGCTGCTTGGTCCCTTTGTGGTGGGTGATTCTGTAACGGTTTTCTTGATGCGAAGGAGAGTCGGACCAAAATGCGGCGTGTAGATTGCGATCCATGTTTATTAAACAAACGTAAAACACGAATCAAAATACAAACACTACAAAATAATAAACGTAATGAAAACCGAAACAGCCTAAACTGGTGCAAACTAACACTAAGGACAATCACCCACGACAAACTCAAAGAATATGGCTGCCTAAATATGGTTCCCAATCAGAGACAACGATAAACACCTGCCTCTGATTGAGAACCACTTCAGACAGCCATAGACTTAACTAGAACACCCCACTAGCTACAATCCCCATACATACACACCACATACAAAAACCCATGCCACACCCTGGCCTGACCAAATAAATAAAGATAAACACAAAATACTTTGACCAGGGTGTGACAGGCGGCCATTGTGAGTGTACCCATAGGAGCAAAGCAGGAACTAAAATATGTGCTGTGATTTGTTGATTCAGCTCAAATGACATTACAAAAAATACATTCCATTGCATGAGCCCCGTAAGTTAACATCATTTGAATTCTCATTCTACATTACCATGGAAATGATTGCATCACAATACCAGTGGCGAGTTCAACAAGCTTCTTCTGTCTGCAGCGGACATGTTGCCAGAGTAACAATTTCAGCTGAACTATTTGAATGAACATTGGTGAATCATCAAACAGCTACTTTTGTAAGGATTACTGTGGCTTTTTAGCGACAATATTCAAACTGAAAATGACTTAGCAATTCCTACTAAATATAGTAGAAAGTCTACATGGCCACTTAATTATTTTTAGCAGCAGTTTAGACCCGAAACAGACACGTACGTTCACCCCACACTATCTTCTATCTGCGGCAAACATAAAACAAATGGAAAAATGTTAGCTAACATTAGCCAACGTTTGCTAACTATTGGCCATGTTGAACGTGTGGTGGAAATTCTACCATTAACTAATAATGAGGAGAGGCAAAATCAATAATAAATCAAAGTGTCATTTAAAAAAATATATATTATAAGAAGGAGGCGTGTCGCCCCACTCCCGCAGGTGAGATAGAGTGAGAGCCTCCTGTACAGAACGTACAAGAACATTTATATAGTCAAGCTACCCCATGCAAGCATCTGCAAAACACTTGACCCAATGTATGTGTCTGTGTGTGTGTGTGTGAGTCTGTCGCAACTGAGTGAGGACGACAGGGGCCTGAATGACAGGAACCAGACATACTTCCTCTAACCGTAGCTCCACAGTTCCCCCAAGTTGGGCAAGCAAACGCCTCTGACTGTCAGCCCATATGATGTATGGTCGTACTGGTCACATACACACATAAAAACATGAACCTTTCACCCAGAAAAGGCTCCAAAACAGAACAATAGCTCTATCTCTGGTGTGCAGAATATAACACTTTGCCCTGTCTAGGATCAAGAGGAACCAGTCAGTTTCTGTCATATTCTTGGCTGAGTGCCCAGACATCATGGGGTCATTCTACACACACAAAACAGGACAGGCCTCTTGTTAAGGCGCACAAACTTTTCTATATTATATGAGTTTGTTAAAGAAGATAACTCAAGCCCAATGCCCAGGTTTAAAGATGGCTATTTGGCCTCCCGGGCGGCGCAGTGGTCTAAGGCACTGCATCGTGCCACTCTGTGCCACCAGAGATTCTGGGTTTGATCCCAGGCTCTGTGGCAGCTGGCTGCACCCGGGAGGTCAATGGGGCAACGCACATTTGGCCCAGTGTCGTCCGGGTTAGGGAGGGTTTGGCCGGCAGGGATATCCTTGTCTCCTCACGCACTAGTGACTCCTGTGGCAGGCCAGGTGCAGTGCATGTTTCCTCTGACACATTGGTGCTGCTGGTTTCCGGGTTGGATGTGTGTTGTGTCAAGAAGCAGTGTGGTTGGGTTGTGTTTCTGGGGATGCATGGCTCTAGACCTTTGCGTCTCCTGAGTCCGTACGGGAGTTGCAGCGATGAGAGAAGACGGTAACTACTACCAATTGGATACCATAAAATTGGGGAGAAAAATATATCTATTTTAGTACAAAAGTAAGATTTAGCACAAGGTTTAGTACAAAAGTAATGTCCTCATAAAGACAACATGTTATTTTTACTTGTTATTTGTATTCGTTATTCACTATTTCATTTTTTTTTGTGTGTCTTAGCTTTAACTCTGCATTATTGGAAATAACCCGGAAGTAAGTTTTTCCCTGTTAATCTACACGTGCTGTCTACGAAGTTGTATTGGTCACTTACACATGTTTAGCAGATGTTAATGTGAGTGTAGGGAAATGCTTGTGCTTGTAGTTCCGACAATGCAGTAATATCTCACAAGTAATCTAACAAATTCACAACAACTACCTTATACACACAAATGTAAAGGGATGAATAAGAATATGTACATATAAATATATAGATGAGCGATGGCCATGCGGCATAGGTAAGATGCAGTAGATGGTACAGTATAACAGTATAAACATATGAGATGAGTAATGTAGGATATGTAAACATGATTAAAATGGGGATATTTAAAGTGACTAGTGATACCTTTATTCAGTCCATCTATTGAAGTGGCCAGAGATTTGAGTCTGTATGTTGGCAGCAGCATCTCTATGTTAGTGATGGCATTTAACAGTCTGATGGCCTTGAGAAATAATCTGTTTTTCAGTCTCTCAGTCCCAGCTTTGATGCACCTGTACTGACCTCACCTTCTGGATGATAGCGGGGTGAACAGGCAGTGGTTGTTTTTCTTGATGATAGGTAGCCTAGTGGTTAGAGCATTGGAATAGTAACTGAAAGGTTGCAAGATTGAATCCCTGAGCTGACAAGGCAACAATCTGTTGTTCAGCACCTGAACAAGGCGGTTAACCCACTAGTTCCTAGGCTTTTTTTGTTTTATTTCACCTTTATTTAACCAGGTAGGCTAGTTGAGAACAAGTTCTCATTCACAACTGCGACCTGGCCAAGATAAAGCAAAGCAGTGCGATACAAACAACAACACAGAATTACACATGGAATAAACAAGCGTACAGTCAATAACACAATAGGAAAAAAATAAAGTCGATATACAGTGTGTGCAAATGGCGTGAGGAGGTAAGGCAATAAATAGGCCATAGTAGCAAAGTAAAACTGGAGTGATAGATGAATAGATGGTGATGTGTAGGTAGAAATACTGGTGTGCAAAAGAGCAAAAAAGTAAATAAAAACAATATGGGGATGAGGTAGGTAGATTGGGTGTGCTATTTACAGATGTGCTATGTACAGCTGCAGCGATCGGTTAGCTGCTCAGATAGCTGATGTTTAAAGTTAGTGAGGGAAATATGAGTCTCCAGCTTCAGTGATTTTTGCAATTCGTTCCAGTCACTGGCAGCGGAGAACTGGAAGGAAAGGCGGCCAAAGGAGGTGTTGGCTTTGGGGATGACCAGTTAGATATTCCTGCTGGAGCGCATGCTTGGGGCATTAAGCAAATTGGAATGGGTCTAGGGTATCAGGTATCAGGTAGGGTGGAGGTGATTTGCTCCTTGACTAGTCTCTCAAAGCACTTCATGATGATAGAAGTGAATGCAATGGGGCGATAGTCATTTAGTTCAGTTACCTTAGGAACAGAAACAATGGTGGCCATCTTGAAGCATGTGGGGACAACAGACTTGCTAATAAACTCGCTCACCGAGTCAGCGTATACATCAATGTTGTTGTCTGAGGCTATCCGGAACATATCCCAGTCCATGTGATTGAAACAATCCTGAAGCGTGGAATCCGATTGGTCGACCAGTGTTGGACAAATCTTAGCATGGGCGTTTCCTGTTTTACTTTCTGTCTATAGGCTGGGAGCAACAAAATGGAGTCATGGTCAGATTTGCCGAAGGCAGGGCGGGGGAGGGCTTTGTATGCATCGCGGAAGTTAGAGTAGCAATGATCCAGAAGGCTAGCAGCCTTCGATATACTGATAGAATTTAGGAAGGCTCGTTCTCAGATTAGCTCTGTTAAAATCCCTGCCTACAATAAATGCAGCCTCAGGATGTATGGTTTCCAGTTTACATAGAGTCCAGTGAAACGCTTTCAGGGCTGACGAGGTATTGGGGGGATATACACGGCTGTGACTATAATCGAAGAGAATTCTCTTTCGGAAGATATTGCGGTCGGCATCTAGGTCAGGTGAACAAAACGACTTAAGTTCCTGTATGTTGTTGTGATTACACCATGAGTCGTTAATCATAAGGCATACACCCCCGCCCTTCTTCTTACAAGAGAGATGTTTGTTTCTGTTGGCGCGATGCATGAAGAAACCGGGTGGCTGTACCGACTTTGACAACGTATCCCAAGTGAGCCATGTTACCATGAAACAGAGAATGTTGCAATCTCTGATGTCTCTCTGGAAGGCAACTCAAGCTCTGATTTCGTCCACCTTGTTATCTAGAGATCGGACATTGGAGAGTAATATGCTATATGTGGATGGTGTGCTCGCCTTCTGAGTCTGACCAGTAGGCCGCTCTGTCTGTCTCTCCTGTGGCGACTGTGTTGTTTTGGGTCGGCCTCTGGGATAAGATCCCATGTCCAGGGTGGAGGTCCGAACAAAGGATCCGCTTAGGGAAAGACGTATTCCTGGTCGTAATGTTGGTAAGTTGTCATCGCTTTTATATCCAATAGTTCTTCCCGGCTGTATGTAATAACACTTGAGATATCCTGTGCTAACAATACATAAAATAATACATTAAAAAAACAAATAACTGCACATTTCCTAAGGACCTGAAGCGATCAGACCATCTCTGTCAGCGCCATCTTGTGAACATCAGTCAGGGTCCAACCTTGAATCCTCCCTCATGACCTCACTATCTCCAAAAAGAAATTCCCTTGCGTGGAAAAAGAAAGTTATTCTAGTCTATTACGATATTAACGTACCTCCTATGGGAGAAATGTTGTGCATACTCAATTACTTTGACATTGCATGCTTAAAGATTTATATGAGAATAAATCTGATTCTGTTGTTAATCTTAGCTGTGAGATAGCAGAGAACGACTGGTTTCTGCAGACTTGTCTGACCCGTTTCAAGTGTTCCTATCTGGGATACGGTTCCTGTTTTCTCAAGGTATGAGATGACTATGACATGCTTAGCGAAACTCTAACATAAGTGACCATATAAGGACATATTTATCTTTGCCAGCTGTAGGTTATCTGGCAAAGACAGACACTGAGGATGGCTATAAATGACAGAGTCTGAATGTGTTCGTTCGGGGGCTCTTAGCTGTGCAACATTTTGGGTCTCCGCTAACCAGCTCCATTTTCGCAAATCTTACTAATAAAGAACTTTGTTGTTTGAGGAAACTTGCAGTCTCTCTTGCTTTCCCTTTAATGTGTGGAATTTCCACAACACTCCTCACCAAGGATCCAAACAACTACAAATTACAAGAAGGACCATCACTATACTTATGACTAGTTACTGTAGAACCCCCTTTATATGTGGGTGCTTGCATGCGTTGTTCGGTTGGGCGTGGTGGCCCTGCACTAAGCTACTGCAGTTACAAAAGTGAGAATGCAGTAATAACAAAATGTTAATTGAGTTTTTGCTTATGGGCATGGGGAGGTGTGCCCCATATTCTGTCCAATTACATTTTTTGAAAATATCTCTTTCCTTTAAAGGGGCAGTCTAAAAAGATTTGAATCTGTGATTCAAACAACAATAAAACTGGCACCCTGCCACTTCTTTGGGAAACAGCTGAAGGATGGGGATTGAATAAATGTATCCACTTTCAAATTCATAGACAGAGCTATGAATGCAAGACCTGACCATCCATGAAATGAAAATGATAGTTTAACCACGTTCTAAAGCTTTACAGGGTTTGTTGAAAGGCAAGACAGTTGAACTAAGCTCATGAAGTATTTCTAGGTTATATTCTTCAAGTAACAATGGCTACATTTCTGAAAGAGAGTGACCTGGCTCTACCTATTTTACTGGTTTTATGACCAACTGACATCCCCCCCCCCCCCCCCCCCCCCCGGTTAGAGGGGAATAAAGCAGCCCAAGAGTTAACACACAGGAACTTTATTTAAACGTCTGAAGTAGACCTGGCACCACCTGAAAATAGCTATGCAGCGACACTCCCCATCCAACCTGACAGAGCTTGAGGGGATCTGCAGAGAAAAATGGGAGAAAATCCCCAAATACAGGTGTGCCAAGCTTGTAGTGTCATACCAAAGAAGACTCGAGGCTGTAATCGCTGCCAAAGGTGCTTCAACAAAGTACTGAATACTAATTCATGTAAATGTGATATTTCTTCTTTTTTTATACATTTACTAAAATGTCTAAAAACCTGTTTTTGCTTTGTCACTATAGTGTTTTGTTAGTAGAATTATTTGGGGGAAAAACAATTTAATCCATGTTAGAATAAGGCTGTAAGGTAACAAAATGTTGAAAAAGTGAAAGGGTCGGAATACTTTTCAAAACCTTTTTTCAGTGTTACTGCAGTGACAGTGCAGTATAACTGCAGCTCAACTGCAGTACGCTGCAGTTAACCTGCAATTCATGTTTCCAACATTTCACAGTCGATTGCAGTTACTGCACTTTACTGCAGTTTCAACACTGCTTTTTGTAAGGGATTGGCTTTTATAGCATTGCATTGCAGAGGCAGTTGCAGTGCGTTCTGTGTGCTGCATACGGGGTAGGCTGTGCCTGTAGGCTAGTCTACATGATGAGACTATTATTGATAAGAGCGAGAATATTTGTATTTGTCAAATGGCAGTCAAGCATCGATCATCATGTCACCAGAATAAGACCCTTGATATTTATTAGAAACGAGCATCAAGATCACCATACACTTTCACCACCCTGGGTGCCAATCAAATGGTAGCATAGAGCAAGTGTGGGATGCACGGTTTCTAGGTGGGATTTATTGTGTAGCTATATAATACATGAGCGCAACTTCACAATGCCCCTGCAAACTCAGTCTGAAGAAGTTTCCCAGTCCCTTCATTGAACCTACTCCTGGAAGTTGAGCACCGGCGAACCTAGGTAATTTCTCTATTTTTCGGGAGTTTGAACCTTGTTAAACTGGGAAACTAAACTTCCCACTGTATGAATAGCCTACATTCTAAATACAGCCCAGTTACCAAGGAACTTTAGCATATGTGTGTGTGACTGGGCGTAGTAGTGACATTTCATTATTATTTTGATGAATTATTTTATGTAGCTGATCCTGTCATGCCTTGAGAACCATTGTGAACTAATTGAGCAAAAGTGATGAAAAGGTTCAAGTTAAATAAATAAATAAATAATCTGTGCAGCATCATAAACAGGAATTATATCCCCTTGTTCTAGACATGTTTAATTTTACTCTATGTAATGATGATTATCCTGTGTAAGTGGCAGTCATAGGAAAATAACAAAATGTTTGAACCACATTGAATGAGGTTGTGTTGGGGGTGAGTCTACTAAAATGTAATTTGACCAAATATGGTGCCCTGGTCTTGTACTGTAGCATATTCTGGAAACAAAGAAAGAGCCTTTCATCCCTCCATTTAACACTCAGAAATGCAAAAGGCCTTGGTGTTCAATACAAAGGATGTTATTAATACTGTGGTTATTATTGAATCCCCCTTGTCCTTTCTCTTCAGACCCGTGCCACCATGTCCTTCATCGCAGACTTCTTCAAGCAGATCTTCTATCTGGGCCAGCCCGATGACTCGGTAGGGTTCTGTTCCACTTTCTAGAGGGAACGCCTCAAATCTGCTCTTTTTTCCCTTCTTGTGGTATTTCATGGGCTCCCGAGTAGTGCAGAGGTCTAAGGCACTGCATCTCAGTGCTAGAGGCGTCACTACAGACACCCTTGTTAGAATCCAGGCTGTATCAGAAATGGCCGTGATTGGGAGTCCCATAGGGCAGGGCACAATTGGCCCAGCGACGTCCGGGTTTGTCTGGTGTAGGCCGTCATCGTAAATAAGAATTTGTTCTTAACTGACTTGCCTAGTTAAATAAAGGTTAAATACAAAATGTAAAAAAAACATTTAAATGTATGTAAAAACTTACCAGGCGGTGTTTGTACATTCGTAGCCGGATAGACAGGACGGGGAGGGAGGACAGAGAAAAGTGATGGCTGTTGAGGATAAAGAAAGAGTCTGAGATACAAAATAATGGTAGTCTTGTGACTCATAAAAGGAATTCAGGAGTAGGTTATCATATTCTTTGTATGTGCTGTTCCTTCCTTTGCTTCTATACTGTTGTTCTGGATTTTGTGAAGGTATTCATTAATTAACTGCATGGCAGCTAAGTGTTCTCTCTCTCTCTCTGTCTCTTCCTCAGACCTTACCCAGTCAGGGGACTGTGACTCCTGACCCAGATTTCAATGTCGATAGGGATGTACTCATCTTGGATAAGGCCATCAAGGCCAAGGGTGAGATTGACATACACACACACACGCATGTACTCAACAAAGTGCATGTGTGTGATACATAGCTACGGGTGAAAGTAGACAGGAGGTCCCCGTACCAGGAAACTTTTTTTCTTAAATTGAAAGTATTTTAAAGTATTCATTCTATGGAGTCTCACTGGAGTATAATATAACATGTACAAAAATGTTTAATTCGATTCTTTAATTTTCATGTTAGAGAGGAGCAGTATGCCCTGTCGCAAACATCCACCCATAATTCATCACTGTTAGTCAGACAAAGGTCCTTTCCCAGATTATTTTCAAAGGATTAAAGGAGGAGCCCACATTCTCAGATAAGAGCCTATAGATATGGGAGATTTAGCCTTTGATGGACTGTGCTGTTGCAAGAAGGATCTCAACTTCATTGAGCTGAGCTATAAACCTCCCCTTGGAAGTGAATGAGGAAATGACGTGTCTAATTTCAATATGCAATTGATCTTGTCACATTGAATTCACTGCAGAGCCTCTTGAAAGGATTTCAGTATAGTTGTGTTCTGATGAAACAGGTTTGAAAAGGACCTGATTCCTACATGAAAGATGACATCACTCAGGGCTTTTGGCAAGTCTGGGTTGCGTACTACAGTGGCTTGCGAAAGTATTCCCCCCACTTGGCATTTTTGCTATTTTGTTGCCTTACAACCTGGAATTAAAATTGATTTTGGGGGGGTTTGTGTCATTTGATTTACACAACATGCCTACCACTTTGAGGATGCAAAATATTTTTTATTGTGAAACTAACAAGAAATAAGACAACAAAAAAAAACTATTCACCCCCCAAAGTCAATCATTTGTAGAGACACCTTTTGCAGCAATTACAGCTGCAAGTCTCTTGGGGTATGTCTCTATAAGCTTGGCACTTCTAGCCACTGGGATTTAGGCCCATTCTTCAAGGCAAAACTGCTCCACCTCCTTCATTTTGGATGGGTTCCGCTGGTGTACAGCAATCTTTAAGTCATACCACAGATTCTCAATTGGATTGAGGTCTGGGCTTTGACTAGGCCATTCCAAGACATTTAAATGTTTCCCCTTAAACCACTCAAGTGTTGCTTTAGCAGTATGCTTTGTGTCATTGTCATGCGGGAAGGTGAACCTCCGCCCCAGTCTCAAATCTCATGAAGACTGAAACAGGTTTCCCTCAAGAATTTCCTTGTATTTAGCACCATCCATCATTCCTTCAATTCTTCAATTGAGCATGTGTGTAGTGTTGGACATTATACCAACACTTCAGGACTTTTTCGATCCTAGTTTGGTACTAGAATGTTTGTTTCAGTACTGTCAAATGTGTCTCACGTTATATACGGATTGTCCATCTTGTAATTTGTCTGAAACTTCTCAAGGGGGCAGTAGCTAACCAGGCTACTTGCGCATGCAGCTGACACAGTGTGAGCCACTTTTGAGAAGAAAACAAGGGGGAAAGAGAAAATGCTGACAGCATGGCTACTTATAACAGAAACATCATACCTCCACGCCTGCAGTTTGTTGACAAAATTGTCTGCAGAAGCAAACTATTGTAAGACGTTGCTTATAAAGCAGATGAGGGCCAGCCTACTGAAACAACTAAGAAAAACTATATTAAACATGACTTTTACATTGTAACGTTAGTCTACTAGCAACTAAATTGGAATAATTTGAGTAACAATAACATGAACATATATTCAGCATGGCATTCATGTGAGCATTGTAATATATGATTACAACCCAAAAGTAATGTGAAATGCACTCATAACTTGACAGCAAGATATTTAGACTACTACAGCCAGCAGCCCTGGGTGGAGCATTGCACCATGGGAAGTGAAATGCACTCTGGGAATCGTAGTTTGCTGTGTAAAATTCATTATATTTCTGTGGTGTGTGATAGACTATTGCAATATAGAAGCTTTTCGAAATGAGCTTCAGTGTTTTTATGTCTATTTTTAAACTAAACTATTAGTTTAATACATTAATTGATTATGCTGTAATGAATCATACGCCTCACGAATGTCATTTGACCCAATATTATGGGCCTAGATGAGCAAATTAACACTGTGTATCAAAAAGAAAGACCATTGTAGATATTCTTCTGTTATTTACTTTAATAAGACATTGCCTACAGAATATATTCTATCTGTTATTTTAGTTTTACCATGTATTATTCAACGTTGCATACATTTTCAAACTTTATTCCCCCTTTCTGGTCTTCTGTGGGAATAGAACACACATCCCTGGCGTAGCGACTGCTATGCTCTTCCAACTGAGCCACGCGGTTATCTGTGGTATTGAGTATCGTTTTGGTATTGAGTATCATTTCGGTATCAAGGATCATGATACTAAACCTGGTATTGGTAAAAAAAAACACGTGTGAAGATGTCCGTTTTTTCATTGTTTGTTGCTGGTGAGTAGTCAGGGTTGCCTCACCGTAAGGCCGGGGTCACACGTATTAATAAAAAAACAGATGAGGGCTCATGGATTAGGCAACATACGCAACAGTGTTTCTTATTGAACAAGTCCCTCCATCTTGTGATGTAGGTGTGGATGAGAACACCATCAATGATGTGCTGGTGAGGAGGTGCAACGCCCAGAGACAGTAGATCAAAGCTACCTATGAGAGGGCTAAAGGCAAGGTAAGATGTGACACATGCACACTTAACAACACACTAGTTGTGTTTGGTTTAGCATGTGCGGCTGGCGGCGGGTGGGTGGAGTTTGCACTTTAGGGCCAATGGAATGATGCCAAACGTGCAAACACACACACACTTGTGTATGACTGTGGAAGAGTGTGTCACCCCTCTCTCTGCAGCCTCTGGAGACTGCCCTGAAGTCAGCCCTAAAGGGAGACCTGGAGGATGTGGTTCTGGCTCTGCTCAAGACGCCAGCCCAATATGACGCCCAACAGCTCAAACAGGCCATGAATGTAAACATGCACGCACCTAGTCACTCACTATAACTCAGAATAGAGGCAAAAGGTGGGACTTTTACAACTGGTGGGACTGTTTTAATATGTGAGGAGACGGTGCTGACGAGTATCTACTGTACTTTAGATTTCATGATGTGCAGTGTGTGTGAGGTGTCTGGTATAGCGGTAGACCTGAAAATGAGCTATTATTGAATAAGTGTAGGTAGTCCCTCCATGTTTTGTGTTTGGGGCATAATTAACACTGCCCTGCACTTCCTGTTTGTGTTATCCGATCCTGGACTTTTCTTAGCTTTACGACTGATGTGACCTGACCCTTTTGTCCTTGTTGACTGTTCACACCCCTCCCCTCTCGACTTCTCTCTCAGGGATTGGACACAGATGAGGATACTCTGGTTGAGATTCTGGCCTCCAGGACCAATAAGGAGATCAGAGAGATAAAGAAAGTCTATAAGGGAGGTGTGTCAGCAATATGTAAATGTGTCTATGTAAATGTCCTGTATGTGATATTTACAACGCACCAATAATCATGGCATTTTCTTTGCTAGAAAACAAAAAGGAGCTAGAGGATGACATCAAATCTGACACAAGCGCAGACTTCAGGAATGCTCTGCTCTCGCTCTGCAAGGTGTGTTTATTTACAGTTTGTTTAAACATGTTTAAAGATACATAGTTTGGCACAATTAACATCACTCCCCCTCTCTCTCACTCGCATACTGTAGGCTACTAGGAATGAGGATACCATGGTGAACCAGGAACTTGCTGACAGTGATGCCAGGGTATGGAGGAGAGGAAAAGAGTGAATGTGTGTCAGAATCAAGGTTGGGCACCGCAAAGAGTCGATGTGTAATGCGAACCCTGTGTGTGTGATGCCCGTGCCTACTGTATCTGTCTATAGGCCCTGTATGAGGCTGGAGAGAAGAGGAAGGGAACAGACTGCTCTGTCTTCATTGACATTCTGACCTCCAGAAGTGCTCCTCAGCTCCGCCAAAGTGAATATACACACAAACTGCACATGTATACACATTTGGTAAAGAAGACATTGCCCAATAAGCTTACACTATTTATTGTCTCACCACCTGTTCATTATGTCGTAACCCTATAGTGTGATTTGTTTTTGTCATCAGTTAGACCAGGGGTGTCAAACATGCGGCCCACAAGCACATTCAATCCGGCCTGCGGGTGCTTTGGTGGTGGGGGCGTTATTTTATATATTTAGTCAACATTTTAAATGACTAAAACCAAATCCAAACTGTGTACCAATGATAGTGGACCTACATTCATAGTCCCTTCACTCTGTCCAGCTTACTAACAGTCATTGAAACAAAAGCATAACAGTCAGGGAGCATCAAAAATTCTAAACGTGATAGATAGGAACATATTTTGGGGGACTGCGAGGACATATATTCAATTTGAAGACCGCACATTTTGATGAAGTCGGGCGAAGCAACATTTGTCCAGAATTTATTTTAGACACTTCATACATTTTTTCACTGCAAATACCTGAGTGTGGACCTTCATTTTTAATCATAGAATGTTACTTTTAGTCAACGCACCACAAATACTAATAGAATCTAGATGTGTGTGTGGAGGCTTTTTCCTTTTTCATACACTGCATGTGCAAACACACATGGTTGATACTGTATAATCATTTTGAGTACATAATCCTTTCCCCCTCTCTTTCTCTCAGTGTTTGAGAGGTACTCCAAGTACAGTAAGGTGGATGTGGCAAAGGCTATTGACCTGGAACTGAAGGGAGACATTGAGAACTGTCTGACTGCCGTAGGTGAGAGAGCACAGCCAGGTCCAAGCCTAGTAACGTTGCACAGATGTTCCAATGTCCTCAAATAATCTGTGCATCACCCTCAATCCATGTCTTCTGCTGCCTCACACCCTTCACTAGTCCTTAGTCCTGTAACATTACACCAGGGCTCCATTTTCTTCATTCAGATGAGGCCACACTGAGCAAAATAACACTAGTCTCTCGAGACTAAAACAATCAGCACTTTTTTTTATAAATAGATGTGATGGCACATTACCCAAGGCATATTCATATTATCCAATTATTGATTGCAAATGCCTGTTTATCATTTCATGGCTGTTTTGTTTTGTGTGAGGACAATGTCTGATTTAAGAAAATACCATAGTACCAGCTGGCAAGTGTCTTATCTGACATTTTCAACCTCTCCCTGACCCAGTCTGTAATTACCTGCATGTTTCAAGCAGACCAACATAGTCCCTCTGCCCAAGAACGCCAAGGTAACCTGTCTAAACGGCATCTGTAGCCATGAAATGCTTTGCAAGGCTGGTCATGGCTCACATCACCACCATCCCAGACACCCCAGACCCACTCCAATCCTCATACCACCCCAACAGATCCACAGATGACTCAATCTCTACTGCTCTCCACACTGCCCTCTCCCATCTGGACAAGAGGAATACCTATGTAAGAATGCTGTTCAGCAGCTATAGCTCAGCATTCAACACCAAGCTCATCACTAAGCTCAGTACCCTGGATCCTGAACTTCCGGACTGGCCACCTCCAGGTGGAGAGAGTAGGCAGCAACACACCCTCATCGTGGGGGCATGCATAGTTCCCTCATGTACTCCCTGTTCACCCACGACTACATGACCGCACACGACTCCAACACCATCATTAACTTTGCAGACTTTACGACGTTGGTAGGACCGATAACCTACATGAAGAAACAGCCTATAGGGAGGAGGTCAGGGACCTGGCAGTATGGTGCCAGAACAACAACCTCTCCCTTACCATCAGCAAGACAAAGGAACTGACCGTGGACTACAGGAAACAGGAGGACGGAGCACGCCCCCCATCTAAATCAACAGGGCTGTAGTGGGGCAGGTTGAGAGCTTAAATTCCTCAGTGTCCACATCACTAAGGAATTCAAATGGTCCACACAGATGAACACAATCGTGAAGAAGGCACGACAACACCTCTTCTCCCTCACGAGGCTGAAAAGATTTGGCATGGGCCCTCAGATCCTCAAGAAGTTCTAAAGCTGCACCATATCTTGACTGGCTGCATCACCACTTGGTGTGGCAACTGCTTGGCATCCAACCGCAAGGCGCTACAAAGAGTAGTGCGTACGTCCCAGTACATCACTGGGGCCCGAGGTCCCTGCCATCCAGGACCTCTTTACAAAGAGTTGTCAGAGGAAGGCCCCACAAATTGTCAAAGACTTCAGACACCCAAGTCATAGACTGTTCTCTCTGCTTTCACATGGAAAGCGATACTAATGCGCCAAGTCTGGAACCAACAGGTAAATAGTTAACCAAATAGCTACCCGGACTATCTGCATTGACTCTTTTTGCACTAACTCTTTTGACTCATCACCTACACTGCTACTGTTTATTACCTATCCTGTTGCCTATATGTACATATTTACCTCGACTACCTAGTACCCCTGCACATCGACTTGGTATTGGTACCCCGTGTATATACCCAAGTTATTGTTACTCATTATGTATTTATTCCTGTTTTTTTTAAATTAAATTTCTCTCTCTGCGTTATTGGGAAGGGCAGTTAGTAAGCATTTCACCATTAGTCTACACCTGTTGTTTACAAAGCATGTGACAAATAACATTTGTCTCGAGACAGCTTTGGAGAATGCCCCTTCTTGTCGATGCTGTCACCTGACTGTTTTTCTTTTCTGTCTTTCAGTGAAGTGTGCTGGAAGCAAGCCGGTTTTCTTTGCTGAGAAGCTAAACTTGGCAATGAAGGTGTGTTAACTGTTAAACATTGTTACATGTTATGTACCAGATGAGGTTGCCCTGGGTCCTGATCATTAGGGTACACAACAAAGATATTTAAAAAAAGAAAATGTGCATTTCTTATTGGACAAATCCTGGTAGTTCTTCCCTGTTTCAGTCCATTTTCTACTTAATAAATACGACCCTGTTATAAGATGTGACAATCTACACAAGAACACTGGTTATGCACATACTGTACAAGACAGCACAAACAGATCTGGATTCAGGCTAAGGAGCTTCCACTATCCGGTTATACATCTTCAGTTTGTGTCTGTGCCATACCCCAGGGTAAAGGAACCAGGACCAATATTCTGACCCGGGTCATGGTGAGCAGGTCTGAAGTTGACCTGGCCCGGATTAAACAGGAGTACAAGAAGACGTTTGGGAAAACCCTCTCCCAGGAAATTCTGGTGAGCAAACATCTCCACTTTCTTTAGTGGCAATAAAAGACAAGTTACTCTTTTCCCAGATTAAGCCTAGTCCTGGACTAAAAATCGAATTAAACAGATCCTCCATTGAGAATGTTTTATATCCAGGACTAGACTTAATCTGGTCTGGGGAACTGACACCACCCCCTCCGAGTTAAGTAATGCATCACATGGTATAAGGCATTCTGATTACTAGGTCCAATCGGCATCTGGACAAAAGACAAACCATTTGGGAAATATGGCATCTGAAAATAATTGAACTAAAATTTTATAATGGTGTGACATGTCTAAACATGATTGACCTTTACATTTTGCAGAGTAACTCTGTGCTCTGTCTATTACCTCCTTAGGATGACACCAAGGGAGACTATGAGAAGATCCTACTGGCCCTGTGTGGAAGTGACAACTAACTTTCTCTCAGATCTCACCTGGAACCAATTACCACAGTGCATGAGTGCCAATGGAGAATAATGTACATAAATGTTCCCCTCCCAAATGCAAAATATTATGGTTCATGATAACTGTGAAATAGCAGTCATGATGTATTTTCTCTACCTGCTAGCAGCAATGAGCACAGTAAACATGGTAAGCAGCATTGACAAATATTTAGCCAAGCTTCAGCAGACTTGAGGATCTATAGTGGAATATACCAGACACCATTTGAGTGGCAAGAATATGATGTAGCCTGGATAACTGGTCCTTTGTGCAAATAAAGCTTTTTATGTTGCTTCAAATTGCCTTTATTGATCTGTATGTATATTTTTTATTCTATCCTACATTGCACGTTTGCCTATAGCCCATGAGGTCTAATTTGAGAATGACCCGCCAACAATGAACCTCTTAAGAACTGTCATGAAATATATTCACAACAGATTCAGTTGTAATACACAGACAGACATGGCATGTGTAATTAATACAAATATAGGATCTCGCCCTCAATTTTAAATGGACTTCATTGTAGACGGGATTTGGAAGGATGGTCATGTGAGACTTCAGCTATGTTACATATAAGGCAGAGGAGGCTGGTGGGAGGAGCTATTGGAGGATGGGCTCATTGTTAAGGCTGTAATAGAATAAAGGAAATGGTATCAAACGCATCAAACATATGGAAACCACGTTTGACTTCGTTCCATTAATCCCATTCCATCCATCATAATGCGCCTGTCCAGGGTAGCCTAGTGGTTAGAGCATTAGACTAGTAACCGAAAGGTTGCAAGTTCAAATCCCCGAGCTAACAAGGTACAAATCTGTCCTTCTGCCCCTGAACAGGCAGTTAACCCACTGTTCCTAGGCTGTCATTGAAAATAAGAATTTGTTCTTAACTGACTTGCCTAGTAAAATAAAGGTAAAAAAAATAATAATAATTCCAAGCTACTCAATACTGCCCCCTAGTCACAAAGAAGTTAAGCATATCATTCCCTTATCAATAGGACACGTCACTGCACTCTACACTCCTCTGTAAACTGGTCATCTCTGTATAGCTGTCACAAGACCCACTGGTTGATGCTTATTTACAAAACCCTCTTAGGCCTCACTCCCCTCTATCTGAGATATATACTGCAGCCCTCATCCTCCACATACAACACCCGTTCTGACAGTCACATTCTGTTAAAGGTCCCCAAAGCACACACATACCTGGGTCGCTCGTCTCTGCAGCTAGTGACTGTAACGAGCTGCAACAAACACTCAAACTGGACAGTTGTATCTCCATCTCTTCATTCAAAGACTCAATCATGGACACTCTAACTGACAGTTTTGGCTGCTTCGCATGATGTATTGTTGTCTCTACCTTCTTGCCCTTTGTGCTGTTGTCTGTGCCCAATAATGTTTGTGCCATGTTTTGTGCTGCTACAATGTTGTGCTGCTACCATGTTGTGTTGCTATCTTGTTGTTGTCATGTTGTGTTGCTACCATGCTGTGTTGTCATGTGTGGCTGCCATGCTATGTTGTTGTCTTAGGGCTCTCTTTATGTAGTGTTGTGGTATATCTCTTGTCGTGATGTGTGTTTTTTCCTCCCCGCAGAAGGCCTTTTGCCTTTTGGTAGGTTGTCATTGTAAATAAAAATGTGTTCTTAGCTGACTTGCCTAGTTAAATAAAGGTTAATAATTATATAAAAAATGTAATATATTCATTCTATTTCTATGTGTGCTACTGCTGCATTTTGAGGGACGTTGCCTAGGGAACCATAGACTCTACAGTATGAAGATAGGTTCAGAAGATTGCTTCTCCAATAGAAATCCCTAATCACACTTATAGGCGATGTCATGGCGATGTTGGCTAGCTCAGGGGTTCCCTAACTTTTTCACTCACCCTTCCAGCGTGGCACATCTATTTCAATGGGCACAAGCACTGTAACACCAACTGTTCACACCCCTCTTGTTGGCGGAGAGAAAATGTTGTAGGTTTAAAGCTTATTTCATGCAATTCTCCACATTTTGTCATGGGATGCAGAGAACATTTTGCCGTTTTTGAGCTAATTTTATTGCAATTCTATACATTTTGCCATGTCTAATGTATATTCATGTGATATTTGAGCGACTCAAACATTGCAACAAAATATATGGGATAAAAATTCTTAGCTGGCATGGGCTAGTTAATCTGGACATTTCTGACAAGTTATAAATAGCTCTAAGGTTCGCAATGACTGACATGACAAGAGGAAAACTGATCATGCACTACCTCATTTCAAAATTGCACCCTGTGCATTCTACTGTTGACTGTTGCAGCTTTCAAGAGTAAGTTGAAAGCTGGACTGAGTTCCCCTTAGACCCCACAGTTTGGGAACCAATGGCTAGCTAAGCTCCTGTAGCAACACATTATCGGATCTAACGGTCATCTCGTGGCGAACTGTGCTTATGCAGGCCTTCAAATCAAAGGCAGTCCTTTGATATGAAGTTGTTTTTGACGAAAATGAAAACGTGACTGTTTATCACTTTCACAAGATGTGAGTAATAACATGTTCAGCCTCTTAAGACATTGACTAGATTTTGAGGAAATTAACAACTAAGGAAGAATCTTTCACTTCTCTCATTGACTTCTCAAACTGTTTAGTCTGTTTCGCAAGCGTTCCCGGAAGTCTTGCGATGTTGCGCCTTTGGGTTTAAAAACTGTGATTTGGGTTTAAAAACTGTGGTTTCATCACGTTGTTATTAAGAGTCCATGTTACAGCTGAAAAGGACTCAACCACATGATTGCCCTACCATCCCATAAAGTCAGCTGTTCATTCCACAAAATATTTTTGCTAAAAATATAAACAGTTATGGTTATTTTCATCCATAAGTCTGTTACACAGTTATACGTAATTGTGACAGCCCTAATAAACGAATGCAATCCCCTCATTCATCATGCGCGGGAATGTGAGGTGTTTTCAATTATGGTCCGCCAAGAGCAGTGTAAAGGGAGGTTCTATCTCACTGATCTATAAAGCAAACAAATGGGGGGGGGGGACACGGTGGCCCTGCACTAGGCTACTGCAGTTACAAAAGTGTTACAAAAAAAGTACAAAAGGCCAGCATCCCGGAGTCACCTCACTGTTGACATTGAGACTGGTGTTTTGCGTGTACTATTTAATGGAGTTGCCAGTTGAGGACTTGTGAGGCGTCTGTTTCTCAAACTAGACACGCTAATGTACTTGTCCTCTTGCTCAGTTGTGCACCAGGGCCTCCCTCTCACTGACAAGTTTCAGAAGAAAGTGCTTTGTTTCTGGCCATTTTGAGCCTGTAATCGAACCTACAAATGCTGATTCTCCAGATACTCAACTAGTCTAAAGGCAGCCAGTTTTATTGCTTATTAAACAAGTTTTCAGCTGTGCTAACATAATTGCAAAAGGGTTTTCTAATGATCAATTAGCCTTTTAAAATGATAAACTTAGATTAGCCATTGGAACACTGGAGGGATGGTTGCTGATAATGGGCCTCTAGATATTCCATAAATAAAATCTGCCGTTTCCAGCTACGATAGTAATTCACAACATTAACAATGTCTACACTGTATTTCTGATCAAATTGATGTTATTTTAATGGCCAAAAAAAAGCTTTTTTTTCTCCAAAAAAAACAAGGACATTTAAGTGACCCCAAACATTTGAACAGTAGTGTATAGACACACCCCTCAAGTATGGAAACACTTCTGAAAGAAGTAAAATGCTCTACGCATTTGACTGGTTTGTGCCCAATTGTTACCGCCCCCAGTTAGAGGGGAATAAAGCAGCCTTAGTGTTGCAAAGGAACTTTATTTAAACATTCAAGGAAGATGAGTATGGGAATGTACACTGAACAAAAATATAAAACGCAACATAAGGTGTAACGTAGACGCAGGAAGCAGGTGCAGTTAGTGAGTTTAGTATCAATTAACCTGGAATGATGCAAAACAAGAGAAGCATCACACAGAAACAAACACTACCTGAAAACTAGTAACAAAAGAGTGCTATTAGAAGGGTAAATAAGCAGGGAGCAATGAGGTCCAGTTATGACTGATGAGATGCAGGTGTGCGTGAAGATGGGTTGCCACCCGTTAGCATGCACAATTTTTGCAGGGCTTCCTCGATGTCGAGGAGAGGTGGAGTGTTGTGCGGGACATAGTCAGCCAGGAGACCAGGAACCACTGGCCTTAAGAGGGAAACGTGAAAAGAGGGTGAACTCTGGTAGTTGGAGGGGAGTTGTAATCTGTATGTTCAGTTGTTAATTCTGGGCATACTCCGCCCAAGGAAGGAATCGGGCCTGTCATGACAAATAGTGTCCTCTGCGTCACAATGGGATTCTATAAACTATTAGCGTCCGTTGCTGTATCAACGGTGTGATGACCTAATGATTAGAGTTTGAGATTACCGCCTAAATGACATTCTTTTCATCGTCGCTATGCAAACAAGGCAGAGTTCCGACCACAATTTCGCCGTTTGAACAAGTTGCTTAACTAATCAAATGAAAACATTAATTCAAACTACTTTTGGGTACCTTGTTAACATTACAACATGAAATCCATGTCTTAAACATCGTTACTGGCAGACAAAGTGTAATCTGCTTGACACATTAAAGTTACTTACTTTACGAAGTAAGTAAGTCTCCACTCCATTCATATGCAAATTCGTTTTTTTATCTGGGTCTCACAATATGATAAAGCAAGAAAACTTGACAGATAATGACAACAGGATCTGATGTCCTCCATTACCAACTACATAACATCAGGTGTATCCAGGTCTGGGTGTTAGGCAGAACCCCTAGCTCCTGGAGAACAGGAGCAGAATTTAGAGGGAACAGGTAGGAGACCGAGACAAACACACAGGTTACACTTTACTGTGAGAAAATATGATTAGTGCAGTGTTAGAAATGGGAGATATGTACTTTAACACTTTTGGAAGGTATAGCTTACCTCAAGCTGGTCCCCCTCCGACTCAGAGCACAAAGAATCAGAGTGATCTGAACTCACTGGTTCCGGTGGATGGGACACCTCCCCTCTGTCTGTCTAGCGAAGACACCTAGTTAAGGTCATTTGGAGTTACCATAATTGCTTACACCTATCCATTTGATTAATCAGGTTTACCTTATAGCTAGACACCTCAATATGACAGACATATAACTACATCAGTAGAGGCTGCTGAGGGGGAGGACGGCTTATAATAATGATTCGAATGGAGTCAATTGAATGATATCAACCACATGGAAACCACGTGTTGGATACCATTCCTTTCAAGCCATTCCAGACATTATTATGAGCCATCCTCCCCTCAGCAGCTTCCACTGAACAATAGGTATAGCTAGCAAGATGGAAAATGGTTGTACATAGCTACATACGTCCAGTTATCTAATAAAAACTTAACGTTATCCTGAATGGTTGTCGAGATCAGTGGTTTCTTCATAGTACTTCGCCTGTTTGGAAAGATAAAAGAAAAATCTGAGGGATGCCATTGAAGTGCAAGCTACAATAACAGTAGTTAGCTAGAGTTAGATAAATAAAACAGCCACTGTAAATGGCTAGGCAGGCTGAGGTAAATAAGTACAGTAGCTAGTAACGTCAATCTAAAAACAGATTAAATTATTATATAAAGACATGGTGTAAAGACATGTATATAAAGACACAAAGTGTGTTCTCTTTCCAGTCCTCTGAAGCAGCAGGTAGTCAGGTTGTCACCATCAAAAACACAATCCATGGAGAGCAATTCTGAGGAAATAATTTTGCGTGGACTGCGCGAGTGTTTATGCAGTGAAATAGAACTGCCTGCAATCTCCTTCCTTCACAAGCGCTATGAAGTAAAATAGAGCCAAGCAACCAGCATAGCAATGGACGCTTTGGTTCATTTTGTAATCCGGTCAGAATGTTCTCGCAACAGCCCTAGCAACAGAAGCTAGAACTCGTCGAATCCCATTGTGGCGCAGAGGGGACACTATTTGGCATGACAGGCCCACTCCACCTGCCGGTCCTCAGGAACCTCCCAAGCTCCAGGTTCTCTCTCCACCTGCCTGTTCGACTGAGGCCAGTACCTGGAGGTGAGGCTGACTGTGACCCCCAGCTTCTCCATGAAGGCTTTCCATACCCGTGATGTGAATTGTGGGCCTCCAGAAGGCCATAGTGCCAGAAGACCTGCTGGAACAGTGCCTCAGTGACCTGGAGAGCGGTAGGGAGCCCAGACAGGGATGAAACGGCATGATTTAGAGAATCTGTCCACTATTAGCAAAATTATGGTAAAACCATCAAAAGAGGGGAGATCAGTACCAAAGTCAATGGACTGACGAGACCACGGACGCTGAGGCACAGGAAGGAGTTGTACTGTTGGAGCGTTGCGGGGGGATTTGGATTGTCAATTCAGGTTCAGATTGTGCTCAGTGGGGTACGTCCTGCGCCAAAGTGGGCCACTAATATTTATCAGAAAGGGATTGATAGTGTGGGTGATAGAGTGTCCAGTGGCGAGGGATGTGTGTGCCCAGGCCAACAGCCGAACGCTCAGCCCTGTGGGAACATAGCTGCGCTCTGGAGGGCAGGAGTGGGTTTCACTCCAGAGCCTGGCAGATGTCCACATCTACATCCCAACACACAGGGCCAAAAATATGGCAGGACCAATTGATTGGCTGGTGGACACTCACAGGGCTCTCAACCGGCATGGAACCACAGGATACGGAAAAGCAGGTCCTCCGACATCCTGATCACCAAGCGGTAATTTTCCTACTTGACCATGTGATGTTGGAGCCACAGGAGATCAAGGATTACCTTGTGTACAGGTGCGGAGGGAAGGCTTTCCTGGTGCATAGGTCCCACCGTGAGGGTGCTGTGATGTGTATCACTGAGCTGAATCCCAAAGGTTCTGTGTCCAGAGCTTGGATAGGAAAAGGAGAGGAGAACGGGTATGAGGTTAAGTTCAGGGAGGAGGCGAGGACCTGGTCGATGAAGTTCCACTAGAGCTAGATACAACACTTGAACAACAGCCAGCGAAATAGGAACCGTAAAGGGTTTGGCAGAAAACAATGAAAATGGAATACTCATGCCAACCCTGGGATATGGAAGGTCACGTGGCCGCCCCTCTGCACTAGTGGAACATACCGGTGGATGCCCTAACCATGGAGGTTAGGGCGTACCGGACACCACTGACACCGGTAACCCTCCTGGCCGCAATAGGGACAGAGCCCCAGCTGTCTCTGGCGATGCCACGGAGAGGTGTTGCCCCTACCTCCATGGGGTTCAGGTTCAGAATGGTCAACAAGGAGGGAGAGAGGCAATGGGGGTACAGACGCTCCCAAAGGTTATCCAGACGGATGACCATTGGATTGAGTGAGTCGAAGGTTAAAGTGTCATCTCAGCATGCCAACTGCAGCTTGACCTCTTCGCGCAACCCTCTTCTGAATAGGGTGCAGAGCGCCCGGTTCATTCCATCCGCTGGATGCTGCTACTGTCTGAAAGGTGAGTGCTTATGCCACCGTGGTCTGGCCTTCCTGCCGTAGTTGGAGTAGGCGCTCACCCCCCTCTGGTCGATGGTCGAAGACCCCGCTGAACCCCTCATAGGAACCAAGATCCGCCAGACAACCGTAGCCCACTCCAACGCTCACCTGGTCTGCAGGGAAATAACCGTGGCAACCTTAGACCTCTCAGTGGTCTGGGCTCTCATCTGATGAGTGAAAGAGGGAGCACTGGAGTAGGAAGCCACATGATTTGGATGGAGACCCGTCATTTGTCTGGGAGGGACAAATGGGCATCGTTGACATGGGCGGACTATTGGACAGGCTGGGGTGCTGGCTCGACCCGTGGTGGAGAATCCTCCAGTGGTTGGAGGTGACACCCCTCTGGAAATGTCGAAGAACCCAGAGGACCTCTTCCATAGCCATCCCCAGTTGTGCCAGCTGGTCGTGGTGTTGGAGAAGTAAGTGTCTCTATTTGCTGACCATCTGGGAGATGTCCTGCGTAACTTGACTGCTGATTCCATTTGGTGAGGTAGTATTTTGTAACGTAGACACAGGTAATCAGGATGCAGTTAGTGAGTTCAATAACATGGACCAAAACAAGAGCAGCACCTGGCATGAAAACACAAGCAATACTACCTGAAAACTAATGATAAAGAGTGATATAAGAAGGGTAAGTAATCAGGGAGTAATGAGGTCCAGGTGTGAGTGATGATGAGACGCAGGTATGCGTAATGGTGGTTGCCAGGTGTGTGTAAATATGGGTTGCCAGGACCAGTGGTTAGTTGACCGGCGACGTCGAATGTCGGAGGGGAGGAGTGGGACTAGACATGACAGTTGGTCCCATGTTTCATGAGCTGAAGTAAAAGATCCCAGAAATGTTCTATATGCACAAAAAGCTTATTTCTCTCAAATGTTGGGCACAAATTTGTTTACATCTTTGTTAGTGAGCATTTCTCCTTTGTCAAGAAATCCATCCACTTGACAGGTGTGTCACATCAATTAGCTGATTAAACAGCATTATCATTACACAGGTACACCTTGTGCTGAGGACAATAAAAGGCAACTCTAAAATGTGCAGTTTTGTCACACAACACAATGCCACAGATGTCTCAAGATTTGAGGGAGCGTGCAATTGACATGCTGACTGAAGGAATGTCCACCAGAGCTGTTACCATAGAATTGAATGTTCAATTCTCTACCATAAGCCACCTCCAATGTCATTCTAGAGAATTTGGCAGTATGTCCAACTGGCCTCACAACCGCAGACCACGTGTAACCATGTAGCCCAGGACCCCCACTTCTTCTACCTGCACATATTGCAATACAGCTATACACCAAGGCAGCATAAAACATTAGTAACAAATAACTGTTAAGAACAATCTACACTTCACACAACTCACTTTGGGCATGCACACCATCCTAGAAGTCCAGCGATATGAGTGGGTTCAGTTGTTGATGGGCAGAGACAAAGATGTTGCTCTCTACCACTGCTTGAGGGAGACTGCAAGTATTGTGTGACCTGTATGGTCAAGATGATGAGCAGATGTCCGGCCCCCTAACAACCTTCCTAGCAACCTATCCGGAAACAGCTCCCACAGGTCAGGGGGAGTTTGTGCTAACCTGCTGTTTTTGACTCTCTCTCTCTCTCTCTCTCTCTCTCTCTCTCTCTCTCTCTCTCTCTCTCTCTCTCTCTCTCTCTCTACGGCAGCTGCTGTTTCGACCTCTGAAAGCTGCAATATGTAACTTTTTGGGCGATCTGACCAAATTCACATAGAAATGTGTGTTATAGATATGTCATTTTCATTGAAAGCAAGTCTAAGAAGCAGTAGATATGTTCAACTGTATGTGCGTAATTTCTATGCTTCCCATTCTTATGTTTCGTTTTTTGCGTCTTTTACTTTCAGTTTTGTACACCAGCTTTAAATAGCTGAAAATACAATATTTTTGGTTATTGAAAATATATTTCACAGTAGTTTGGATGGGACAATGATTACTAACACTATATATTGCTTGTTTTGTCAAATAAACGGAAAGTAGACAAACTATGTTAGCAACCAGGAAATGGTGTAGTGATTTCTGCATATTGCACCTTTAAGGGAACCCCTTTGGGCTAAATTACACTCCCAGAGGCAAAACTTTCATAGCCTAACGCCTCGATCACACCAACATTGGTTTCGCAGATAGAACAATGAGACAGTTATTTCACCGGATGTATAAATTTGAAGCATCCATTTTGCGTTTCCACTCACTACCAAATATACCAAATATGGTAGTGAGAGGAAGCCTACTGGCCAGCTGTGGGAGTGGATTTGGGCAGACATTCGGCAGATTTTCTCACTGATGACACATTTGATCTCAATACAGTTATCAACAAACTGGACTACGTTTTGTAGACTTTACCCTTTGCAAAATATTTTAAAAAGCACGTTGTTTAGAAGGAGTACAAAGGCGAATGGAGTTATTGCACACGTGCACTTCACAGAGGTGGCGTTCCCTGACGGAAATATGCGGATGCATGCTAGAACGCGTCAATTGGATCTTGCTAGTTCGTGCTTGGCTATGCCCACTTCCTTGCTTGTTCTGCCCACTATGACTCATTTATTCCCATTGGAAACGACAGGTTGTGGTCTATCTTGGTTTAGTTATAAAACATCTTTGTAGTTATTTCATTTTGGTACACCTGGGACCAGATTCACAACACCTTCTTAAGAAGAAATGTCTTCTTAACTGCCATTTTTCCTAAAGAAGAAAGTTAAGCAAATGTCTTATGTTTCTTCTTAAGCAAAACATTAAGAAGAAATTAGATTCTTGAAAATAAAGTTATTGGAAATGTTCTTAATTCCAAGACAGCTAAACCGTTGTCTTAAACTCAGGTCAGTGAGAGAAAAAGCAATTGAAAGCAATTGCTAGATAGCTAGCAAAAACGGTTGCCTGGCAACACACATCTTAATAATATTTGTAATAAGATTTTTGAGAAGAAAATCATTCAATCTTGAGATATTGTTGAGTAATTTGACTTACGAAGCATTTTATGAACTTCTTTATTTGTTTCTTAAGAAGCTTCTTACATTTTTGCGTAAGAAGTGTTTTGTGAATCTGGACCCCGAAGTACATACATTTCCAATAGAACGCTGGGTTTGCCTTGCTGCATTGCGTTGCAGAGGCAGTTGCAGTGCGTCCTGTGTAGTGCATATGGGGTAGGCTGTGTCGGTAGACTAGTCTAGATGATGAGATTATTATTGTTAAGAGCGATAATACTTGTATTTCTCAAACAGCAGTCAAGCATCATGTCACCAGAATAAGACCCTTGATGTTTATTAGAAAGGCGCATCAAGATCACTCTGCACTTTCACCAGGAGGTTGGTGGCACCTTAATTGGGGAGTACGGGCTCATGGTAACGGCTTGAGCGGAATAAGTGGAATGGTATCACATACATCAAACACATTATTTCCACGTGTTGGATGCCATTCAATTTGCTGCATTCAAGCCATTATTATCCTCCCACCAGCAGTCTCCAATGTTCATCATAACTTGTTTCATTTGTAGCCTAATAAACTTAATGGTTTCTCGAGTCCTCGTGGAAGGACCACACACCATATCATCTCGTGACTCCAAGTTTATTTTGATATTATTTATAGTTGCGCATCAAGTCCTTTCCACCGACATTTCTCGCATAATTCATTTTACTGATACAAACAGATCCCACCATGTTGAACAAACAAATGATTTGTCGGCATTTAACATTTTACCTTAACTCCCTGTTTCCATCAGAGCTGTTTTGATTTACTCACATACAAAACTGGAATGGAAACGTGGTTTAAGAAATCTATTTTTACCTCTCAATTTGTAGTGTATATATTAAATATGTAATTTGTTAACATCAACTCAAGAGGGCAATTGAACATTCCACATCTGTTTTCATTTAACCAAATTGTGTCAGGATTTTCAATTTTCCTTACTGGACTTCATGGAAACTTTTCCGTAGTACCAGTCATGGTAGTGAAGCGCGATTGTGGGATGCACATTGCTAGGTGGGGTTTATCGTGTGGCTGTATAAATACATGAGCGCAACTTCACAACGCCTCTGCAAGCTCAGTCTGAGAAAGTTTTCCAGTCCCTATCTTTATCCTATTTTTGATTCGATAAACCTACTCCAGGAAATTGAACACCGCGACATCGAGCCCAGGTAACAGTAATTTGTTTGAACCGTGTTAAACTGGGAAACTAACTTCCCCGCTAGCCTACATTCTAAATACGGCTACGTTGTCAAGGAACTTTACTGTACTTAGCCTACATCCTTGTTTGTTTGTCGTTTAGGTAGGCGTGTGTGCGTGGCTGGCGTAGTAGTGACTTTTTCATAATTATTCTTAAAGAATACTTTTATATAGGGGATCCTGTTGTGTCTTGAAAACCATTGAACTAATTGAGTAAAATTGACGAAACGGTTAACGTTTTGGGCGAGTTCTACATGATTCTAATTCTAGGCGTGGTCATCACACCACTTTTGCCATACCATTGTGAAATAGATGGGGGCAATTTGTTCTGCGGTGACAAATGCATAATTTGTGCATAAACACGAATTATATCCACATGTTATAGGCATGTTTAATTTTACTCTATGTAATGATGATTATCCTATGTAAGTGGCAGTCATAGCCAAATATTTATTTTTGTACCAGATTCAATGAGGCATAAAGTGTACAAGGTTGTTGGATGAGTCCACTGAAATGTACTTTGACCACTTTGGTCTTGTACTGTAGCATATTCTGGAAACAAAGAAAGAGCCTTTCATCCCTCCATTTAACACTCATAAATTCAAAAGGCCTTGGTGTTCAATACAAAGGATGTTATTAATACTGTGGTTATTATTGAATCCCCCTTGTCCTTTCTCTTCAGACCCGTACCACCATGTCCTTCATCGCAGCCTTCTTGCAGCAGACTGTCTATCTGGGCCTGCCCGATGACTCGGTAAGGTTCTGCTCCGCTTTCTAGAGGGAACTCCCAAATTTGCTTCCCCCCCTCTTGTGGTATGCATGTGTGGAAAGTTACCAGGCAGTGTTTGTACGTTTGTAGCTGGATAGAAAGGAGGGGGACCGGGGAGGTAGGACAGAGAAGTGAGACCAAAAGGGATGGCTGTTAAAGATAAAGAAAGGGGGTCAGAGTCTGAGATACAAAATAATGGGAGGAGCATACTTGTGACTCATAAAAGGAATTTAGGAGCCCTTCCCTTCAGAAACTGTTGAAACCGGGGGAAAACTGCACAATTCCTGCGCTTTCCCCTGTTAGTAACATATTCTTTGTATGATTGTTAACATACTCTGTGGTATGGGCTGTTCATTTCTTTGCTTCTATATCATTGTTCTGTATTTTGTGACGATATACATTAATTCACTGCATGGAAACTAAGTGTTCTCTCTCGAATCTCTCTCAGACCTTACCCAATCAGGGCACTGTGACTCCTGACCCGCATTTCAGTGTGGATGGGGATGTAGGCATCTTGGATAAGGCCATCAAGGCCAAAGGTGAGATTGACATACTCTATATGTCTGTGTGTTACATATCTACTTTCACCCCTAGCTAGGTCCCCGTACCACAAAATGTCTCTCCATGCACTTTTTGTTTTCAGTTTAAAGTTTTATTACCTTTTGTTTCTCAGTCAACAAACAAAACAATTCGCATGTGGCAGACATAAATAATATAATTAAACAACACATTTCCAGCAGCACTATCATTAATTGTTAGATATTTCCAGCTTTGGCTGAGACGAGCACAGAATTTGTTTAACAGCACCTTACACATTGATATATATCAATCACACACATTTCCTTAATCACCCCATTTACTCTGTCAAGTTGGAAATACTTGACTCGTGTTAGGACACTAAGTGTATGTCTCGTGTACCTACTTCACAGGAGAGCCATTTGAATGTTAATTTTTTTTTTTTTTAATAAAGTTGTTTTTTGGTAGAAATGCCTTCTGGAACGTGAACTTTCGTGTGCCTTAACAAATGTGTATACCCTCTGTAAATAAGAACTTACAGTAGTGACATACATTTTCAAACCCACAACCCTGGCGTTGCAAGCGCCATGCTCTACCAACTGAGCCATACGAGTATCGTTTCTGTATTGAATATCGTGATACTAACCCTGGTAGCAAAGTACAAAATTGAGTATCATGACAACACTAGTGTGAGCATGTCCGGGTCAGTGTTCATTGTTTCTTGCTGGTGAGTAGTCAGGGTTGCTTCACCATTTGGCCAGGGCCATTCAGAGATTTTGTATTAGTAAAAAAAAAGGGCTCATGGATTAGGCAACAGCCTTTCTTATTGAACAAGGTCCTCCATCTTGTGATGTAGGTGTGGATGAGAACACCATCATTGATGTGCTGGTGAGGAGGAGCAACGCCCAGAGACAGCAGATCAAAGCTACCTATGAGAAGGCTAGCGGCAAGGTAAGCTGTGACACACTTACCAGCACAGTATGGTTTAGGATATGCAGCGGGTGGGTGGAGTTTGCACTTTAGAACCGATGGAATGATACAAATTGTGCAAACTCCAGCCTAACACACACACTTGTGTATGACTGTGGAAGAGTGTCACCCCTCTCTCTGCAGCCTCTGGAGACTGCCCTGAAGTCGGCCCTAAAGGGAGACCTGGAGGATGTGGTTCTGGCTCTGCTCAAGACCCCAGCCCAATATGACGCCCAACAGCTCAAACTGGCCATGAAGGTAAACGTGCACGCAGCTAGTCACTCACTAACTCTGAATATACTACTACTTAGATTACAAACAACTGTGCAGATTCCCTCTTGTTTGGGTAAGCCTAGAGACGGTAACAGAATACAAATATTTAAAGGGTGATCAGTGGTGGGGAAAAGTACCCAATTTTCAACTTGAGTAACCGTAAAGATACCTCAATAGAAAAGGACTCAAGTAAGACACCCAGTGAAATTCTACTTGAGTGAAAGTATTTGGTTTAAAATATATTTGAGTATCGAAAGTATAAATAATTTTATTAATCAAACCAGATGGCACTTTTTATTATTTTTTATTACAGATAGCCAGGGGCACACCAACATTCAGACATAATTTACAAACGAAGCCTGTGTTTAGTGAGTCCGCCAGATCAAAGGCAGTAGGGATGACCAGGGTCAAGTGTTCTGTTGATAAGTGCGTGAATTGGACCATTTTCCTGCCCTGCTAAGCATTCAAAATGTAACGAGTACTTTTGGGTTTTCAGGGAAAATGTATGGATTAAAAAATACATATTTTTCTTTAGGAATTTAGGGAAGTAATAGTACAAGTTGTCAAATATAAATACCCCAAAAAACGACTTCAGTAAAAGTACTTCAAAGTAATACTTAACTACTTTACACCACTGAGTAATGAATCAGTTCTGAAGGAGATGCGATGTCGTCATTCAGTATTCTTGGTCTGCTGCTTAGTCACACCCACCCACTTCCTCACATTCAGCCCAGAGTGACTCATTCTGATGTATTATTACACTGTTGTGAGAGGCAAAAAGATGGGACTTTTACAACTGGTGGGACTGTTTTAATATGTGAGGAGACGGTGCTGACGAGTATCTACTGTACTTTAGATTTCATGATGTGCAGTGTGTGTGACGTGTCTGGTATAGCGGTAGACCTGAAAATGAGCTATTATTGAGCAAGTGCAGGTAGTCCCTCCATGTTTTGTTGTGTTTGGGGCATAATTGACACTGCCCTGCACTTTCTGTTTGTGTTATCCGATCCTGGACTTTTCTTAGCTTTACGACTGATGTGACCTGACCCTTTTGTCCTTGTTGACTGTTTACACCCCTCGACTTCTCTCTCAGGGATTGGGCACAGATGAGGATACTCTGGTTGAGATTCTGGCCTCCAGGACCAATAAGGAGATCCGAGAGATAAAGAAAGTCTATAAGGGAGGTGTGTCCGCAATATGTAAATATGTCTATGTAAATGTCCTGTATGTGATATTTACAATTAACCAATCATGGCATTTTCATTGCTAGAATACAAAAAGGAGCTAGAGGATGACATCAAATCTGACACAGGCGCAGACTTCAGGAATGCTCTGCTCTCGCTCTGCAAGGTGTGTTTTATTCTTTGTGTTTATAGTTTGTTTAAAGCTAAATAGTTTGGCACAATTAACATCACTCACCCTCTCTCACTCGCTTACTGTAGGCTACTAGGAATGAGGACACCATGGTGAACCAGGAACTTGCTGACAGTGATGCCAGGGTATGGAAGAGAGTGAATGTGTGTCAGAATCAAGGTTGGGCACCGCAAAGAGTCAATGTGTAATGCGAACCCTGTGTGTGTGTGTGTGTGATGCCCGTGCCTACTGTATCTGTCTATAGGCCCTGTATGAGGCTGGAGAGAAGAGGAAGGGAACAGACTGCTCTGTCTTCATTGACATTCTGACCACCAGAAGTGCTCCTCAGCTCCGCCAAGGTGAATATACACACAAACTGCACATGTATACACATTTGGTAAAGGAGACATTGCCCAATAAGCTTACACTATTTATTGTCTCACCACCTGTTCATTATGTCGTAGCCCTATAGTGTGATTTTGTTTCTGTCATCAGTTAGACCAGGGGTGTCAAACGTGTGGCCCACGAGCACATTCAATCCGGCCTGCGGGTGCTTTGGTGGGGGGTTATTTTATATATTCAGTCAACATTTTAAATGACAAACGAAATCAAAACTGTACCAATGATAATGGACCTACATTCATAGTAAGCTGGCCAGATTGACGGGACTAACAGTCATTGAAACGAAAGCTTAACAGTCCCGTCAATCTGGCCAGCTTACTATGAATGTAGGTCCATTATCATTGGTACAGTTTTGATTTCGTTTGTCATTTAAAATGTTGACTGAATATATAAAATAACCCCCCACCAAAGCACCCGCAGGCCGGATTGAATGTGCTCGTGGGCCACTTAAAATGTACTATACATCTTCGCAGTAAAAATAAGGTCCTATGTCACTTCCAATGCATTGGAAGTGACATAGGACCTTATTTTTACTGCGAAGATGTATAGTACATTTTAAGTGTGGCCTTCCGATCCTCAGTGAAGACCGAATGCAGCCCGCGAAATTAGTCTGACACCCTTCCGTTGAAGTCAGTCGACACATTTGTCCAGAATTTTTTTATTTCACTGCAAATACCTGAGTGTGGACTTAAATGTATCATTGAATGTTCATTTTGGTCAACACACCACAAATACTAATAGAATCTAGATGTGTTTTTTTTTCCTTTTTCATACACTACATGTACAAACACACATGGTTGATACTGTATAATAATTTTAAGTACATAATCCTTTCCCACTCTCTCTTTCTCTCAGCGTTTGAGAGGTACTCCAAGTACAGTAAGGTGGATGTGGCAAAGGCTATTGACCTGGAACTGAAGGGAGACATTGAGAACTGTCTGACTGCCGTAGGTGAGCGAACACAGCCAGGTCCAAGCCTAGTAATATTCCAATGCACAGATTATTTGAGGACATCACCCTCAATCCATGTCTTCTTCTGCATCACACCCTTCACTAGTCCTGTAACATTACATCATGGGCTCCATTTTCTTCATTCAAATAAGGCCACACTGAGCAAAATAAGTATTGGTGGTGGCATATTCATATTATCCAATTACTGTTTGCAAATGCCTGTCATTTCATGCGTCTTCTGTTTTGTGAGGACAGTGGAGCTCTATGTCTGACTTAAGAAAAGACCATAGGAACAGCTGGAAAGTATCTTAGCTGACATTTTCAACCTCTCCCTGACCCAGTCTATAATGCCTACATGTTTCAAGCAGACCAACATAGTCACTGTGCCCAAGAATGCCAAGGTAACCTGTCTAAATGGCATCTGTAGCCATGAAATGCTTTGCAAGGCTGGTCATGGCTCACATCACCACCATCCCAGACACCCCGGACCCACTCCAATTTGCATACCACCCCAAAGGATCCACAGATGATGCAGTCTTTTTTGCACTTAACACTGCCCTTTCCCACCTGGACAAAAGGAACACCTATGAGAATGCTATTCATTGACTACAGCTCAGTGTTCAACACCATAGTGCCCTCAACGGTCATCACTAATCTCAGGACCTTGGGACTAAACACCTCCCTCTGCAACTGGGTCCTGGACTTCCCGGAAGCGCAGCCTCCAGGTGGTGAGGGTAGACGATACATCCGCCACACTGACCCTCAACACGGGGGCCCCTCAGGGATGCGTGCTTAGTTCCCTCCTGTACTCCCTGTTCACCCACGACTAGGTGGCCGCTCACGACTCCAACACCATCGTTGACTTTGCTGACAACCCAACTGTGGTAGGCCTGATCACCTACGATGATGAGACAGCCTATAGGGAGGATAGAGGCTTGGCAGTGTGATGCCAGGACAACCTCTCCTCAACGTCAGCAAGGCAAAGGAACGGATTGTGGACTACAGGAAACAGAGGGCGGAGCACGCCTCCAGCTATATCAACGCGGCTGTAGTTGAGCGGATTGAGAGCTTCAAGTTGCTATGTCCACGTCGCTAAGGAATTGTCATTGTCCACACACACCAACAGTTGTTAAAAGGCACAACAACGCTTCTTCCCCCTTAGGAGGCTGAAAATATTTGGCATGGGCCCTCAGATCCTCAAAGTTCTACAGCTGTACCATCGAATGTCTTGACTGGCTGCATCACGACTTGGTATGGCAACTGCTTGGCATCTGACCGCAAGGCGCCACAGAGTAGTGTGTGCGGCCCAGTACATCACTGAGGCAGAGGTCCCTGCCATCCAGGACCTCTATGCCAGGCTGTGTCAGAGGAAGGCTCTACAAATTGTTAAAGACATCAGACACCCAAGTCATAGACTGTTCTCTCTGCTACCACACGGAAAGCGTTACTGATGCACAAAGTCTGGAACCAACAGGATCCTCTGCAGCTTCTACCCCTAAGCCATAAGACTGCTAAATAGTTAGTCCGGGGTAGCTATTTGGTTAACTGCATTGACCCTTTTTGCACAAACTCTTCTGACTCCTCACATAGACATTAGAGGCATATCTATCCTGTTGCCGAGTCACTTTACCCATACTTGTATGTACATATCTACCTCAATTACCTCATACCACTGCACATCGCCGCAGTCCTTGTACCCTGTGTATATAGCCAAGTTATTGTTACTCATTGTTTATTTATTCCTTGTCTATTTTTCGCTGCATCGTTGGGAAGGGCCTGTAAGTAAGCATTTCACTATGTCTACACCTGTTTACAAAGCATGTGTAATTAACATTTGATTGAATCCCCTCTACCTATCCCTCTTGTCCAGTCAGGGCCTTAGCCTTTTGGGGGCCTTAAGCAAGTCCCTACCTTGAGACAGTTTTGGAGAATGCCCCTTGTCGATGCTGTCACTTAACTGTTTTTCCTTTGTCTTTCAGTGAAGTGTGCTGGAAGCAAGCCTGCTTTCTTTGCTGAGAAGCTCAACTTGGCAATGAAGGTGTGTTAACTGTTAAACATTGTTAGGTTTTATGTACCAAATGAGAGGTTGCTCTGGGTCCTGATCATTATGGTGCGTAACAGAAATGCATATTAAAAACAAATTAGCATTTATTGTTGGAAAAATCCTGGTAGTTTCTCCCTGTAGTACATTTTTCTACTTAAGGAATACAACCTTGTTTTAAGATGTGACATTCTACACAAGAACACTGGTTATGCACATACTGTACAAGACAGCACAAACAGATCTGGATTCAGGCTAAGGAGTTTCCACTATCCGGTTATACATCTTCAGTTTGTGTGTCTGTGCCATACCCCAGGGTAAAGGAACCAGGACCAATATTCTGACCCGGGTCATGGTGAGCAGGTCTGAAGTCGACCTGGCCCGGATTAAACAGGAGTACAAGAAGACGTTTGGGAAAACCCTCTCCCAGGAAATTCTGGTGAGCAAACCTCTCCACTGCCTTTAGTGGCAATAAAAGACAAGGGACTGTTTTCCCAGATTAAGCCTAGTACTGGACTAAAAATCGAATTAAACAGATCCTCCATTGAGAATGTTTTATATCCAGGACTAGACTTAATCGGGGTCTGGGGAACTGACACCACCCCCTCCGAGTTAAGTAATGCATCACATTGTATAAGGCATTCTGATTACTAGGTCCAATCGGCATCTGGACAAAAGACAAACCATTTGGGAAATATGGCATCTGAAAATAATTTAACTAAAATGTTATAATGGTGTGACATGTCTAAACATGATTGACCTTTACATTTTGCAGAGTAACTGTGCTCTGTCTATTACCTCCTTAGGATGACACCAAGGGAGACTATGAGAAGATCCTACTGGCCCTGTGTGGAAGTGACAACTAACTTTCTCTCAGATCTCACCTGGAGCCAATTACCACAGTGCATGAGTGCCAATGGAGAATAATGTACATGAATAAATGGTCCCCCCCCCCCCCCCCCATGCAAAATATTATGGTTCATGACAACTGTCTGAAATAGAAGTCATGATGCATTTTTCTCTACCTGCTAACAGCAATGAGCACAGTAAACATGGTAAGCAGCATTGACAAATATTTAGCCAAGCTTCAGCAGACTTGAGGATCTATAGTGCAATATACCAGACACCATTTGTGTGGCAAGAATATGCAGTGGCGTTGTGCCCTGGATAACTGGTCCTTTGTGCAAATAAAGTGTTTTGTTGCTCCAAATTGTCTGACTTGGTCTGTGTGTATTTAAGTCTCTGCAACATTGCATGTTTATTATTTTCAAAAATGCAACATATAGCTTAAGGTTTTAATTTGAGAATCAACAACTTAAGACCATGCCGTGAGCTCAATTCACAACATTGTAAAACACAGGCAGACATGGTATGTGTGATTAATACAAATGACGGATCTTGCTCTCGATTTGTAAATGGCTTTAATTGTATTAAATCTACAGTAGCTAAACTGGCTTTAGAAGGATGGTCACATGATGTTAGTGCATATAAAGCAGAAGAGGCTGGTGTGTGTGTGTGTGTGTGGGGGGGGGGGGGGGGGAGTTTTTGGAGGATGGGCTCATTGTAATAGAATAAAGGAAACGTTATCAAGCATACGGACACCACATGTTTGACACCGTTCCACTTATTTAGTCCATTAAAATAAGACCATCCTATAACAGCTTCCTCTATAGTAAGGCCATTTTTTTTGAAGAAGACCGGAAGAGGAACAAACAGACTTCTAAATCTTATGTAAGGCGGGCCTAATTTCAATAAAACTTGACTGTCGTGCTCACCTCGATCATAATGAAGTTCTTTGAAGGCTGGTCATGGCCCACATTAAGGCCAGCAGGCCAGGCACACTGGACCCACTCCAACTGATTCATGGAAGATACCATTTACATTGATTTTCACACAGCCGTAACACATCTGGACAAGAGGAACAGCTACGTGTGTATGCTGTTCAGTAACTACAGTTCAGCATTCAGCATTGTTCCTTTCAAGCTTGACACCTAGCTCTGGATCTGAACACCACCCTTTGCAACTGGATCCTGGAGTTCCTGACGGTAACAACACATCCTCCACATCAACCGGACTGCAGTAGAGCAAGTTAGTTTTTCACTGCTGCTACTCACCGTTTATCTATACATAGTCACTTTACCCCTACCTACATGTACAAATTACCTTGACTAATCTGTATCCCGTACATTGACTCGGTACTGGTACTCCCTGTAAATAGCCTCGTTATTTTATTGAGTTACTTCAAATATTTATGTTATATACTTTTTAAAAAAAACGTTTTAAAATATTTTCCTGGAATGACTTCGACAGCAACAATGAATATATTTAGTTATCAAGAGATTTCTCACAATAGCACATTGGTAGTAGTCAGTGACATATCAAAGCTAAGTAGGACTGGGCTTGATTAAAACCCTGGATGGGAGACCATGATTTTTTGAAATCCAATTTATTTTCCACATAGATTTCACATCACAATACGTTGACAAATGAAATTGAAAAAACATTGATTCAAACAGTTTGTGTCCAATGGGAAGAACCATTTGCACAGCTTTCTACTACAGAGTTTGAAGGACAGGAAAGAGCGTGGAGATGTGGAAATGGACAGCTAGGAAGAAGGAAAGGAGCTGAGTGTAGAGGGAAGCTGTGTGGTGAGGAAGATAGGCGTTAAGTACAAAAATAAAAAGAATAACGTACTCCAGTAGCTCAGAAATGTACCCTGATGAGACTGAGGATGAATTACAGTACCTGTGGTGGCAGGTGCAGTGAAGACTGTCGAGTTTGAGCCTCGTCCAGTGGGAGTGAGATTTTTGGAGAGAATGGACCCTTACCTTCTGGCTAATCCAAATGTGGTGTCAGGTTGAGTGGAGAAGAGGTTGGGGACTGTTGAATCGGTAAAAGTCACTCGAAGTGGACTTGTGCTGATTTTTTTGGTGTGTCTTCTGTCCAGAGGGACAGGGCGCTCTGTACCACACGCCTTGGGACAAGACATGTGACTTGCTTTGCTCTCCGGAGCAGGGCGCCATTGAAAGGAGTGATAACTGGGGTGGAACTAAGTGTTAAGAAGGATTATCTGAAATTGAAGATTCCCAGTGTCTGTGACACCCATGGTTTGGTGCCACACAGACCTGATGGAGAGCCTGCTGAAATAGAGAAGACACTGGGCTCGTTTGAGTGGTAAGGCGAATGCAACCGACTGTAGACAAAAGTTGAGGATCGAAGTCGGGGGAGGTGCATCTGCGAAAACCTATGTGGTTCTCCAACAGCAAGGCTCAGTGCAACATGCCAGTGTTGCCATTGTTTATAAAAGTTGTTCTTTATAATGTTGAAATAAAAATGTCTCCAACCTCGATATCAAAAACGGAAAATCTATCAATCAAATTGATTTATAAAGCCCTTTTTACATCAGCAGATGTCACAAAGTGCTTACACAGAAACAAAGCCTGAAACACCAAACAGCAAGCAATGCAGATGTAGAAGTGCGTAGGCTAGGAAAAACTCCCTAGAAAGGCAGGAACCTAGGAAGAAACATAGAGGGGAACCAGGCTCTGAGGGGTGGCCAAAATAAGTGTGTACATTTTACAATCATTTGGTGAGAGAGCCTCAAATATCACTTCATTTTTACATATCCACTGTATAGGCCTACGTGAATTACGGCAAAGTTGGTTCCTGTTTGGCACAAAAACACCCTAATGATTGGTTGACAATAAAGCCTCCCACAATGCAGGCAGGCGATGGCTGCAGGATGAAATTGTTGAAGAGGAACTGCTGAAACTTGCAATCGACTGCAGTCAAACTTCATTAACTTTGATCACATGATTTTTATAAAGTAATTTAGGAGCAAGTCTGACAATTTTTATCACCATGATGCAACACACTTTGAAAGGTGGTGACCAATGATGGTCACTGACTTGACAAAAGTGATCAGCTCGAACACGCCCACTATGTCCTGCTGAGTTTTGATGCAGAGTCTGAGAGCTTTTGTCCCGAACTCATTACAGTGTTTTAGGTGCCAAGCTTATGGTCATGTTGCAGCAGTGTGTAGGAAGGAGATTCCTAAATGTGAGAAGTGTGCAGGAGGGCATGAGACAAAGGAATGTGCAGTATCCCTGGAAAAAGCTGTGTTTGTTAACAGTAAGGGTACCCATAGTGTTGGAGATCAGAAGTGTCTGGTGAGAGAATGGCAGGTTGAGGTTGACAGGATCAGAGTAGTACAGAAGGTGTCCTATGCTGAGGCAGTGAAGAGGCTGCCGGCCTGGTGTAGGATAAAATACGGCCAAGTAGTGGTTTTAATGGATGTAGGGCTAGTTGGTAGGGCAATTTTTCTCCTCTTTTCTTTTCCCTCTGTGTCACAAAATGTAATGAATTCACACTACAGAACAGTAGGTAGACACAGCCCACACAATAAGTGGCGGCATGCACCTCTAACGAATGTTTGCGGACCACCGTAATAATATATAAGAAGAAGCGTTGTGGCCGAATCGCAACTGTGGTGGTGCTTGGGAAAGATGGCGGAAGTGGATGATGAGTTCAAATCCAGCAGCGCTTCGAAAAAAGTTGGTGAAGACGAATGTTCAGAATGGGCAACAGCAGTATTGAAAACTGGAACAAAAAGGAATTAGTCTAAAATTGGAGTGGAGGAGACGTGTATGAATGATAATGAATCACTTCTTATTGGGATGCATATGTGGGAGACCTGTTTATGTGTCGAAAATGGTGAAGTATGCGATGGGAAAAGTAGAGTCTGTCAGAGTGACCAGGTGACCAGTTATTTTGATTAATTGTATTTCTGAAGAACAGAGGAAGATTTCAGTGAACCTAAAAAGAATCTGGACAACATAAGTCTTGTGTTTTGAACTTTGGAGTAGAGCACCCGTCAAAGGAGTTCTCTCAGGGGTGACGATGGAACCCCTGAATATAATTCCTGGTGTGGTTGGTACCCCGCTGGGTGAATGGGGAAAAATAAGAAAGTCTGTCGGGCCCTGTTGTTTTTTGGTAAAAAGCAAATACCAACGCATGTGAAGCTTGGTTATGTAATATATGCTGTAAGAGCTTCTGTCGAAACCATTGCAGTGTAAGAATTTAAAAGAATTTGGCCATGTTTCAAGTGTGTACAGATGGACAGAGTATATTGAAGAACGGTGTGTAGAAGGACGACAGTGTTGCATTTGTGGTGCCGATCATAGATCCCGAGTTCCTTGAGTGCCCTGTAAGGGTGAAGGAGATTCAGGTGGCAAAAGTTAGAGCGGTCAATCGAATCTCCTATGCGGAGGCGATTCAAATAATTGAGAAAACTAGTGAAGTTGTGGTAGTGGACGTGTAACAGTATAACTTTAGACCGTCCCCTCGCCCATACCCGGGCGCGAACCAGGGACCCTCTGCACATATCAACAACAGTCACCCACGAAGCATCGTTACCCATCGCTAAATAAGGTCTCAGAGCAAGTGACGTCACCGATTGAAACGCTATTTAGCGCGCACCGCTAACTAAGCTAGCCGTTTCACATCCGTTACAGACTGTAGTAAATGTTTGCTCCCAGTCAAAAGATATCCTGTGGATTTGTGGCGTTCATTGGCACAGGTCTCAAATAAATCTAAGACTATTGACATTATTGTGGCTGCGGCAGAAAAGTGTTTGTGACTTAAGGATTTTACATGTGAATACTTACAAGGGGTACTGCCGCCGGAAAACCCGCCCTCCCAGGTTCCCCTTGAGCATGTGTAGGGATCAGATCTGTTTTATTATAGTTTGTTTTTAACAGAAAAGTTGTTTGATTTAGTTTATTTATTTCGTTTTTGGTAGCTTGGTCGTTTTTTCTATATATATTTTGTTAAATTTTGGGGAATCCTGTTTCCATCCCACACAGTAGGTGGCGGGAATGCACACTAAATTGTGCAATCGTCAATATTCCAAAGAAGAAGAAGAATCTGTGAAAAAAACATTAATTTCGCTCCCAGATTTGTATACTGCAGCTACTGCTTTTTGAGCTCAATACAATGATTATCTGGAGATAAGTAAAGTTATTAAAAAAACATTCTCTGAAGATGGTTATTCCTCACTGCAGGGGCAATAGATAGTGAGAAGAGAGTATTAATGTAAAAGATCTAGTGGACATAGTGGTAGGCAACTTTTAGGTTTTACGGTAGAAATGTTATATTTTGCATAGTTTTTAAGCACTTACTAGCCGTTTGGGAGTCAAATGAACGGCTATTTTAGGTCAACAGAGCCAAACGCCCCGGAAGTAGTTTTTCAAGGGCAGGGCGGAAGCTGATCGGCTTCGTCTAACAGATTCACCTATTCCAGTATGTAACAACACAACGTTGAAAACAGATTGCAGTGAGACAAACGTTTTATAATATTTGAAAAATTACCACCGAAATTGCTAGCTATTGGCACGCGCTGATACTTGTTCTGAATTGGATTTGGTATCACAGCGTTAGCTTGATTATTGGCCATGCATGCGTATTGTTTGTAAGTGGTATGTCTAGCCTATTTACCGAGACATTGTTAGATTAGCTTGCTACTACCTTTAGCTCGCTACTATCTAAAGGTCAAGTTTGGGGCGTAATATTGTATCTAGACATTATCCCATTATGTCATACATTTAATTCAAAAGGAAAATGAACTAGTTAAAGTTCATTCCTGCTGGTGAAAAAGCAAACGTTCGACAGCTGTCTGATGCATCAGTCTGCAATAATCAATAATGTGTTTATTTCACTTGCATAATAAAACCCCAAACGATGTTTCTTGCTAGTTCAATTCCGTTTTCTCATGTATTCTTTTAAGGATAGTGACCGGTAGAGAAGGAGATACAGAGAGTAGGGAACGAGGTGGGATTTGTAACCCCATTTCCAGGTGGCATGTGTGATCTGGAGTCAGCAGTTCTACCACTACACCAGACTTCGGCACCCATTGGCTTATGTTTGAACTTTTTGTCAGTGAAATGATCCCCTCTCTCTCTTCCCCATCTCTCCTAGCCTGATCGACCCATTCGATCAGCTCCTGCCGGACCATCATCATGACTTGAAGAACTGTCCCGTTCCCATTGAATCATGAATGACAAGCTGGTTTTCCTGGGCCTCCTGTACTTTGTCCAGGGAATCCCCTATGGGCTCCAGTCCTCGCTGCTCCCCGTCTACCTCCGCGGGGCGGGCCATTCCCTCACACGCATCGGCCTGACCAAAATCCTCTACTTCCCCTGGGTGCTCAAAGTCCTCTGGGCGCCTCTGGTGGACCGTGTGGGCACCAAGCGGCTCTGGCTTGTGGCTACTGTCTCTGGCCTGGCGTTCACCTGCCTCTCCAGCGCCACCCTGTCCCCAGAGGCCCACATCTGGGGCGTGGCGGGGACACTACTGGCCATGAATGCCCTGGCGTCGGTTCAGGACATTGCGGTGGACGGGGCCGCTGTGGGACTGCTGAAGAGCCGTAGCGAGCTGGGCCTGGGCAACACGGCCCAGGTGGTGGGCTACAAGGCCGGCTCTGTGTTTGCCGGGGGCGGGCTCCTGGCTGTGATCGACGTGGTCGGGTGGGGCCCTATGTTCATGCTGTTGGCCTTTGTGTACTTCGGTGTGGCGCTGTTTGTGTGGGGGGCCCCCGTGCTGGATGATGAGCTGTTGAGGGGCCAGGCAGAGGGGAGGAGGGGTGTCCAGTCGGACGCTGTGCATCCCTGGAGGGTGTGGCGGAAGTTGCTGTCAGTACCTGGGACGCCCTGGACCATAATCTATGTTCTCACATACAAACTGGGTAAGTCTGCTAGTCTGTCTGACAATCATGCACACTTGCCTATTGTACCAACTGGAGAAGTAGCTAAAAGTCCTAACACTAAACCTCAACTCTCAGCCTACAGACTAAACCTAATCCACTGTGAGGCTACTACATACATAAGAAACCCACTATGTCATAAATGACTAGACCGTATGCCAAAACATGTTTTCTCGTAGTAGTCCAAGAGATCTAGGCTACCATCTCATTTATGTGCGGTGCCCGAGTTGAAAAGCACAGAGATAAATCTACATTGAACAAAAATATAAACGCATCATGCAAAAATGTTTGATTTTACTGAGTTACAGTTCATATAAGGAAATCAGTCAATTTAAATAAATTCATTAGGCCCTGATCTTTGGATTTCACATGACTGGGAATAAAGATGCCTAAAAAGGCAGGGGCGTGGATGAGAGAACCAGTCAGTATCTGGTGTGGCCACCATTTGCCTCATGCAGCGCAACACATCTCCTTCGCATGGAGTTGATCAGGCTGTTGATTGTGGCCTGTAGAATGTTGTCCCGCTCCTCTTCAATGGCTGTGTGAATTTGCTGGATGTTGGCAGGGACTGGAACACTCTCTTTTACATGTCGATCCAGAGCATCCCGAACATGATCAATTGGTGACACGTCTGGTGAGTATGCAGGCCATGAAAGAACTGGGACATGTTCAGTTCCCAGGAATTGTGTACAGATCTGTGGAACATGGGACCATGCATTATCATGTTGAAACATGAGGTGATGACGGTGGATGAATGGCACGACAATGAGCCTCAGGATCAGGTCACGGTATCTCTGTGCATTAAAATTGCCATCGATAAAATGCAAATGTATTCGTTGTCCGTAACTTAAGCCTGCCCATACCATCACCCCACCACTACCATGGGGCACTCTGTTCACCACGTTGATATCTGCACACCGCTCGCCCACACGCCATCTGCCCGGTACAGTTGAAACCGGGATTCATCCGTGAAGAGCACTCTTCTCCAGGGTGCCAGTGGCCATCGAAAGTGAGCATTTGCCCACTGAAGTCTGGTACGACGCTGAACTTCAGTCAGGTCAAGACCCTGGTGAGGACGATGAGCATGCATATGAGCTGCCCTGAGACGGTTTCTGACAGTTTGTGCAGAAATTCTTCAGTTGTGCAAACCCCCAGTTTCATCAGCTGTCCGGGTGGCTGGTCTCAGACGATCCCGCAGATGAAGAAGCCGGATGTGGAGGTCCTAGGCTGGTATGGTTACACGTGGTCTGCAGTTGTGAGGCCGGTTGGGCGTCCTGCCAAATTCTCTAAAACAATGTTGGAGGCGGCTTATGGTAGAGAAGTGAACATTCAATTCTCTGGCAACAGCTCTAGTGAACATTCCCGCAGTCAGCATGCCAATTGCACAATCCCTCAACTTGAGTCATCTGTGACATTGTGTTGTGTGACAACATTTCAGTGGCTTTTTATTTTCCCCAGCGCAAGGTGCACCTGTGTAATGATCATGCTGCTTAATCAGGGATGCTCACTTCTTGATATGCTCACTAACAAGGATGTAAACAAATTTGTGCACAGCATTTGAGAGAAACTTTTTGTGCATATGGAACATTTCTGTAATCTTTTATTTCAGCTCATGAAACATGGGACCAACACTTTATATGTTGTATTTATTGTTTTACTATATCTATGTTGAATAGTCCTGTCACGTCATAATCTATCTCCACTTTAAAAAGCTTTACCGACAATAGTATAGCCAAAGTTTCATACCATTTAAGGATGACATTTTTCATTTAAATGACTTAACACATTCTCAACTCATTCTCTAGGTAAGTGGGGATTGGAGTGTATTGATCGGGCAGTATCTGTTTGAGTTCTATGAGAGAACATGACAACTTTCCGGGTTGTATTCATTAGTGCACTATGTCGCAAAGCCTTTTGCAACTGAAAACAGAACAAGCATTTCTTATTGGACAAGCTCTGATAAGCCCTTCCTGTGGAGTATTTACTAAGGCAGGCAATATAACACATTTTTAGACGGTTTGCAATGGTGAACACAATTATGCGTTTTACATTGGTCCAATCCAAGTAATCCCCTCGCTGTTTCAGTCAGTTTTCTACAGTTTGGTGCCTAAATGAACACTACGCAAGTCCCATAGCCGCTTTTGTGAGGTAAGGAAGACTTGAGAGAGGCCTTTTCTCCATTCAGTTGTGGTCTCATTTCTTACCACCAGATGTCTCTGTTTCCATATCATAGACTAGAGAGCCCTGCTCATCTTGTTGATGAATGAAGGGAATGGGGTTATAACCAGGGATTTGGTAGTGAGTCCAGAACCTACTAAAAAGTCCCGTTCTTAGAAAATATGACACTTTGAGCTGTGTGAATAGCATTTATGTACAAATCAACATTAGACCTAGTGAGACGTTAGGAATGTTGTCCTTTTTAAACCAGTTGTTTTGTAGTTCATATTTGCAAGATACAAATATTTATGGTAAACAGAGTTTGGTGTTTGGTAACAGAAGGAGATTATGTAAGGATTAGGCCTGGAGTGTCTTTGTGTCTGTGGCTCATTTTTTTTTTTTCACGGAAAATGAAATGGAAGACGCAGCATCACACTGGTGTTTGTGTGGGTGGTGGGAAAACATGCTATTTTACATTTGCTTGTGTGTGTGTGTGTGTGTGTGTGTGTGTGTGTGTGTGTGTGTGTGTGTGTGTGTTTGAGCGAGCGAGCGAGAGAGAGAGTGTGGTAGGGTTGGCATGGTAATCAGATGTGCCCAGGCAGACCCTAGACAGGACCCCTCCATGACACTAATCCATATGAGGGTTCACCAGCATCAGTTCCATATCATCGTTATCACCACTGTCAACTTCTCCATCGCAATCATCGCCATTATCGTTAACGTCATCATTAGGCCCAGGATGATACCATCATCACAATACTCATTAGTATCGTGTCAAGGAAAGAAAACACGAAGCGTATTTAACTTCTTTAGGAGAACAGCTCTAATGTTGGAAACAAACATGTTGTCATCCAGAGTCACATGTATTTATTTTACAAGCTGTAGCACATATTTTAAATCCCGCAGGTTCAAAGAATTTGGTCTGCTTCGTATTTTACATTTTACATTTACATTTTTTGCCATGGAAAAAATATTGTGATATTGGTATTGTCACAGCCCTAGTAATCATCATATTAGTTTAGTTGTTCGCTCTTCTATTCAGACTGAAAGGTCAGACTGTTTTGTGTTTGTGTGCGACTTTCGAGTGAGACTCGACAATGCGTGTGAACGTGAGATGGTATTATGTATGTGCAAGGGTGTGTTCGTGTGTCTAACTACATGCCCCCCCCCCCAACACACACACACCTCTCAGACCCCTCTCTCCCACACACTCTTAATGAACACAGTGAGTTTTCTGTGGATGGATGTTGTAGTGTGGAGGCAGGACTGGTGCTGGGATGGCATGAGGAGATGTGAGTGATGGTGAGAGACAGTGTGTTTTTTCATTTTCTTTATTTAACCAGGAATGGCTCATTGGGATTTAAAATCTCTTTTTCAAGAGCGTCCTGGGCAAGATAGGCAGCACCAAGTCATTACAAAAATTACAGACAAACAACATGAAAAGCTTCAAGTAATCTAGTAAAAACCATAGAATTCACAAGAGTATAACAAAATCAAAAACAGCAAATTAAAAACATTGATAGGTCAGGGAATCAGTCTTTTGCGTGTGTCTGTGAGAAGACAGCATGGGCGATTCCTCTGGGAAGTGACCGGGTGGATGGGATGGGGGGGTGGGATTAGATGAGACTGCCCCCATCCCGTCCTCTCCCCGCCATACACAGCCGTAGGTTGGATTAGGAGGATCGCCTGTGTGACACAGGAGAGATGATGGCAGAGCGTGATGAGGGGGCGAGAGGAGGGTTTTAGGTTGGTAAGTGGGGGGGAGAGAGTAGTGCAGGGTGTGGGGTTTAATTTCCAGAGAGAAAGAGGACTGCAGGGAGGCTGGAGGGGGCGATGAATTAATGAAGAACCACCACATGGTGCCCAGAGAGATACATAGAAAGGGGTGGATAAAGGCAAAGAGGCCTAAAGAGAGAGGACAGTATTAGGATGGTATAACATTACTTTTCCAATACTGTGGGTGGGGTTCCCCAAGAGGTTTTATTTGTAAAGCAATCCCACCAGTGGCCATGTTTGGTTGTCCATAACACTGCTCCCCTGGATTGCCTTCTCAGTGTTCGCTTGCTTTGTCAACCCATCTTGTTGACAATACCAGTCAAAAGTTTGGACACACTTACTCATTCAAGGGTTTTTCTTTATTGTTACTATTTTCAACATTGTAGAATAATAGTGAATACATAAAAACTATGAAATAACACATATGGAATCATGTAGTAACCAATTGTGGAGGCCAGGTCATCTGATGCAGCACTCCATCAATCTCCTTCTTGGTCAAATAGCCCTTACACAGCCTGAAGGTGTGTTGGGTCATTGTCCTGTTGAAAAACAAATGATAGTCCCACTACGAGCAAACCAGATGGGATGGCTTATCGCTGCAGAATGCTGTGGTAGCCATGCTGGTTAAATATTGCTTGAATTCTAAATAAATCACAGACAGTGTCACGAGCAAAGCACCCCCACACCACCTCCTCCATGCTTCACTGTGTGAACCACACGTGGAGATAATCTGTTCACCTACTTTGCGTCTCACAAAGACACGGCGGTTGGAACCAAAAATCACAAATTTGGTCTCATCAGATCAAGGACAGATTTCCACCGATCTAATGTCCATTGCTCGTGTTTCTTTGCCCAAGCAAGTCTCTTCTTATTGGTGTCCTTTAGTAGTGGTTTCTTTGCAGGAATTAGACCGTGAAGGCCTGATTCACACATTCTCCTCTGAACAGTTGATGTTGAGATGTGTTTGTTACTTGAACTCTGTGAAGCATTTATTTGGGCTGCAATTTCTTAGGTGCATTTAACTCTAATGAACTTATCCTCTGCAGCAGAGGTAACTCTGGGTCTTCCTTTCCTGTGGCGGTCCTCATGAGAGCCAGTTTCATAATAGCGCTTGATGGTTTTTGCGACTGCACCTGAAGAAAGTTCTTGAGATTTTCCACATTGACTGACCTTCATGTTTTAAAGTAATGATGGACTGTCATTTCCCTTTGCTTATTTTAGCTGTTCTTGCCATAATATGGACTTTTACCAAAGAAGGCTAACTTCTGTATACCACTCCTACCTTGTCACAACACAACTGATTGGCTCAAACGCATTAAGAAGGACAGAAATTCCACAAATTAACTTTTAACAAGGCACACCTGTTAATTGAAATGCATTCTAGGTGACGACCTCATGAAGCTGGTTGAGAGAATGCCAAGAGTGTGCAAAGCTCTCATCAAGGCAAAGGGTGGCTACTTTGAAGAATCTCAAATATAAAAAATATTTTGATTTGTTTAACACTTTTTTTTGGTTACTACATCAAATCAAATTTATTTATATAGCCCTTCTTACATCAGCTGCTATCTCAAAGTGCTGTACAGAAACCCAGCCTAAAACCCCATATAGCAAGCAATGCAGGTGTAGAAGCACTGTGTATAGGAAAAACTCCCTAGAAAGGCCAAAATCTAGGAAGGAACCGAGAGAGGAACCAGGCTATGAGGGGTGGCCAGTCCTCTTCTGGCTGTGCCGGGTGGAGATTGTAAGAGGGGGGGCGCCAACCCAGACAGGAAGATCACGTCAGTGACTCAACCCACTCAAGTGATGCACCCCTCCTAGGGACGGCATGGAAGAGCACCAGTAAGCCAGTGACTCAGCCCCTGTAATCGTGTTAGAGGCAGAGAATCCCAGTGGAAAGAGGGGAACTGGCCAGGCAGAGACAGCAAGGGCAGTTTGTTGCTTCAGAGCCTTCACACTCCTGGGCCAGACTACACTCAATCATATGACCCACTGAAGAGATGAGTCTTCAGTAAAGACTTAAAGGTTGAGACCGAGTCTGCGTCTCTCACATGGGTAGGCAGACCATTCCATAAAAATGGAGCTCTAGGAGAAAGCCCTGCCTCCAGCTGTTTGCTTAGAAATTCTAGGTACATAGATTCCATGTGTGTTTATTTCATAGTTTTGATGTGTTCATTATTATTCTACAATGTAGAAAATAGTCAAATTAAAATAAAAAAAACTTGACTGGTACTGTACATCATTGGTCAGTACATTAGTAGGGCTGCCAAACAAAAACCATTGATTTCAAAGTTTAACAAACCATACAACTCTATGCACAAAGATTATGTTGAACAATTTACACACATTTCACAAAAACACATTTACTGTAAGAACTTTCCAGATGCAATGTTTGATTACAGAATTACGGTAATGTCTCCCTACGTTTATGCGACCACGTTTCCAGAAAACTGTTATCCATCTGCTCTGAATTAAGATTTTAAAAAATGCCTGTAGGAAGAATGGGGTGTAAGCTATGACACTTCGAATTTGATCGTTTTTTGTTTTGGTTATTGAACTACAGTAGGTGAAGTGGATTTACATCCGGTAACAGAATTACATCATGGGTCTCTGATCTGTACTTTATAGAAATGCATAATTATGAATATCATTCTCTTCATGGTGATGTATCCTGAATAGGTACACAAAGGTAGAAATCGGCAATATCCTTATTTTGCATATTTGACTGTTATTATACTCACTGGCTTTTGGTTGGTCCGGACCAGATCAAATCTGAAACAATCATAGACGTACGTCTGTGTTTCACAAGTTTGGACATCACAGTGGAGTTCAGTACAGTAGAATCAAGTAGATGTGTACTTTACAGTACAATACAGTACATTATACTACGGGATGGGTACGGTTAGTCGAATATCAAACAGGCGTTTGTGTTCCAATACTTACGAGTTTAAATTAAAACATCCATGTGACATTGTTACACACAAAGATATACCATGACATTTCAAATGATTTGATTTAATAAAAAAACTTTTCAGTGTAGTTTTTATGACGTGCACAGTGCGCCCCATTAAAAAAAATTATATACATATTTTTTTATTTAAAAAAATCAGTAGCCGACGAGTAGATGTGTGTAGCTTGTTGCTTATGTTGGCCAATCAAAGGGACAAATGGGCTCAATGTGTAGGAAGTGGAGTGAGAGTTCACTAATGCAATGCAAGATGGAATAAAATGACTATTTTATATGAAGGGGGTTTGAGAGAAAGCGCAGCATGTGGCCTCAATTAGCTTCTCTAGGCTACTCCAGTCAAGACGGGCACTGGGATGATAAACAACATTGTGGCTGCTAAAAGTTAGCTCGTCTCGGCTGTAGCCAAGTTACCTTGGCGTCTCTCCCCGTCTGCTCACTCCCATCTCTCACACACTGCAGCTGCAGCAATAGAGCTCCAGCCTCTAGCCCTCGCGCAGCAGTGCTTAGGGTAGGTAATAGGTTAAAAACATACGTTTCAAACTACATGCGTTTCGGATATCCAACAAAAATTCATGATACTATTCGAATAGTGAAATTATTTCAAACTCCCTTCCCTACATTATGTTGTATACTCAATGCCTTACTGTACAGTGATCTCTACTGTACAGTACTGTACTTTTATTTACTGTGCTCTACTGCAGGGGTCCCTCCCCCGCAGTACTGTACTGTTCTCGACTGTGCTCTGCTTAAGTGATAATGCCCGAGAAGCTGGTGTTTGGAGGATATATTGGCAATGGTGTTGTCTCGGGTCGGCAAACCTTGCCAATATCTCCTCCAAACAATGGATTGGAGGCTATTATCACTTTTATACAACGGGTTACCAACATGTTCAAATAATGATTTGACATTTTAATTAACGTTTATTTGATAGTATGAATACATATATTTCATCCTTCCACAAGGTATAGTCCCGACACATCTAGGGTTGCTTCCTAAGCCTACTGGTCGTTTGTCCGTTTGCCACAGACGCGACCCTGTCGTTTTCTTTTTGTTCTGTATCTATGGACAGTCGTTTGTTCTAAATGTTCCATTGCCACACTGGCTGGCAATGTTCTTATCCCTTGGTTGCTATCTAGTCAACTACGGCTAACTTACAGTCACGTCAAACAGTGCAGACAGAATGACAACAGTAGCTGCATGTTTAAGCTGTTCTAGTGACATTTATTTGGATACATCCATTATAATGAGCTAGTTAGGCACGATTTCTTCTGGCATAGAAAATGTGCTCACTCGTCAGGACACTTTTGTTAAGAGGAGCTTGCTAACAACACAACGAACACAATCACATCAAACGGAAGCTAGAAAGACCGCAAACTAGCTGCGCTGATTCATGATTTCGACTGGCTGAGAAAAGCTGCCTGCCTGCCTGTCTCGTCCCGACTCCCGAAACGTTCATTACTATGGGACACCTGGAGATCCATCTAGAATTTTGAAACCATGTTGCAAACGTCGGACAGACCGACAGCAACGTTTATACAAATCTCCACTGTTGAAAACCAAATGTTAGTCTAAAAGAAATGAGATCATGTCTAGATGCTTTTTATAGTGGAGACCAATTTTATAAAGTGCCTGGCTGGCCTGATGAGACAATGGATTGCGCAGTCAGATGAAACCGAGTAAATAGGCTTTTTAATGTCATCGATTTAGCTGGTATTAACTTGTGGAATATACACCGGCTGGAATGCGGTTTTTACCCATCGGCATTCAGGATTAGAACCACCCGTTGTATAATACTGTACATTACTGTGCTGTCCAAACTTGTGAAACCATAGACGTCTATGATTGGTTCAGATTTGGTCCCCCAGGGTGGACTGACCAAATGTCAACTACTTTTCAACGTCCATGGCCGTCCGTGTCAGTCGCTACTCAGTGGGTGAGGATGCTTGTTACAAGAAATGGAAAGAGGATGGGTGGTAGGTGTCATGGTATCAGTAAGAGCCGGGAGAGGTGACATGCTTTGACCACCAGATGACAAAAAGCGAAAAGAAACCGGTAATGAGCTGAACATAGCAGTATGCCAGTGGAAGGGAGGACTGTAGCAGGTGACCCAACTGTGGTTTGTGACTACTCTGTCCCATTGTAGCCAATTCAATTGCAGTAATTCCGTTACTGGTTTGTTTTTTATTAAGAATTATTACTTTTGAATCACTTCATAAACAAACTTGTTATCAGTAAAAACACAACTCATTGGTAGGTTTACCTTTTTACTTCTGTGAACTTTCATTATGCTTCCTCCTCATGAGGGAGAGAAATAGGAAAAACGTCTTTTAAACAGAATTACAAGGCACATGGCAATGTTAACTAAACTTACCAAAAGCAAATAATTTCTACAAAACTAAATCTAAGTGTTGATATTAGTTGGCAGGGGTTCTAAACATTATTATGTATTTATAATACCCTTTATGACTTTTTCTGGTAGATGTTGTCCAAGACCCCTTTTCCATCTGTTTGACCATAAATCAAAGCCGTTGCTTATTCCTAATTTTGGGGAATGAAAATGGTTGAAAAATGTATATACTATATGCCTTCGTTTCTCAAAAATATAGTCTCTTAGCTTTCATTTGATACCCAATTTGACATTGGAGTAGGGTTCTATTGCATCGACAGGCATGACTCAGACCCGTACTCTACACAGACCTGTGCGCCATAACCAATCAGAGCTCAAGTAAGCCTATATGCAAATAGCCATTGCCATATATACAGTGCATTTGGAAAGTATTCAGACCCCTTCCCTTTTTCCACATTTTGTTGCGTGCAGCCTTATTCTAAAATTGATGTTTTTTATATTTGACAAAGCGAAAACAGGTTTTTAGACATTTTTGCAAATGTATTAAAAACCAATACCTTATTTGCATAAGTATTCAGACCCTTTGCTGTGAGACTCGAAATTTAGTGCATCCTGTTTCCTTTGATCATCCTTGAGATGTTTCTACAACTTGATTGGAGTTCACCTGTGGTAAATTCAATTGATTGGACATGATTTGGAAGGGCACACACCTGTCTATATAAAGTCCCACAGTTGACAATGCATGTCAGAGTAAAAACCAAGCCATGGGGATCGACGGAATTGTTCATGGAGCTCCGAGACAGGATTGGGTCGAGGCAAAGATCTGGGGAATTATACCAAAATATTTCTGCAGTATTGAAGGTCCCCAAGAACACAGTGCCCTCCTCATTCTTAAAGGGAAGAAGTTTGGAACCACCAAGACTATTCCTAGAGCTGGCCACCCGGCCAAACTGAGGAATCAGGGGAGAAGGGCCTGGTCAGGGAGGTGACAACCTGTTGGTCACTTTGACAGAGCTCCAGAGTTCCTCTGTGGAGATGGGAGAACCTTCCAGAAGGACAACCATTTCTGCAGCACTCCACCAATCAGGCCTTTAATTGTAGAGTGGCCCGACGGAAGCCACTCCTCAGTAAAATACACATGACAGCCCACTTGGAGTTTGCCAAACTCCACCTAAAGTACTCCGACCATGAGAAAAATATTTTCTGGTCAGGATTGAACTCTTTGGCCTGAATGCCAAGCGTCACATCTGGAGGAAACCTGACACCATGTCTACGGTGAAGCATGGTGGTGGCAGCATCATGCTGTGGGGATGTTTTTCAGTGGCAGGGACTGGGAGACTAGTCAGGATTGAGGGAAAGATGAATGGAGCAAAGTACAGAGAGATCTTTGATGAAAACCTGCTCCAGAGCGCTCAGGACCTCACACTGGGGCGAAGGTTCAACTTTCAACAGGACAACGACCATAAGCACACAGCCAAAACAACGCAGGAGTGACTTCGGGACAAGTTTCTGAATGTCCTTGAGTGGCCCAGCCAGAGCCCGGACTTGAATCCAATCTGAAAATAGCTGTGCAGCAACAATCCCCATCCAACCTGACAGCGCTTGAGAGGATCTGCAGAGAAGAATGGGAGAAACTCCCCAAATACAGGTGTGCCAGGCTTGTAGCGTCATACCCAAGAAGACCTGAAGCTTTAATCACTGCCAAATGTGCTTCAATAAAGTACTGAGTCAAGGGTCTGAATACTTATGTAAATGTGATAATTAAAAAATTGTATTTAATACATTTTCAAAAATGCTAAAAACCTGTTTTTTCTTTGTCATTATGGGGTATTGTGTGTAGATTGATGAGGGGGGGCGGGAAACAATGTAATCAATTTTAGAATAAGGCTGTAACATAACAAAATATGGGAAAAGTGAAAAGTCTGAATACATTCCGAATGCACTATAAACAGTGGGGCAAAAAAGTATTTAGTCAGCCACCGATTGTGCAAGTTTTCCCACTTAAAAAGATGAGAGGCCTGTAATTCTCATCATAGGTACACTTCAACTATGACAGACAAAATGAGAAAAAAAATCCAGAAAATCACATTGTAGGATTTTTAATGAATTTATTTGCAAATTATGGTGGAAAATAAGTATTTGGTCACCTACAAGCAAGATTTCTGGCTCTCACAGACCTGTAACTTCTTCTTTAAGAGGCTCCTCTGTCCTCCACTCGTTACCTGTATTAATGGCACCTGTTTGAACTTGTTATCAGTACAAAAGACACCTGTCCACAACCTGTCACACTACAAACTCCACTATGGCCAAGACCAAAGAGCTGTCAAAGGACACCAGAAACAAAATTGTAGACCTGCACCAGGCTGGGAAGACTGAATCTGCAGTCTGAAGTTTGCTAGAGAGCATTTGGATGATCCAGAAGAAGATTGGGAGAATGTCATATGGTCAGATGAAACCAAAATATAACTTTTTGGTAAAAACTCAACTCGTCGTGTTTGGAGGACAAAGAATGCTGAGTTGCATCCAAAGAACACCATACCTACTGTGAAGCATGGGGGTGGAAACATCATGCTTTGGGGCTGTTTTTCTGCAAAGGGACCAGGACGACTGATCCGTGTAAAGGAAAAAATGAATGGGGCTATGTATCGTGAGATTTTGAGTGAAAACCTCCTTCCATCAGCAAGGACATTTAACATGAAACGTGGCTGGGTCATTCAGCATGACAATGATCCCAAACACACCACACGGGCAACGAAGGAGTGGCTTCCTAAGAAGCATTTCAAGGTCCTGGAGTGGCCTAGTCAGTCTCCAGATCTCAACCCCATAGAAAATCTTTGGAGAAAGTTGAAAGTCCGTGTTGCCCAGCAACAGCCCCAAAACATCACTGCTCTAGAGGAGATCTGCATGGAGGAATGGGCCAAAATACCAGCAACCTTGTGAAGACTTACAGAAAACGTTTGACCTCTGTCATTGCCAACAAAGGGTATATAACAAAGTATTGAGAAACTTTTGTTATTGACCAAATACTTATTTTCCACCATAATTTGCAAATAAATTCATAAAAAATCCTACAATGTGATTTTCTGGATTTTTTTTCCTCATTTTGTCTGTCATAGTTGAAGTGTACATATGATGAAAATTACAGGCCTCTCTCATCTTTTTAAGTGGAGAACTTGCACAATTGGTGGCTGACTAAATACTTTTTTGCCCCACTGTATCTGTGCCATTCACTTTGAACTGGACTGTGTTTAGGCTACAGTATGAGGGGTTGAGAGTAGATGTGCTTGTTTTTTTTGTTTTTTTACCTTATATTTAACTAGGCAAGTCAGTTAAGAACAAATTCTTATTTTCAATGAAGGCCTAGGAACAGTGCCTTGTTCAGGGACAGAATTACAGATTTGTACCTTGTCAGCTCATGGATTCAATCTTGCAATCTTTCGGTTACAAGTCCAACGCTCTAACCACTAGGCTAACTGAGATCAAAGTGAGAGATGCATGTAGGCACGTGCACATTTATTCATATTCTTTGCTAGTTCGTGAGTTATTAGCTCACTTATAGCCAATTTCTAGTCAATAACGAGGGAGTGGTTGCTTCTAACAAGAGCACAAAATTTGTGCATTTCTAGTCGTTGTTGAAAAGCAAGTCGGAAATAGATTTTTTTGGTTTCTTAAAGGGGCAATGTTGTATTTTGAGACATCTTGAAAAAGCTAAGTAGCCAATAGGCAGAGCGTTGCGTCATTTGTCTGATTCTCTGTAATAATGGTATGGGAATAATAATGCATTTTACTTTGTAAAGTGGTGTCTTGCACCAAACACATTTCCAGTCACCTTGTCTGAAACACAAGTGGATAAACAGGTTATTTAAAAATATATATATATATTTTACCTTTATTTAACCAGGCTAGTTATAGGCTAGTTGAGAACAAGTTCTCATTTACAACTGCGACCTGGCAATTGTCAAGCCCTAAGTAGATTGTAGGCCTACATTGAACAACACATTGGCTGCTACTGTAGGCTGAATGATAGAACAGCTATTTCCAGGTTAAAATGTTATAGGATGCATTTTCTCCATTGTTTTTGATGGTTGACCTCTCTGGTCGGCCTACATTATGATAAAATAGCCTACTTGGCCACTGTTAAAATGTATAACTTAAAGTGGGTACAGCCTCTGTGTTCACAGTAAATGCCCACCGGAAGTGGCACAACATTTTCATGAAGTTCAAGTTTGCTTTCAGCAGACCTGAAATTTGCCCCCGTGCTGAAGAAAATGAGAGGGAACATTTGGTTATAGTTCATGTGGTTATGGGAGTAAAATGTAGTTGGTAACATAACAGCAATGTTGCAAAGTGACCCATCTGGGGTTTGGGGTTCAATTTGCCTTGCTTTTACCCTTGGTCAATAGCCACACACACAGTATTTTTCCCATGCTTCACCCTAGTCCTTTAGGGGGTCAACAAACTCTGTGACACCCTGCACACCTGTAGGGATAGCTGTTAGTGTGTCCGTAGGGCTGGTCATGTGAGTGTGTGGGGTCTCTATTCCCTATGGATGGTTTATGTACTGTAGATTTAGTGTTTTACTGGTTCTCTCTGTATCGTGTCCCCAGGGTGGGTTGTGGCTTGTTGTTTTCTCCCAAGTGTCTGTGATCCCCTCTGATCCTGGCCTCTTCTGTCTGAGCTTCATGTGACCACTCTGTGATCCTTCTGTGTCCTCATTGACCCTTCAACCCCCCCTCCCCTCTCATGCTGATCCCCCTCCTCTTCTCTCAATTCAATTCAAGGGGCTTTATTGGCATGGGAAACGTGTTAACATTGGCAAAGCAAGTGAGGAAGATAATATACAAAAGTGAAATAAACAATAAAAATGAACAGTAAACATTACACATACAGAAGTTTCAAAACAATAAATACATTACAAATGTCATATATATATATATATATATATAATGTGTGTTGTAACAATGTACAAATGGTTCAAGTAAACAAGGGAAAATAAATAAACATAAATATGGGTTGTATTTACAATGGTGTTTGTTCTTTACTGGTTGCTCTTTTCTTGTGACAACAGGTCACAAATCTTGCTGCTGTGATGGCACACTGGAATTTCACCCAGTAGATATGGGAGTTTATCAAAATTGGATTTGTTTTCGAATTCTTTGTGGATCTGTGTAATCTGAGGGAAATATGTTTCTCTAATATGGTTATACATTGGGCAGGAGGTTAGGTGCAGCTCAGTTTCCTCTCCTCTCTCTCTCTCTCGCTCGCTCGTACACACACAAACACCTCTCATTTTCCATCAGCAACCTGTCAGCCCTCCTCTGCCCGCCCCCCTGCACCAAATTCCTCACCCTCTCTCGCTTGAATCTCTCGCTCTTTGTCTCCCTTTCCTTTCTCAAACCATGTCTGTTTCTCTCCCTTACCCCTTCTCTCTGTTTGTCCATGTTTCTCCCTTACCCCCTTTCTCCCTTACCCCCTTTCTCCCTTTCTCCCTTACCCCCTTTCTCCCTTACCCCCTTTCTCTCTCTCTCCCTTACCCCCTTTCTCTCTCTCTCCCTCTCTCCCTTACCCCCTTTCTCCCTTACCCCCTCTCTCTCTCTCTCTCTCTCTCTCTCTCTCTCTCTCTCTCTCTCTCTCTCTCTCTCTCTCTCTCTCTCTCTCTCTCTCTCTCTCTCTCTTCCCCCCCCCCCCCTTACCCCTTCTCTCTGTTTGTCCATCTTTCTCCCTTACCCCCTTACCCCTTCTCTCTGTTTTTCCATGTTTCTTCCTTACCCCCTTTCTCACTCTATCTCTCTTCCCCCCCCCCCCCCCTTACCCCTTCTCTCTGTTTGTCCATCTTTCTCCCTTACCCCCTTACCCCTTCTCTCTGTTTTTCCATGTTTCTTCCTTACCCCCTTTCTCTCTCTCTCTCTCTCTCTCTGTCTATCTGTTTCTCCCCCTCTCAACTAGTTTCTTCTTTGTGGATGCCTAACGAAATATCCTCTGAAAATGACAATTGTTGCTTTGAGAGTATTTATATAAATGAATAATCAGCCTTGTTGTGTTTGTCTGCATGGATTTTCAGCACTGAACACTGTGAAGACCGAACCACCGGTAAAGAATCAAGACATGGGTGTAGGAAGTATGAACTGCAACAGTAGTCTGTGGTTTATTAGACATTATAAAGGCTTATAATGTGTTTTAAACCATTATACCTGCAGGCTCTTTAAGGGCAATCTGCAGTTCCATTAACAGTAAAGCGTTCACCCTGTTTTGTTAAATAGCTGAGCGATGGGGTTCGGAGAAATGTAGTCACTCTCAAATGTATAGAATTACAAGGACTGACCATCCATGAGCTCCACATTTATAATTATAACCATATTTTTGAGGCTAAACAGTGTTGAAGACCTACATTGCCTACAAACAAAGAAGTCAATCAAGCTTATATTTTGGGATCTGATGGGGTACGACAATTGAACTAAGCCCATGAGTTATCAGTTATATTCTTCAGGAGTCAATGGGTGTATATCAATCATTTACAAGTCAAAAAATGGATGAGGAAATCAGACTGCCCATTTATGTAAAGCCGTAATAACAAATGGTCAAACTACCTACACCGTTGGATGTTAAAATGTTTCCCAGGTTTAAACTAATGATGGTGAGTAGTAGAGTAGATGAATAGCTGTTGATGTTAGACCTGCCTCGTAGAGACAGACACAGGAGATGTAGATGAATAGCTGTTGATGTTAGACCTGCCTCGTAGAGACAGACACAGGAGATGTAGATGAATAGCTGTTGTTGTTAGACCTGCCTCGTAGAGACAGACACAGGAGATGTAGATGAATAGCTGTTGTTGTTAGACCTGCCTCGTAGAGACAGACACAGGAGATGTAGATGAATAGCTGTTGATGTTAGATCTGCCTCGTAGAGACAGACACAGGAGATGTAGATGAATAGCTGTTGATGTTAGACCTGCCTCGTAGAGACAGACACAGGAGATGTAGATGAATAGCTGTTGTTGTTAGACCTGCCTCGTAGAGACAGACACAGGAGATGTAGATGAATAGCTGTTGATGTTAGATCTGCCTCGTAGAGACAGACACAGGAGATGTAGATGAATAGCTGTTGTTGTTAGACCTGCCTCGTAGAGACAGACACAGGAGATGTAGATGAATAGCTGTTGATGTTAGATCTGCCTCGTAGAGACAGACATGGGAGATGTAGATGAATAGCTGTTGATGTTAGAGCTGCCTCGTAGAGACAGACATAGGAGATGTAGATTTTTTAAAATTGTATTTATTTATTTCACCTTTATTTAACCAGGTAGGCTAGTTGAGAACAAGTTCTCATTTACTGCGACCTGGCCAAGATAAAACATAGCAGTGTGAACAGACAACAACACAGTTACACATGGACTAAACAATAAACAAGTCAATAACACAGTAGAAAAAGAAAAAAGAGTCTATATACATTGTGTGCAAAAGGCATGAGGAGGTAGGCGAATAATTACAATTTAGCAAATTAACACTGGAGTGATAAATGATCAGATGGTCATGTGCAGGTAGAGATATTGGTGTGCAAAAGAGCAGAAAAGCAAATAAATAAAAACAGTATGGGGATGAGGTAGGTAAATTGGGTGGGCTATTTACCGATGGACTATGTACAGCTGCAGCGATCGGTTAGCTGCTCAGATAGCAGATGTTTAAAGTTGGCGAGGGAGATAAAAGTCTCCAACTTCAGCGATTTTTGCAATTCGTTCCAGTCACAGGCAGCAGAGAACTGGCAGGAAAGGCGGCCAAATGAGGTGTTGACTTTAGGGATGGTCAGTGAGATACACTTGCTGGAGCGTGTGCTACGGGTGGGTGTTGCCATCGTGACCAGTGAACTGAGATAAGGCGGAGCTTTACCTAGCATGGACTTGTAGATGACCTGTAGCCAGTGGGTCTGGCGACGAATATGTAGCGAGGACCAGCCGACTAGAGCATACAGGTCATCAGTGGTGGGTGGCATAAGGTGCTTTAGTAACAAAACGGATGGCACTGTGATAAACTGCATCCAGTTTGCTGAGTAGAGTATTGGAAGCTATTTTGTAGATGACATCGCCGAAGTCGAGGATCGGTAGGATAGTCAGTTTTACTAGGGTAAGTTTGGCGGCATTAGTGAAGGAGGCTTTGTTGCGTAATAGAAAGCCGACTCTAGATTTGATTTTAGATTGGAGATGTTTGATATGAGTCTGGAAGAAGAGTTTACAGTCTAGCCAGACACCTAGGTACTTATAGATGTCCACATATTCTAGGTCGGCACCATCCAGGGTGGTGATGCTAGTCGGGCGTGCGGGTGCAGGCAGCGAACGGTTGAAAAGCATGCATTTGGTTTTACTTGCGTTTAAGAGCAGTTGGAGGCCAAGGAAGGAGTGTTGTATGGCATTGAAGCTTGTTTGGTGGTTAGATAGCACAGTGTCCAAGGAAGGGCCAGAAGTATACAGAATGGTGTCGTCTGCGTAAAGTTGGAGGTGAATAGCTGTTGTTGTTAGAGCTGCATCGTAGAGACACACACAGGAGATGTAGATGAATAGCTGTTGATGTTAGACCTGCATCGTAGAGACACACACAGGAGATGTAGATGAATAGCTGTTGATGTTAGATCTGCCTCGTAGAGACACACAGGAGATGTAGATGAATAGCTGTTGTTGTTAGACCTGCCTCGTAGAGACAGACACAGGAGATGTAGATGAATAGCTGTTGATGTTAGATCTGCCTCGTAGAGACACACAGGAGATGTAGATGAATAGCTGTTGTTGTTAGACCTGCCTCGTAGAGACAGACACAGGAGATGTAGATGAATAGCTGTTGATGTTAGACCTGCCTCGTAGAGACAGACACAGGAGATGTAGATGAATAGCTGTTGTTGTTAGACCTGCCTCGTAGAGACAGACACAGGAGATGTAGATGAATAGCTGTTGATGTTAGATCTGCCTCGTAGAGACAGACACAGGAGATGTAGATGAATAGCTGTTGATGTTAGACCTGCCTCGTAGAGACAGACACAGGAGATGTAGATGAATAGCTGTTGATGTTAGATCTGCCTCGTAGAGACAGACACAGGAGATGTAGATGAATAGCTGTTGTTGTTAGACCTGCCTCGTAGAGACAGACACAGGAGATGTAGATGAATAGCTGTTGATGTTAGATCTGCCTCGTAGAGACAGACATAGGAGATGTAGATGAATAGCTGTTGATGTTAGATCTGCCTCGTAGAGACAGACACAGGAGATGTAGATGAATAGCTGTTGATGTTAGACCTGCCTCGTAGAGACAGACACAGGAGATGTAGATGAATAGCTGTTGTTGTTAGATCTGCCTCGTAGAGACAGACACAGGAGATGTAGATGAATAGCTGTTGATGTTAGACCTGCCTCGTAGAGACAGACACAGGAGATGTAGATGAACAGCTGTTGATGTTAGATCTGCCTCGTAGAGACAGACACAGGAGATGTAGATGAATAGCTGTTGATGTTAGACCTGCCTCGTAGAGACAGACACAGGAGATGTAGATGAATAGCTGTTGATGTTAGATCTGCCTCGTAGAGACAGACATAGGAGATGTAGATGAATAGCTGTTGATGTTAGATCTGCCTCGTAGAGACACACAGGAGATGTACAGTGCCTTGCGAAAGTATTCGGCCCCCTTGAACTTTGCGACCTTTTGCCACATTTCAGGCTTCAAACATAAAGATATTAAACTGTATTTTTTTGTGAAGAACCAACAACAAGTGGGACACAATCATGAAGTGGAACGACATTTATTGGATATTTCAAACTTTTTTAACAAATCAAAAACTGAAAAATTTTGCGTGCAAAATTATTCAGCCCCCTTAAGTTAATACTTTGTAGCGCCACCTTTTGCTGCGATTACAGCTGTAAGTCGCTTGGGGTATGTCTCTATCAGTTTTGCACATCGAGAGACTGAAATTTTTTCCCATTCCTCCTTGCAAAACAGCTCGAGCTCAGTGAGGTTGGATGGAGAGCATTTGTGAACAGCAGTTTTCAGTTCTTTCCACAGATTCTCGATTGGATTCAGGTCAGAACTTTGACTTGGCCATTCTAACACCTGGATATGTTTATTTTTGAACCATTCCATTGTAGATTTTGCTTTATGTTTTGGATCATTGTCTTGTTGGAAGACAAATCTCCGTCCCAGTCTCAGGTCTTTTGCAGACTCCATCAGGTTTTCTTCCAGAATGGTCCTGTATTTGGCTCCATCCATCTTCCCATCAATTTTAACCATCTTCCCTGTCCCTGCTGAAGAAAAGCAGGCCCAAACCATGATGCTGCCACCACCATGTTTGACAGTGGGGATGGTGTGTTCAGCTGTGTTGCTTATACGCCAAACATAACGTTTTGCATTGTTGTCAAAAAGTTCAATTTTGGTTTCATCTGACCAGAGCACCTTCTTCCTCATGTTTGGTGTGTCTCCCAGGTGGCTTGTGGCAAACTACTACACTTTTTATGGATATCTTTAAGAAATGGCTTTCTTCTTGCCACTCTTCCATAAAGGCCAGATTTGTGCAATATACGACTGATTGTTGTCCTATGGACAGAGTCTCCCACCTCAGCTGTAGATCTCTGCAGTTCATCCAGAGTGATCATGGGCCTCTTGGCTGCATCTCTGATCAGTCTTCTCCTTGTATGAGCTGAAAGTTTAGAGGGACGGCCAGGTCTTGGTAGATTTGCAGTGGTCTGATACTCCTTCCATTTCAATATTATCGCTTGCACAGTGCTCCTTGGGATGTTTAAAGCTTGGGAAATCTTTTTGTATCCAAATCCGGCTTTAAACTTCTTCACAACAATATCTCGGACCTGCCTGGTGTGTTCCTTGTTCTTTATGATGCTCTCTGCGCTTTTAACGGACCTCTGAGACTATCACAGTGCAGGTGCATTTATACGGAGACTTGATTACACACAGGTGGATTGTATTTATCATCATTAGTCATTTAGGTCAACATTGGATCATTCAGAGATCCTCACTGAACTTCTGGAGAGAGTTTGCTGCACTGAAAGTAAAGGGGCTGAATAATTTTGCACGCCCAATTTTTCAGTTTTTGATTTGTTAAAAAAGTTTGAAATATCCAATAAATGTCGTTCCACTTCATGATTGTGTCCCACTTGTTGTTGATTCTTCACAAAAAAATACAGTTTAATATCTTTATGTTTAAAGCCTGAAATGTGGCAAAAGGTTGCAAAGTTCAAGGGGGCCGAATACTTTCGCAAGGCACTGTAGATGAATAGCTGTTGATCTTAGATCTGCCTCGTAGAGACACACAGGAGATGTAGATGAATAGCTGTTGATGTTAGACCTGCCTCGTAGAGACACACAGGAGATGTAGATGAATAGCTGTTGATGTTAGACCTGCCTCGTAGAGACAGACACAGGAGATGTAGATGAATAGCTGTTGATGTTAGATCTGCCTCGTAGAGACACAAAGGAGATGTAGATGAATAGCTGTTGATCTTAGATCTGCCTCGTAGAGACACACAGGAGATGTAGATGAATAGCTGTTGAACTTAGATCTGCCTCGTAGAGACAGACACAGGAGATGTAGATGCTGAATGTGATGAATATGTCATCATCGCAACCTCTGTTTATCCCACTCATTCTCCTGACACACATTTAGCTGGGCTGTCACACAGCATTGTCAGAACGTTTACGCGTGCGTCGTCGCAGCGTTCCCGCGCGCCGGGAGGTTTTCAGCAGCTTCTCTGAGCTCTTTGATTTCCTTCTCCATGTCATGTGAAGGGCTTTCTCTCTCTCTCTCTCCGTCTATTTTTGTTTTTCTCCTGGCCAAGTTGTGGCTGTGTGTGTCGTCTCTTTGACAGTAGTCTCTGAGCTGTCACTCAGCGCTCAGTCTTCCTGTCTCTGTGAAGTCACTCTCCATTAATAATGGCGGTGTTGCTGAATATTTTACGCTGTCGCTCGGCAGTACATTATCCCGTCTTTGACGCCACACAGCGACAGAAAGACAATTGTCTGCCTGGCAAAACTTTTATTTCAACCGAGAGCCCTTGTGACTGAGACTTGTGTTGTGTGAGGAAGTTTTGCGTTTTTCTGTCCCCCCCCCCCCCTTTAGAAAAATGGCAGAGGATATTATTTTTCCTGTTAAACATCTATTATTGACACTATCTAGGAATAGTGTGTGCTGTTTCATTTAGAAAAGACATTAGCACTACTATAACTATATGACTATGTCCAGTCAGTCTATTATGCAGGTTAACTACTTTGTGCACTGTCACCGTGTTCAAGAACATTGGAGTTGTCTTACGTTCACATGGAAGGAATACACCATTGTCTTCCTCTTATCGTTTGAATAGCTCTGTCACAGGATGGTGGATTGTAGATGTTTGTGTGTGTTTTTTTCCCCCTACAATGGCTAATCCATTGTAGTTGACACAGGACTGTGTTGTAGATAGAATTACAGATGAACTGATTTGCGACAAGCCTCTCGCTTGTCTAACCTTAACTCTAACGGGTGTCCCCTCTCTCTCTTTCTCTCCACCCATAGGTGAGCAGGGAGCGGTGACCATGTTCCCTCTTTTCCTGTTAGACAATCACATGACAGCACGCGAGCTGGGGTTCTGGAACGGCGTGATCGCCATGGGCTTCTCCATCTGTGGCTCCTCCCTCGGCGGCCTGCTGCTCTCCCAGTTCAGGTAGTGTTCAGGGGCAACACGCCCCTGGTAGCATTTCCAGTTCAGGTAGCGTTCAGAGGCAACACTCTGATTTCAGCTTTACCTAACTCACATGCTTCCATGACTTGTTTTGTAACTGATTTGAAATACTCACCAGCTGCTTTCAAATCATCTGTCTGTTATCTACAGTGCCTATTTCAGCTTCACATGTCTCAGAAGCATCCCTTTCTGTGGCACAGATATCACATCACCTCCACTTCACACACTGGGGTGTATATGTGTGTATGCGTGCGTGCATTTGCGTATGTGTGTTTTAATGGAAGTGAACACAGCCCTCAGAGCTGTGTAGCCCCTCTCTCTCGCTCTCTTTCTCTCTCTGTCTCTGTGTGTGGCCCCCCCAGTGTGAGATGTGTGGTATGATAGTAGCATGGGGAGATGCTGTGTAGCCTCCAATATTTCTTAGAGAGGTAAGGAGACCCCAACAGAAACACTTGGCCCTGTAACTTCTACATCTGATAATGCAAAACCATCCACCAATAATCAACAACTTCTGTTTAGGTCAATAGAAATTGTATTTTTTTTATTTTTTATTTAAAGAGATCATAGATCAAAAACTCATAGATTTTTTTTTTTATATACTCTGCAAAATGTCACTCAGTGTAAGTTGAACTCTCTTTGACCTCATCTTTTTTTCTCCCAATAGCCTGAAGTTCAGTCACAAGTTTGGACACACCTACTCATTCAAGGATTTATTATTTATTTATTTATTTTATTTTATCTACATTGTAGAATAATAGTGAAGACATCAAAACTATGAAATAAATCAAGATATATTTGAGATTCTTCAAAGTAGCAACCATTTGCCTTGAGTTAACTGCACCTCAGAAATTGCAGCCCAAATAAATGCTTCACAGAGTTCAAGCAACAGACACATCTCAACATGAACTATTCAGAGAAGACTGCACATACCGCAGGACCTAAGGTTCTGATTCCACACAAGCAGATCTGACTAGACTACAAAGCTTTCCAGGATTCTGATCAAATTCCTGCAAAGAAACTACTAAAGGACACCAATAATAAGAAGAGACTTGCTTAGGCCAAGAAACACAAGCAAATGGACATTAGACCGGTGGAAATCTGTCCTTTGTTCTGATGAGTCCAAATTTAAGATTTTTGGTTACAGATGTGTGGTTCCCACTGTGAAGTGATTTATTTAGTGATTTATTTAAATCAGTGATTTATTTAGTATTCAAGGCACACTTAACCAGCATGGCTACCACATTATTCTGCAGCGATACACCACCCCATCTGGTTTGCTCTTAGTGGGACTATCATTTGTTTTTCAAGAGGACGATGACTCAACACACCTCCAGGCTGTGTAAGGGCTATTTGACCAAGAAAGAGAGTGATGGAGTGCTGCATCAGATGACCTTGCCTCCACAATCACCCGACCTCAACCCAATTGAGATGGTTTGGGATGAGTTGGATCGCGGAGTGAAGGAAAAGCAGCCAACAAGTGCTCAGCATATGTGGGAACTCAAGACTATTGGAGAAGCATTCCAGGTGAAGCTGGTTGAGAGAATGCCAAGAGTTTGCAAAGCTGTCATCAAGGCAAAAAATCTCAAAAATAAGATATATTTTAAAGATACATATTTTTTGGTTACTACATTATTCCATATGTGTTATTTCATCGTTGTGATGTCTTCACTATCATTCTACATATGGGAAGGCTTTCTACTAGATGTTGGAACATTGCTGCTGGGACTTGTTTCCATTCAGCCGCAACAGCATTAGTGAGGTCGGGCACTGATGTTGCGAGCTTAGGCTTGGGTTGCAGTCGGTGTTCCAATTCATCTCAAAGGTGTCCGATGGGGTTGAGGTCAGGGCTCTGTGCAGGCCAGAGTTCTTCCACACTGATCTCAACAAACTATTTCTATACAGACCTCACTTTGTGCACGGGGGCATTGTCATGCTGAAACAAGAAAGGGATTTCCCAAAACTGTTGCCACAAAGTTGGAAGCACAGAATTGTCAAGAATGTCATTGTATGCTGTAGTTTTTAAGATTTTCCTTCATTGGAACTAAAGGGCCTCCCCTGAACTATGAAAAACAGACCCAGACCAATATTCCTCCTCCACCAAACTTTACAGTTGGCACTATGCATTGGGGCAGGTAGTGTTCTCCTGGCTTCTGCCAAACCTAGATTCGTCCGTGGACTGCCAGATGGTGAAGCGTGATTCATCACTCCAGTGAACATGTTTCCACTGCTCCAAAGTCCAATGGCGGTAAGCTTTACACCACTCCAGCCGAAAATTGGCATTGTTGCATGGTGATCTTAGGCTTTTGTGCGGCTGCTTTGCCATGGAAACCAATTTCATGAAGCTCAGTTTGGAACTCGGGAGTGAGTGTTTGCAACCCAGGACTGACCATTTTTTACGCTCTTCAGTACTCTGTGGTCTTGTTCTGTAAGCTTGTGTGGCCTATCACTTCGCAACTGAGCTGTTAATGCTCCTAGACATTTCCACTTCACAATAACAGCACTTACAGTTGACCGGGGCATCTCTAGCAGGGCAGAAATAGCCAAATCCACTCATTTGAAGGGTTGTCCACATACTTTTGGCCATGTGGTGTGCGTTTTGAAATAAAGCACCTGCACATCAAAGCCGGGCTGAAGTCATTAAGCAGTTATCACTGTACACACAATATCACTACCGTGCCTCAGCTGTAGCGCTTTGAGTACTCCTTTCAATTGCTACTTAACCTTACAGTTTCAGCAATTACCATTACAGCGCATACAGTACCCTAACTCATCCTGCATTGCATAAGACCATACATCTGCCCATAGCTTCACTTTATAGCTTCCGCGCTCGGCACATGAGATGTAATGCAATCTATAAATAACATTGCGTATGTATTTTCCCACACAAGGCTTTAGCGTGGATCACACAGCACCATGTCCATCTATAGCACTCACAAAGCTAGATGGGTTAATGATAATTATCAACTGGGTGGTTTAAGCCCTGAATTTTGATTGGCTGAAGGCCATGGTGTTTCAGATCGTATACCACGGGTATGACAAAACATTTCCTTTAATTACGTTATTAGTGTCCGCGTCGTGCCTAAGAACAGCCCTTGGCCGTGGTATATTGGCCCTATACCACACCTCCTCTGGCCTTATTGCTTAATACTACCATTAGCGTCGATCTGAAATATGCCCTATATGAAGAGAATACCAATACATTGTCTTTGTATTAAGACGTCTGCACAGCTTGCTCTGAGGTTTTTTACCTTTACTACCTGTAAAATAAGTCCAAATACTTTTTGTTTGAAATCTCTTTCACCAAAGTTCTCTCATATTTTTTAGGGTACTTCTTTCTTTTCTGTCTGTCTTTCTCCCTCTGTCTTTCTTTCTTGTAAAGGACTCCGGTAGAATTGTCACATTTTCACACACGGAGGTGCGTTCACCTGACACTGTACACTCAGTCCAGATTCCCACAGAGTGATTCCCATCCCTCTCCCCCAATGTCCCAACACGCATACACACACACACACACACACACACACACACACACACACATTACACACACACACCCATTACACAAAGCCTATCCACCAGGCCGTTTCAATGCTCTAAAAGCTCATTTGGACGCTTATCCTGGGCCCCATCAGAAACGCTTGAGTGGCCAGAGACTGACCCCCTTACACAGATCGCCATCGGCAACCTGAGAGCCTATATGGTATCGGGGCCTAGCCAGTGTGAGGTGTCAGTGGCGAGGCAGGTTCTCCTCTCTCGCCCCATCACTACGGCAACTCCCCAGAGAGCCAGATTTCAAAGAGTGTCATTGAGAAGGGAGGGAATAATGAACGAAGGGAAAGAATGTCTTTAGCATGTGAATGATAGCAGATTGTTTTTCAGGTTGGAAGGACCCTGTAGGTCCTGTAGGCTTACAGACTGAGAATGGACAGAAGGAGACAGATTCTATTTGATATACCATTTTGGGATAGTTTGTAGGTCTGTCCCCTTTTTGCTTTCTTTTTTAACATTTTGTTGCATTACGAAGTGGTATAGAAATGTATTTAATTATGCCTTTTTTCCCCCGTTGATCTACACAAAATACTCCATGATGTCAAAGTGAAAAGAAAATTCTACAAACGTTTACAAATTTAATAAAAATGAAATAACTGTAATATAGTATAATTATTCACACCCTTTGTTTAGGCAAGCCTAAACTAGTTTCAGGAGTAACATTTTGCCTAACTAATCACATAATATACATGGACTCACTTTGTGTGAAATAACAGGGATTGGCATGATTTTTAATGACTACCCCTTCCTCTGTCCCCCATACATACAGCACAGATTCAACAAAAAAAAAACAGGGAGCATATCGGAAGCCTCATGAAGAAGGATAGTGATTGGTAGATGCTAGACAAAAATAAACCAAGATGGCGCTAAGCACAGGCAAGATCCTCAAGGAAAACCTACTTTTAATCAGATATTGGTAGAGGAATACACCTTTCAGCAGGACAATAACCTATAACACAACGAATGTTCCTGAGTGGCCAAGTTACAGTTTTGACGTAAATCTGCTTGACGATCCATGGCTTGACGTGAAAGGGACTTTCTAGCCGTGACACCAACACCTTGACAGAGCTTGAAGAGTTTTGTAAATAATAATAGTCTAATATTGCACAGTCCAGGTGTGGACAGCTCTTAGAGGCTTACTCAAGAAGACTCACAGCTGCCAAAGGTGATTCTAACTTGTATTGACGCAGGAGTGTGAATACTTATCTAATCAAACTATATTAGTGTTTCATTTTACAAATTTTTACGACATGTTAGTTACAAAGTATTTTTGTAGAAAAATACCATTTAAATCCATTTTAATCCCACTTTGTAACACAATCAAATGTGAAGAAATCCAAGGGGGGTGAATTCTTATGAAACCGACTGTATGCTCACATTAGCCTGAGTTCAAACTAAGCTGTGGTAAGGTCAATGTCAGATGGGTTGTATAGATTTCAGATATCAGACAGTGACACGGGCCAGGTTCGTCTGATTGACAGGGACCTTTTTGGAGAATGATTGCCACTGTGGTAATCCCTAGGTGACACACACACACAACGCACACTGCTCTAAGAGGGCGAGTGTCCTGATGGTCATTAATTCACTTCCACGCTGGGGAGGTCCTTAGGTTATTGATTACCACATGAGCCATGCCCACCGGGAGACAAAGCTCTTAGACTATCAGGGAATCGATTAGCGTCTGGCGACACGTCGTGTGTGTGCATGCGCTCACTCGTGTGAGCTACTGTAGAGGGGAAATATTGTGTTTGTTAGCATGCACATACTTCACAGTATTCTTTATCAGTGTGTGTGTGTGTGTGTGTGTGTGTGTGTGTGTGTGTGTGTGTGTGTGTGTGTGTCAAATTTGCATTTGTCTCCTCTTAGCACAATTTTTTCTATCTAGAACCTAAAAGGGTTCTCCAGCTGTCCCCATAGGAGAGCCCTTGTTGGTTCCAAGTAGAACCGTTTTGGGTTCCATGTACAACCCTTTCCACACACAGAGCCAAAATTTTTTGTTTTTTTACCAGGAAACAAAAAGGTTTCCTCTTTGGGGACATCCAAATAACCCTTTTGGAACCTTTTTATTTCTAAGAGTGTGACTCGTTGTTTGTCTTGTGTGTCTCCACAGTATTGGCTCTCTGATGAGGCGGGTGTTTGTAATGCGGACGGTCAGCATGGTGTTCCAGAGCTCCCTCCTGACTGTGCTGGAACCCTCCCCACTCATGAAAGGTGAGAGAAGACCCGGCCGCACTCTTGACTAGGCAGCATTGGCATCAGTTCACCCACTTAACCATGGACATACAAGTACATCATTGACTCTAACCAGCCTGTCCTTAGCCACTGATCTTGACTTACGCGCGTCCCTAGTCCCCCTCTAGCCACATCTATTTGTCCATCTGTAGCTCGATATCTTTTTTTCCTTTTACGATGTGGGAGCAGGTGACTGTGGGACTGATGAATGAAGGCAGGCACCTCTGTAACCTCACTGACTCATACAGGTAGCTATGAATATTAGACCCACAGAATATACATATTAGATATTAGACCCACAGGCTCCCAGATCGATCCGCTTTTGTTCATGAAAGCTGCATGGGATGGACTTTACCGGATACCCATACATGCGTCCACAACTGCGGCACTCTAACCCACTGGGGTATACAGAACTGGGGACTGCGTCCAAGATGTCCGACCGTTGTTTTCAAGGTAATCTACTCACGTTCGCATATGTCGATTCATGGATGTTCAGGTTGCATCCTCTAACCCCACATGCTATAACCCCCTGTCCCCATGGCAAAACAAATAACACGTTGTGTCATGTGTGACCATCCACATTTAGGTCTATACATAAAATTTGATACTCCATTTTTTTTATATATTATTTTTTATTTAACCTTTATTTAAGTAGGCAAGTCAGTTAAGAACAAAGTCTTATTTACAATGCCGGACTATCTCTGTTGTTCAGGGGCAGAACAACAGAGTTTTACCTTGTCCGCTCGGGGATTCAATCCAGCAACCTTTCGGTTACTGGCCCAACGCTCTAACCACTAGGCTACCTGCCGTCCCAAATTCCATTCAGTTTGTTGCGTAAGCCATGCGTGCTCCCCAGCCAAGCAGAAATGGGTTCAAATAATTATTGTTGTCAAAAAAGAATGAAATGGATTCACTGCTAGGATACACTAGAATATCTTTGTAGATCTACAAATCTCAGACCCCCCCCCCCTCTCTGCTCTCTCCGTTTTAATCTCATGCAAATGAAGGAAAGCTGAACGAAGAACAGAAGCTGTCTGTGTGACCTGTTTGAACCTTTGTTGAGCTGTTCACTCTGGAAACCTCGAAGTGGAGGCCTCCCTCTTGTGATGTCAAAGATCCAAAAATGTGACAATGTTTTGCCGCAAAATTCTTAATATTACATGAGTGCCCCCTTCTCTCACTCTGATGAGCTGAGTTAGTGTCTCGCTCTCTGAATCTTATGAAATGGAGAAGTCTTATTCAGCAAAACTCGACATCTCTGGTGAATAATTCACCGTCAGTGGGAGCTGAGAGATGCTCTGTGTTGCCTGTGTTCTGCTCTCTTCTCCTGAGAGGGAACGACTTGATTGGGGGAACGCGAGGAGACGCCCCCCCCCCCCCCCCCACACTTCTACCTTTGTTCAGCAACAAATCAGTCTCCTCTGATGCACGTTGTGCCACAGAGCTCTCCTCACACCATCCATCCAGTAGGAATTTCTGAGCGAAAAGGGAGATTTAAATGGCGCTAACGTAGAACCGGATGTGCCGTAATGTCTCGCAGCATTGTGCTGTGTTCACATTGAGACGTGTCAAGTTTCTCAGGCTGTGTTTGTGCCCCTCAGTTATGGCTGTGTTGAGTTTGAGCGTTCAGCACTTCCTGGGCGGCCTCATCACCACGCTCACCTTCACGACCATGATGCACTGCACACAGAGAGCGGAGGAGAGTGTACAGGTAAGAGCCACTCTCTACACACCTGTCAATACAGTACCTACAGTGCCTTCAGACAGTATTCATCATACCCCTTGACTTATTCCACAGTTTGTTGTTAGATTGAATTCAAAATGGATAGGTAAACAAATATATATAATCTATTCTATCTACACACAATACTCCATGACAAAGTGTAAACAAGTTTTTATTCGTTTTTTTGCAAATTTATTGCAAATTTCTCTTAAGAGATTTTCTAACCTGGATTGTACAATACAGTAATTTCACATCAAGTTGGTTGTTGATCACTGCTAGACAGCCATTTTCAAATCTTGCCATAGATTTTCAAGACAATTTTTAGTCAAAACTGTAACTAGGCCACTCCGGAACATTCAATGTCATCTTGGTAAGCAACTCCAGTGTTGGCCTTGTGTTTTAGGTTATTGTCCTGTTGAAAGGTAATTTTGTCTTCCAGTGTCTGTTGGAAAGCCAACTGAGGATAGGATTTTTGCCTGTGCTTGGCTGTTTCCTTTTATCCTAAACTCCTGTCCTTGCCGATGACAAGCATACCCATTACATGATGCAGCCCCCACCATGCTTGGAAATATGAAGAGTGGTACTCAGTGATTAGTTATGTTGGATTTGCCCCAAACATAAGACTTTGTATTCAGGACATAAAATTCATTTTTTGCCACATTTTCTGCAGTTTTACTTTAGTGCCTTATTGCAAACGGGATGCATGTTTTGGAATATATTTATTCTGTACAGGCTTCCTTCTTTTCACACTGTTATTTAGGTTAGTATTGTGGAGTAACAACAACTGTTGTTGATCCAGCCTCAGTTTTCTCCTATCACATACATTAAACTCTGCAATTGTATTAAAGTTACCATTGGCCTCATGATGAAATCCCGGAGCGGTTTCCTTCCTCTCTGGCAACTGAGTTAGGAAGGACGCCTGCATCTTTGTAGAGACTGGGTGTATTGAGACACCATCCAAAGTGTAATAACTTCACCATGCTCAAAGGGATATTCAATGTCTGCTTTTTATTTTTACCCATCTACCAATAGGTGCCTTTCTTTGTGAGGCATTGGAAATCTTCCTGGTCTTTGTGGTTGAATCGGTGTTTGAAATTCAATGCTCGACTGAGGGACATTGCAGACGCAGTGCATTCGGAATGTATTCAGACCCCTTGACTTCCACATTTTGTTACGTTAGACTTTTTCTAAAATGGAATACAGAAAAAAAAATCCTCATCAATCTACACACAATACCCCATAATAACAAAGCGAAAACAGGTTTTTAGAGATGTTAGCAAATGTATTAAAAACAGATACCTTATTTTAAAAAGTATTCAGACCCTTTGCTTTGAGACATTGAACATCGTTGATGTTTCTACAACTGGATTGGAGTCTACCTGTGGTCAATTCAATTGATTGGACATGATTTCGAAAGACATCTACCTGTCTATGTAAGGCCCCACAGTGGGCAGTGCATGTCAGAGCGAAAACCAAGCCGTGAGGTCGAAGGATTTCTCTGAGACAGGATTGTATCTTGGCACAGATCTAGGGCAGGGTACAAAAAATGTCTGCAGCATTGAAGGTCCCCAAGAGCACCGTGGCTTCCATAATCCTTAAATGGAAGAAGTTTGGAACCACCAAGACATTTCCTAGAGCTGGCTGCCCAGCCAAACTGAGCAATCGTGGCAGAAGGGCCTTGGTCAGGGAGGTGACCAGGAACCTTCCAGAAGGACAACCATCTCTGCAGCAGGTCACCAATCAGGCCTTTATGGTATGGTGGCCAGACGGAAGCCACTCCTCAATAAAAGGCACATGACAACCCGCTTGGAGTTTGCCAAAGAGCACCTAAAGGATTCTCAGACCATGAGAAACAACCAATACCGTCCTTACAGTGAAGCATGGACTGGGAGACTGGTCAGGATCAAGGGAAAGATGAACAGAGCAAAGTACAGAGATCCTTGATGAAAACCTGCTCCAGAGCGCTCAGGATCTCATACTGGGGCGAAGGTTAACCTTCCAACAGGACAACGACCCTAAGCACCGAACCAAGACAATGCAGGAGTGGCTTTGGGACATGTCTCTGAATATCCTTGAGTGGCCCAGCCAAAGCCTGGACTTGAACGCGATCAAACATCTCTGGAGAGACTTAAAATAGCTGTGCAGCGACGCTCCCCATCCAACCTGACAGAGCTTGAAAGGATCTGCAGAGAAGAATGGGAGAAACTCCCCAAATACACATGTGCCACGTTTGTAGCGTCATACCCAAGAAGACTCAAGGCACTAATCACTGCCAAAGATGCTTCAACAAAGTACTGAGTAAAGGGTCTGAATATTTATGTAAATGTAATATTTGTTGTACATTTACAAATATTTCTTAACCAGTTTTTGCTTTGTCATTATGGAGTATTGTGTGTAGATTCATAAGGGTGAATTTAAAAATAATCCATTTTAGAATAAGGCTGTAACGTAACAAAATGTGGAAAAAGTCAACAGGTCTGAATGCTTTCCCGAATGCACTGTAATTTTCTCCTGAATGTATTTAGGATTGCCATAACAAAGGGTTTGAATACTTCTTGACTCAAGACATTTCAGCTTTTTTTTTTTTATATATATATTTGTAAGAAATGCCTAAACACTTTGACATTGTCCGGTTTTGTGTGTAGACCAGTGGCACAAAATCTCAATTGAATCCGAACCAAAACATTGTCTAGATTGAAAGTTGCTTAAAATGTAGTAGGGACGTCAAAGGTTCTGGCTGCTGCACAGATCCTATGGATGCTCTAGTCTAGAGCGCCTGGTTTAGTTGTGAGTATTTTTTTTTCTCTCAATTGTTAAACTAGTGAGAAATATTTGATCAGTGAACAAATGTGAATTTGCTTCATTTACGATCTTAAATTAAGACATTGAAATATTTTGCCATGTCTAATTAATGTAAATGACGCTGCTTTCCATGTGGACAGTATGTGTTACTACATTACACAAGCTGACGTCTTAACCACATCCTTTTTACCTCAGATTGGTAATGCTATTATAAAAGTTTATAGTCAGCACGATGACACAAGTTCAGTAGCTTTAAACAAAACCAATATCTTTGGTTTTGTAATGCTGATTTCTGTCATATTAGCTGGGGGTCGCAGGACTTTCACAAATGGTACGTGTAATTTGGGACAATCTCTCTATAAAAGTCGCTGACCACACACCAATAAGCGGACTTGACAGTTAAACTCTCACTTAAATAGGAGCCAACCGTTGACACTGGTGATATCCTATGGCGGGTCCTGATTTGTTGAAGTTAACTAAGAAAAAGAGATTTGTTTCCCTTTCCTTGATGGCAGCTTCACGGAATCATCGTTTATCGCTTATTAATTTGGACACATTAAAACTGTTTTTACATTATCAATATGTCTTATCAACAGGAAGCAGCAACGTCATCATTTTCAACTGAAGTTTTAGGAATATAAATTGAACTTTCAACAGCAATTTCCAATGGTATTGTAGTTAAAGGTCAAAACTGCTGAATGAGTCCAACATTTTATTTTTTTAATGATATACACTATACATATTTTATACACTATACATACACTATAAGGTATTTTTTAAATATATTTTTGTACTTTTATTTAACTAGGCAAGTCAGTTAAATAACAAATTCTTATTTTCAATGACGGCCTAGGAACAGTGGGTTAACTGCCTGTTCAGGGGCAGAACGACCTTGTCAGCTCAGGGGTTTGAACTTGCAACCTTCCGGTTACTAGTCCAACGCTCTAACCACTAGGCTACCCTGCCGCCCCATGTGGACATCCCTTCAAATTAGTGGATTCAGCTATTTCAGCCACACCCGTTGCTGACAGGTATATAAAATTGAACACACAGCCATGCAAATCTCCATAGACAAACATTGGCATTAGAATGGCCTTACTGAAGAGCTCAGTGACTTTCAATGTGGCACCGTAATAGGATGCTACCTTTCCAACAGGTCAGTTTGTCAAATTTCTGCCCTGCTAGAGCTGCCCCGGTCAAATGTAAGTGCTGTTATTGTGAAGTGGAAACATCTAGGAGCAACAACCGTACAGCTGCGAAGTGATATGCCACACAAGCTCACAGAACGGGACCACCGAGTACTGAAGCACGTGTAACAATCGTCTGTCCTCGGTTGCAACACTCACTACAGAGTTCCAAACTGTCTCGAGAAGCAACGTCAGCACAAGAACTGTTCGGCGGGAGCTTCATGAAATGGGTTTCCATGGCCGAGCAGCCGCACACAAGCCTAAGATCACCATGCGCAATGCAGAGCGACGCTGGAGTGGTGTAAAGCTCGCCGCCATTGGACTCTGTAGCAGTGGAAATGTGTTCTCTTGAGTGATGAATCACGCTTCACCATCTGGCAGTCTGACGGACTAATCTGGGTTCTGGTGGATGCCACAGAACAAGATCTGCCCCAATGCGTAGTGCCAACTGTAAAGTTTGGTGGAGGAGGAATAATGCTCTGAGACTGCTTTTCATGGTTCTGGCTAGGCCCCTTAGTTCCAGTGAAGGAAAATCTTAACGCTACAGCATACAATGACATTCTCGAAGATTCTGTGCTTCCAACTTTGTGGCAACCGTTTGGGGAAGGACCTTTCTTGTTTCAGCATGACAATACTCCCATGTGCAAGGTTCATACAGAAATGGTTGGTCGAGATCGGTGTGAAAGAACTTGACTGGCCTGCACAGAGCCCTGACCTCCACCCCATCAAACACCTTTCGGATGAATTGGAACGCAGACTGCGAACCAAGCATAATGTTCTTGTGGCTATATAGAAGCAAGTCCCCGCAGCAGTTTTCCAACATCTAGTGGAAAGCCTTCCCAGACGAGTGGAGGCTGTTATAGCAACAAAGGGGGGACCAACTCCATATTAATGCCAATGATTTTGGAATGAGATGTTCGACAAGCAAGTGTCTACAAGTTTTTGGTCATATAGTGTACCAGAAATAACCAAAACAGGTTTGCTCTGCCTATTTTTAGTTGCCTTGCTTGGTAGATTGACATTTTTAAACTCAAGTTTTTTTGGAGGGGGGGTGAAAAGATGGAGCAGGTACAGTGCCTTGCGAAAGTATTCGGCCCCCTTGAACTTTGCGACCTTTTGCCACATTTCAGGCTTCAAACATAAAGATATAAAACTGTATTTTTTTTGTGAAGAATCAACAACAAGTGGGACACAATCATGAAGTGGAACGACATTTATTGGATATTTCAAACTTTTTTAACAAATCAAAAACTGAAAAATTGGGCGTGCAAAATTATTCAGCCCCCTTAAGTTAATACTTTGTAGCGCCACCTTTTGCTGCGATTACAGCTGTAAGTCGCTTGGGGTATGTCTCTATCAGTTTTGCACATCGAGAGACTGACATTTTTTCCCATTCCTCCTTGCAAAACAGCTCGAGCTCAGTGAGGTTGGATGGAGAGCATTTGTGAACAGCAGTTTTCAGTTCTTTCCACAGATTCTCGATTGGATTCAGGTCTGGACTTTGACTTGGCCATTTCTAACACCTGGATATGTTTATTTTTGAACCATTCCATTGTAGATTTTGCTTTATGTTTGGATCATTGTCTTGTTGGAAGACAAATCTCCATCCCAGTCTCAGGTCTTTTGCAGACTCCATCGGGTTTTCTTCCAGAATGGTCCTGTATTTGGCTCCATCCATCTTCCCATCAATTTTACCATCTTCCCTGTCCCTGCTGAAGAAAAGCAGGCCCAAACCATGATGCTGCCACCACCATGTTTGACAGTGGGGATGGTGTGTTCAGCTGTGTTGCTTTTACGCCAAACATAACGTTTTGCATTGTTGCCAAAAAGTTCAATTTTGGTTTCATCTGACCAGAGCACCTTCTTCCACATGTTTGGTGTGTCTCCCAGGTGGCTTGTGGCAAACTTTAAACGACACTTTTTATGGATATCTTTAAGGAATGTCCTTCTTCTTGCCACTCTTCCATAAAGGCCAGATTTGTGCAATATACGACTGATTGTTGTCCTATGGACAGAGTCTCCCACCTCAGCTGTAGATCTCTGCAGTTCATCCAGAGTGATCATGGGCCTCTTGGCTGCATCTCTGATCAGTCTTCTCCTTGTATGAGCTGAAAGTTTAGAGGGACGGCCAGGTCTTGGTAGATTTGCAGTGGTCTGATACTCCTTCCATTTCAATATTATCGCTTGCACAGTGCTCCTTGTGATGTTTAAAGCTTGGGAAATCTTTTTGTATCCAAATCCGGCTTTAAACTTCTTCACAACAATATCTCGGACCTGCCTGGTGTGTTCCTTGTTCTTCATGATGCTCTCTGCGCTTTTAACGGACCTCTGAGACTATCACAGTGCAGGTGCATTTATACGGAGACTTAATCACACAGGTGGATTGTATTTATCATCATTAGTCATTTAGGTCAACATTGGATCATTCAGAGATCCTCACTGAACTTCTGGAGAGAGTTTGCTGCACTGAAAGTAAAGGGGCTGAATAATTTTGCACGCCCAATTTTTCAGTTTTTGATTTGTTAACAAAGTTTGAAATATCCAATAAATGTCGTTCCACTTCATGATTGTGTCCCACTTGTTGTTGATTCTTCACAAAAAAATACAGTTTTATATCTTTATGTTTGAAGCCTGAAATGTGGCAAAAGGTCGCAAAGTTCAAGGGGGCCGAATACTTTCGCAAGGCACTGTAGCTATGCTATTTGGACCAGGCTGCTGCGATGTCATGCAGACTTAGTCTGTCGTTTTTGTGTTTATACTTTTTCATAACGACAAGGACAAGTTTGGTGTTGGACAACAATAGAATATTCATGCTTTAGTCCTTGCCAAAGCTGGTTTAGATGAAAGGCGACATTTTCACAGAGGCGTAGGTGCATACAAAGACAATTTTCTCAGATACATCTGCATTCACCACATTTAGTGTGGTTAGCCTTAGATATATTCTCCGTAATTGTTGATATTTTGTCAATTTTTTATTCTAGATAACATTTTCTTTGAAAAAATGCACTTCAACATTAAACAGATAGAAAGATGAAAAAAGTATTTATGGACAGGTCAGGTCCTGGAGTGTCTTAACAGAATGAAACAAAAATATTTAGGCATACTTCATCCAGTGTCCAGATTTTGTTTTTTGCGCGATATGCAAATATGTGCATATTTAATGAGACATTGCCTCATTTGCATATCTTAATAAAATATTTCAGAAAAAATGCAAATACAAAAAAAGTATTGGTGTTTGTACATTCTGGTAAAAGTTGATTGTGATATCATTAAGGGTAAACAAGTACCCTATGAGTGTGGTGCCTGGCCTTAAACCACCTCCACAAACGAAACTATGCAAACTACTAACCACTTAACAAAATGGATTTATTTCAGCACAAAACACTAAAGCATCTGCTGTGGCATGCAGTGCTGGCTACGCCTAAATCCACATGATCAAAGTGAAAGGAACTTAACTCAATAAGAGGAGTAGGTTGCCGTGGAAAACATTGTTGAGTGATTACGGTGAGCAGATGACTTAGATTATTCAAACTTTGTGTGGTGAAAAGGCCTTCGTTCGTTGTGCCTTTGACGCTGTGTAATATAGCTCCTGTGTGGCTATGAGAAACTTAGCCAGTTACCCGACTCGGACAAATGCCACTGGTGGCAAAATGGGTGAGCTGTAAAGGAGACATTTCCCAGGCATCTTTGCTGGGTCTCAGTAGAGTCCAGTGCTGGGTTGAACCGGGTTCACACAGCCGGAGCGGAGCGCCTGTAGACCCGAGTTAAGTGAAGTGCTTTTATTCGAGCGAACTTGTTTAAGGGATTCCGTTTCTCTCTCCTGGGCACTCGACAAGCACTCATGGTATCAGCTTTCCGTCACTGGATATGACCTTAAAATAACAGGCAGCTATATGTGTCATGAGAACATTTCAAATTAACCCCGGAGGTTATCGCCTGTCTTTATCATCAAGGATTTGTGATGAGCTTTGTTTCATTAGCTTTTTCTTCCTTAATTGCTCAGACACAGCCCTGTATCCTCCTTGGTGTAGCTTTCCTAGTCGCCAACTCCTTGGTAGAACCGAGGCAACTCATCACCTTCAGAATTGATTGAGTGATGTTTGAGAGGCTGCAAACGGATCACCTCCAGGCAGCGATGGCCCAGTTTGAGTGGGACAAAAAAAAAGTTATGTCAAAGAAGAAGGGGAGAGAGAGAGATGAAAAAGGAGAGAATGAGAAAAAGGGAGAGAGGGAGTGAAAAAGAAAAGGGCTTGTCAGTCCCAGATGACAGGTGGGTGTTGTTGCTTTGATGAGGGCTACCTGTCCTGCCTGTTGACACCACAGGATATGACATAACTCCATAGAAGGAGCACTTTAAAAAGAGAACAGTGGGGAAGTGGGGAAAGCAGAGAGGGAAGAGAACAGAGCAGGTTAGCCTGGTCTCTTTGTTGCGTTTGTTCACAGCCAGGAGTTTCTGTTTCGATGGCTTACATAACAGAGCACCCCTGTGGCCGCGACGGGGTTCGGACAAACCCTCGTCTTCTTAGGTAGAAGCCTCTCCTCCAAGCTGAGGTAAATGGCTGAGAGCTCCACTCTGTAAATGTGTGCATGACCTTCAAAATGTGGGGCACCAACAAAAATGTAAACAATGGAGCAAATGCATCCCTATGACATTTTAACATTCCATGAGAATATCTTTATGTATTAAAACATGATGTCAAGCTGAATATAATTTGTTTCTCACACCTAGGACCTGACTTGGCCATGGGAAATCATGTTCTAGGTGTTACTTTTCTTTACATCTGAACGGTGTAGCTGGGAACAAACGCGTTACATTCATTTCTGGAACTAGGTATCTTTTATGTGTTTTCTTTAACGATTCCACCTACGCCTCTGTGAAAATGTCGCCTTTCATCTAAACCAGCTTTGGCAAGGACTAAAACATGAATATTCTATTGTTGTCCAACACCAAACTTGTCCTTGTCGTTATGAAAAAGTATAAACACAAAAACGACAGACTAAGTCTGCATGACATCGCAGCAGCCTGGTCCAAATAGCATAGCTACCTGCTCCATCTTTTCACCCCCCCTCCAAAAAAACTTGAGTTTAAAAATGTCAATCTACCAAGCAAGGCAACTAAAAATAGGCAGAGCAAACCTGTTTTGGTTATTTCTGGTACACTATATGACCAAAAACATGTAGACACTTGCTTGTCGAACATCTCATTCCAAAATCATTGGCATTAATTTGGAGTTGGTCCCCCCTTTGTTGCTATAACAGCCTCCACTCGTCTGGGAAGGCTTTCCACTAGATGTTGGAAAACTGCTGCGGGGACTTGCTTCTATATAGCCACAAGAACATTATGCTTGGTTCGCAGTCTGCGTTCCAATTCATCCGAAAGGTGTTTGATGGGGTGGAGGTCAGGGCTCTGTGCAGGCCAGTCAAGTTCTTTCACACCGATCTCGACCAACCATTTCTGTATGAACCTTGCACATGGGAGTATTGTCATGCTGAAACAAGAAAGGTCCTTCCCCAAACGGTTGCCACAAAGTTGGAACCACAGAATCTTCGAGAATGTCATTGTATGCTGTAGCGTTAAGATTTTCCTTCACTGGAACTAAGGGGCCTAGCCAGAACCATGAAAAGCAGTCTCAGAGCATTATTCCTCCTCCACCAAACTTTACAGTTGGCACTACGCATTGGGGCAGATCTTGTTCTGTGGCATCCACCAGAACCCAGATTAGTCCGTCAGACTGCCAGATGGTGAAGCGTGATTCATCACTCAAAAGAACACATTTCCACTGCTACAGAGTCCAATGGCGGCGAGCTTTACACCACTCCAGCATCGCTCTGCATTGCGCATTTTAAATTATTTTTTATTTTATTTTATTTTCTCCCCAATTTCGTGGTATCCAATTGTTGTAGTAGCTACTATCTTGTCTCCTCGCTACAACTCCCGTACGGGCTCGGGAGAGACGAGGGTTGAAAGTCATGCATCCTCCGATACACCACCCAACCAGCCGCACTGCTTCTTAACACAGCGCGCATCCAACCCGGAAGCCAGCCGCACCAATGTGTCGGAGGCTACACTGTGCACCTGGCAACCTTGGTTAGCGCGCACTGCGCCCGGCCCGCCACAGGAGTCGCTGGTGCGCGATGAGACAAGGACATCCCTACCGACCAAGCCCTCCCTAACCCGGACGACGCTAGGCCAATTGTGCGTCGCCCCACAGACCTCCCGGTCGCGGCCGGTTACGACAGAAATACCAACATTGGCACACTTGAAGTCTGTATGTCTGTTGGCGTAAACACATGAGTGTATGGAATAGGGTTGCACCGTGTGTATGTGTCAGTAGAGGGTGGAGACCCACGAATCTGCGTTAGTTATGTTGTGTTGCTGTGGGCCTGAGAGGTAGAGTCTGGGATGTTAGGTAATCTGTGTTGGTCTTGTCTCTCTCTTGCTCTTTCTCTCACTATTTCTCTCTCTTTCTCCTCTCTCCCTCTAAGAGCCTGCAGGCCTGGACCCAGATACCCCTCACCAGCTGGCCTCCATCCACACATTGGAGACACAAATCTCAAGCTTTATCATTCTGGCTCCCTCTTCAATTCTTCTTTTGGTTCCTTTCTTCTTCTGTAGTATTTCCTTCATTTTCTCTGTCTCCTGTCCCTCCTCCTTTTTTGTGGGAGTTTGTCTCCCCACTGATTTTTCTTGCGAACACCAGTTAAAAGACAAGCAGATGACCACATACCCGAGACGTCACCCGAGTCCAGTTTTTTTTTTTCTCTCTCTGCCCTCGCCCCTACTTAACCCTCTCCTCTCTCCCCTCTCCTCTTCTCCCGACAGGCCACCCACTACAGTTTCTTGTCCACCCTGGAGGTACTGGGGAAGCTGATGTTCAGTGCCCTGGCGGGGGGTCTGGTGGACTGGGTGGGTTACCCCACCGCCTTCCTCCTCTTCCTGGTTCTCTCGGCCGGTACAGCCCTCCACGTCTGGAGGGCCACGGATACCGGGGCCCTCAGGGAACAGCTGAAAGAACAGCCCAAGCTCTTCCCCAACAGCTCAACCACCCCTTATGTAACTGCTTTAGCACCCCCCCATCCAAACCAGCAATGATCCATGCCAACACAATCCCTCTCACTCAGTGGTCCCCAACCCCCTGGTCTTTGAGAGTAATACTGTGTGCATGCAGTTTTTAATTGCCCAGTGCTAACATGTCTGATCAAGCTATTCGAGGTGTCGATGATCAGTTGAGTCGTTTAACAAGGTGGGTGTGGGGTTGGAGATTTTTCCAGGACACCGATGAGTAGTTGTATGGAGTTGAAGGATTGGATCAGTAGCATAAGGGATAGGGAGAGCAATATAGGGGAAAGCTGTTCAGGGGTTATTGGAGGACATACCATCTGAGGCATTTAATCATATATGCCAAGCCACCAATAAAACTTAAGCCAGCAGTAATACTTATCCAGGGATGAACCAGCGATGAAGGTTCTATATGTCTTATCAGTTTGCCATTGCACTAGTTCTGTGGCGACGTTTACCAATCCCTACTACCTCTGTTTAACACTGTAAGACATGCAGAAGCCGAGTGAGCTGTATAGTACAACATTTGCTAGCTCGAGTACGATTTTGATTAGAGATAGCTAGATTAAACCATTACACAGCGTCGTCTAGGTTTGTTAGCGCAATTAGGGAACTAAAGCCTTACATTATGCATGGTGGCAAGTTATCAAGGATTGGATGGATTTTTTCTTTTTTTTATGGATTCAGGTATTGTTTTTATGGATTCTGTAGGGGGACAAACACATATTTTTTTTATGTTACATAAACTACTGCTGCTTGTTTTTCAACTACCTGCTGATATTACTTGTTTCTGTTATGTGTAAAGTTATTAAAAATTACACACACCTTATCAAATCACTTTTTAGTGGGCTTGAAACATACACCTGCTGAAGCAACTTACATTGTGGTGCCTGCTTTTTGTTTACGAACGGTTCATTGGACAGGCGAGAGGCATCTACTGGGAAAGCAACGCAAATACTCAGCCAATGCCTCACACCGATCGAATACCGTCTGTCTTCTGATGACCATATCTCTCGTTGTGATGGCTGAATGATAATATAACAGATAGTCACAGGGATGACAGGTCAGGGAGGTGACACAGGACCTAGGCAGTTTCAGATAGGGACAGCCATGGGGACATAGAACCAGAGCAGCCATGTTATGAATTGGCATGAATAGCGATGGTCACTGTGACCAATGCAGCCAAGCCCACTCTAATGTAAAGCATTTGTTGCAAAGCACACCCCCGTCTCTGACTTGCACAAAAATAAAGCTGCTACCCAAATGTCTACGTGCCGCTGTGTATGTCTGCTTGTCACTGTAGTAATGTCATATCCTGTAAAAAAAATATATATTCTACCTGAACCTACCCATTTTTAATACCAGTACTTTGGCATCAGTCTAAAAATAAATCACAGTCAATACCTGTAAACTGTAAAGATGGAAGCATAGCATTAAAGGTAGACTATGCTGTTTAGATGAGCGCGATGTGCATGGGTGTGCTTCACGCTGCTACAACGTAGCTGTGGGGCCAAAACAGCTGCGGCGCTTAGCTCTGCTTCAACATTCTTAGTTGTTGCGGAAATTGACACTGTTACTTAGCGAGGCGACGCCGCACGCGCGGAGTCTAGCTTTAATATCAACGTAACACCGGCATATCATACCCATTTATATCCAGTGACTGAATGGGATTTAGGCTAACCATTTCACCATGCCAAATCTTGGGACACAATTATGAGTTCCTCACACACGCCTCCCATATATCCACCCTATATCACTTTGGATCACGATCTCATTACATCTGGGCCCTCCTGATAACCATAGCGCTGGTGTGTGTGTGTGTGTGTGTTCGAGAAAGAGAGAGAGACCCCATCGTCTCCCATTAGCACATCTGCCCTAAGGGTGAATCCTCAGCCAAGTCAACCTGCATCTCTCTCCTCCTATACCGCTCCCCTTGTTTCATGAAACACACTCATCACATTCTAGCTACAGCATTGATATTTCTCAGAAAACACAGGTGGTATAGACATTCTCAACCCACATTGATTATGTTGGGCTCTCGCTGTCGAAGAATGAAAACACAGGTGTTGAGAACAAGAACTAAGCGAGTGACCATCTAAACAAAAGACCCTTTTAAATTCAAACTCAACTTTGAGCGATGGTATCACTACATGTGCCGTGTTCAGGTTTCCTGCAGGATTACAACACTGTTGGAGCATTACAATGCCTAATTTGGCTGTTTCAAACCAGTTGTAATCCTTGTATTTACTACAGGTGTTATTTGCCAGATATGGGGGAAACCCAACACTTGTCTGCCTCTGCATTGTAGGTAAGCAGGCAGAAAGTCCAGACAAAACAGTCCTACCAGCCAAGAAATGTTGTTTCCTTGCCAGCTAAAAGGGCATGGCATAACACGATCAAATATTAGATTCTCTGGGAAGTATTGAAACTGAAACGGATACATCAAAGTTGCACAACACAAAGACACGACTCACAGACGCTTATTCATTCGACTCCCTTGAGCTTTATCAATGTGAGGCTGAGTTTCCTGGTGAATCACTTCAGTTCAATCACTCATGCAAATGCAGCTAACCCCTTCAAATTCCTGGTGTGTTTTCGTAGAGCCGTGGAGCTGCTGCCGCGCTGGCTGATGGACAGACATGTAATCATGACATTGTCAGCGAGGGCTTTTCACAACACACCCTTAAACACCGTGGCGTGGTGCAGTTAACCCTCAGCCAACGTGTCATGGCAGGTTGTCTATAAGACGCAGAGAGGGTGAAGGGATGGAGTAGCAGAGGGAAGAGGAGGGTGGGGGTTTGGGCGAGTGGAGCGGTGGGTTGAAACATGGGGCGTCTTCTGCCATGGCCCTAATGGCTCAAACGAGGCTGTGAGCGAAGTGGGGTGAGGCCAGGGATGGGGGCGAGAGGGACCCGCGACCCACAGTGAAGTGACTCAACCACAACAGCATATGAGCTGGCAGCTTGTCACATCTCCACCCATCAGAAAGGACTCTATAGGCCCCTCTTTATTGGATTTGTCCCTACAGACCAGCTTCCATCACTTTTTACAGTAGTACTTCACTATACGTACTAGCTCCCAGTACTGAACACATCGCCATAGACCAAGCATGTCTCCCTTTTGTATTGTTTCGTAAGTGCATTCGTGGAATAACGAGTCGCACACAAGCGCACACTTGAATGTATGGTGCTATCGCCGACACACTGCAATATGTTGTCTCTCAATGGGATATTCATGCAGATTAGAGTCAGCCTCTAAAAACAGTTACTGATTATGTTGTCAGGGAGTACAGATTATTTATGAAAATTACTACTGTTCAAGTGGAATGACTATGGAATTTAGGATTCTACTTGAATGCATATGTTCAGCTGTTCTTACTACACACTGGACAGATTCCGGGGTCTGTACAATCTGACTTCAACTCATTGAAACTAATATGGGTAAATTCCAAGTTGTGAATTGAAGATTAAACTGAAACTCAGCGTGATGATGTTGCTACAATCATCAGGAGGAACCGAAGATATTGCAGGTGAGCGCGATGCACGACGATGCACTCACACTAGTGAAGGCTGGTGGGAGGAGCTATAGGAGGACGGGCTCATAGTAGTGGCTGGAATGGAAATCATGGAACGATATCAAACCACGTTTCACTCCGTTCCATTTATTGCATTGCAGCCACTACAATGAGCCCGTCCTGCTATAGCTCCTCCCACCAGCCTCCACTGACTCACACAGAGTATTTGCACGTGTGCACAGGTTCACCTCTGCTGCAACGTGATAACTGCAAGTCAACAAAAGCCAAGGAGTTTAGTTTTGTGCTCTTAGGGCTAGATTCAGTCCGTGTCTCTGAAATGCATTCAAATGTAAAGGTCATTTCCCATTGAGCCGACATGCAGTGAATCCAGTCTCCATGGAACGCAGGGACATTGCCTTTATTTTTCAATCGAGGTATAACCCGGATCTTCCGCAATACTTCTGCGATACCGATTGAATCCATCCCTTAGTTGTTGCGGAAGTCGGACCGATACTGCTGTTTACTTTGTGCATCAATCTCTTTAAATTCCTCCAGTAAAGTAGCAGAGTTTAAATGGAACATGGTCAGATATAATAAGAAGAAAGCGCTAGCTAGGCCTGCACTACCAACATTAGGGTGAGCAGTGAACAGTAGGACTAGACCATCCTGTGATGCTCCCAATTCTGAAATGTCTGTCTTCGATGACCTCCATGGACCACTTGTCTCTCACCAGAAGAGATATCACCCTAGCTGGAGAGGCTAGTAACGGAATGTACATCATGTTGAGATCGGCGCTACAGTCATGTGATCTGTGCTGCACACTGTATGCACTGTCATCCACATGGTAAGAGAGCCAACTCAGAGGGAAGGGAAGACACCACTGCTGCTACAGTATTTATCCATCCCCACGGCTAGGGTTACTCCTCAGGCCTTAGCTAATGAGAATCTGAGCCCTGCTGTGGCTCCTGCCTCTGTTCTGCAAGGCAGGCTCCAACCCTATTACATCCCGATCAGCCATTGTGATTCTGGTTCTCAGTCACAGTATCTGCTGTCTCAGCTCTATACACAGTCAATGTTTCCTGAGTGCATGGGTTCCACTGATTAGCGCATAGGAGTGCAGTGATTGTTCGTCAAGATAAGGTAACAGCCACGGTGGCATTCTGCATTCTTAAAATGGTAGCGCTTTACGTTACAGCACGATACCAACTTGGTAATAGTGTGGTAACAAGTTGTTGTTACTCACTATGAAGACATTGTTTTTTTTCAGGTCCCTCTTCATTTCAGTATAACTATTGTTTTTCAAATGAATACACCTTAAAAGGTAAATGTGAAACTTTTCTCGCTTTCGAAAGTCAACAGCAGGGTCCATAAAATGTCTTATATGAAGCAGGGGTATTTAAGTCTGATAATGATTTGGTGGGTGCTTATATTTGGACTATTTCACAAGTGTGTTTTATACACGTGTGAATTTGAATTGTGGGGTGGCAGGTAGCCCAGTGGTTAGAGCGTTGGACTAGTAACCGAAAGGTTGCTAGATCGAATCCCTGAGCTGACAAGGTAAAAATCTGTTGTTCTGTCCCTGAACATGACTGTTCCTAGGCTGTCCTTGAAAATAAGAATTTGTTCTTAACTGACTTAAATAGTTAAATAAAGGTAAAAAATGTTGTTTATTGCATATCCCAACTCCCTCTGAGAGTGGGGTCGCTGCCAGCCATTATCAACAGCAACCCTGGAGCAATTAGGGTTAAGTGCTTTCCTCAAGGGCACATCAACAGATTTTTCACCTAGTCAGCTACAGGGATTTGAACTAGAGACCTTTCTGTTATTGGCCCAACTCTCTAACCGCTATGCTACCTGCCTCCCATTTTACAATATGAGGTCCGGAGTACTGGTTTTCTATTTTACCTGATAATTAATTGCACCCACCTGGTGTCCCAGGTCTGCCGAGGTCCAGATTTGAATTTGAGGGATATAAAAGGTTTATCCAGGCACCTCAAGCCCCCACTCATTGTAATGATGTGTACAGTAGCCGTGATCTTGTTCATGATGAATGGGAAACAAATATAACCAGTGGTTGCAGTGTTCAAGCCTAATTGGCCATCATCTGCCCTGGTGTGCTCACATTCTCTGTATGCTGTACCTCAAGTTTGTGGCGGACCTGTCACGAGGTGGAAAAGTGATCTGGATTGAGAAGGCTTAGTGAAGTAGACAAAGACAACACTTTCAACAAACAACATATTTTAATAGGGCATGAATTTATGGTGGGTACATTTGTAACTTTAAAAACCATCATAGTTAAAATGAAAGAAACGTGGCACAGGAAGTGGTGCAGCCCAGGAGGCAGGCTTCCAATTTTTCAAGATCTCCATTTAGCACAAACGCCATTTGCTCTCACCAAACGAAGCCGCTGCATGCTCAGAAAAAGGATGCCTTCCTGTGCCCAGGCGTTGCTGACACATGCCAGATCTTACAACGCCTGGATAGGTATTTATGCACATCACATGTTATCCATCCGGCGGCACTGTCGATGACATGGCACGCAACCATTAGTTGATGCACGCAACGTCCGAGCAGAGGACCGCCACCACAACCTGGGTTCCACCATGCCTCCGGACTGCATTCACTTCCTGTGGGCGGCTGCCTAGAAGACAAAAATGAACCAATAGGACTGTTAGTTAGGTTAAACATGAAAATAAGTCACACCTGTGACAGTCCTGTCTCTGGATTTTTAGGGGCTCTACTCAATCAGATCCTCTTTAGCCGCAGTGTCTAGTGGGAACTGGGTTAGAGCTGTCAAATCCACAAGCGGCTCCTGGAATTATACCTAAAGAGTACCATGCCATTGGCGACACGGAGTTGCATTAAGGCTCCTATTCAATCCGCATCGCGGAAGTTCATCTTTACAGTGTGATTGAAATTTAAAGGCAATGTTCCCGCTTTGGCGTAGACTGCATTTCCGGTAATATGTCGGCTCAATCAGAAATGACCTTTAAACGTTCTATAACGGAATCTGGAACTCTTCAGCGTTACAGACTGAATAGCGCCCTAAGAGAAATCCCATGCAGCCTTGTTTACAAGTTCAAAGACTGGAATGTGAGACTTAATCTACACCTCGATTAGGCTGACAGAAATGCTCATTCATTTATTCCATCATTTTGAATTTGAGCATCATTATTTCTATATAGCCTACACTTTCTTTTTATGGACTTCTAACGCAAGTGTTACGGGTGTGGCTCTGCGACAATGGTCAAGAATACTTGCTCACCAATTTGACAGCTCCAACTCCGTAATACATCCAACATCGCCAAAACATCAGCTATGTGGGAGTCGGCTATCGAAGGTTAACGCTTGATCTGATTGAATCTAGGCCTGAATCTGTACATCTAGATTCTGTAGGAGACAGCAGTCAGGGCCAGTGGACCCAGAAGAAACTGATGTGAAATAGAGATGGGCTGATTTAAGGACAATTCTGCCACTTTATAACCAGTTGTTATGCTTTTAGTATATACAGTGCATTCAGAAAGTATTCAGACACCTTCAGTTTTTCCACATTTTGTTATGTTACAGCCTTATTCTAAAATTGCTTAAATTGTTTTTTTCCCTCATCAATATACACACAATATCCCAGAATGACAAAGCAAAAACATATTTAGAACCGAAATATCACATTTACATAAGTATTTTCACCCTTTACTCAGTACTTTGTTGAAGCACCTTTAGCAGCGATTACAGCCTCAAGTCTTCTTGGTATGACGCTACAAGTTTGGCACACCTGTATTTGGGGAGTTTTTTAAATTCTTCTCTGCAGATCCTCTCAAGCTCTGTCAGGTTGGATGGGGAGTGTTGCAGCACAAATATTTTCAGGTCTCTATCGAGATATTAGATCGGGTTCAAGTCCGGGCTCTGGCTGGGCCACTCAAGGACATTCTGAGACTTGTCCCGAAGCCAATCCTGTGTTGTTTTGGCTGTGTGCTTAGGATCATTGTCCTGTTGGAAGGTGAACCTTCACACCAGTCTGAGGTCTTGAGCTCTCTGGAGCAGGTTTTCATCAAGGATCTCTCTGTACTTTGCTGCGTTCATCTTTCCCTCAAACCTGACTAGTCCCCCAGTCCCTTCAGCTGAAAATCATCCCCACAGCATGATATCGTCCACATAAGGTTTCCCAGTGTAGGTTCACAAGGAAGGGACACCCGTGATTCTTTTATCACTTGAAGCTATTTCTTTTCACACAGTAACAATCGAGATGGGACACAGAGGTGGTCATAACACCAACCTTATACCTGTATTACATAGACATGCAGGGAAAGGACAGGCTACCCCATTCAGCCTGAGCCAAGCTACTAAGGCACTAAGCCGCTAAGCGTACCGTCGCGAGACACACGGACACAATAACACCCCAAAACAAAAGTAAACGGGACAAATAAAAAAAAATCACATTCATAAAAATAAAAAAGCATGAACAGAAAGAGAGAGAGCGAGTTCACTGACTGTTTTTCATCGCCAGATCCAGTTACCATCGGGGAAAGAACAGGGAGGTAGAGACTGCGACATGTTTTAATCTCCGCAAACAATAGTGTTGTTTCTTCTTTTTTGGCGCCTCGGAACACCCAGAGGGGGAAGAGGTGTCGTCTTTTTGCGCGGCTATTGTCTCGCGGACAGCAGAATGGCCTGCTGGGTAACCTAAGCTGGGAGGTAAGGGACGAGCCGGAGCATCAGGTGTTGGAGTGTTTCCTCTCCCGGTGATGACTTTATGTTTGTTTGTAGAATAATAAGAGACATGGATACCTCTCTCGATCTGATACGTCTTCCACACGCTATAGCTACTGCACTACTGTATCCTGTACTCTGTCTCCTGCTTTGTTTTACTCCTCTTCCCCCTCATCCTCACCATCATGTTCTTCCTCCTTCCCAAGCTGAGATGTATTCTTCTGATTAATAAAGGAAAAACCTTCCCAATGGGAACATTCTATCTTTAGATTTCCCTTTAGAGGTGGTGAGAGGTGTTAGGACATACACGTCGGTGCCCATCCATGTCCTTTATATTAAAAGGAGTTACTCCACTTTGGATTGCATTGCCGGTTCATTTCTCTATTATTTATGTGACAGGCTTGGTTAAGGTTATGTCAAGGAGGCTCAGCTGGGATGGCGGGGGACTATTTAATAACTCTTAGCAGGAGATGGTAATGACTTGAGGAAGTCAATGACGTGGAGGCCATGTGACTGTATGATACATTTTCTTTGTGTTTGTGTGTGTGCAAGTACTGTATGTGCGTGCGGGCTCAGGGTGACCTGGAGGCCATGATGCCGTTCTCTATCTGAAGTACTGTATGTGTGTGCGGGCTCAGGGTGACCTGGAGGCCATGATGCCGTTCTCTATCTGAAGTACTGTATGTGCGTGCGGGCTCAGGGTGACCTGGAGGCCATGATGCCGTTCTCTATCTGAAGTACTGTATGTGCGTGCGGGCTCAGGGTGACCTGGAGGCCATGATGCCGTTCTCTATCTGAAGTACTGCATGTGTGTGCGGGCTCAGGGTGACCTGGAGGCCATGATGCCGTTCTCTATCTGAAGTACTGTATGTGTGTGCGGGCTCAGGGTGACCTGGAGGCCATGATGGCGTTCTCTATCTGAAGTACTGTATGTGTGTGCGGGCTCAGGGTGACCTGGAGGCCATGATGCCGTTCTCTATCTGAAGTACTGTATGTGTGTGGAGGCTCAGGGTGACCTGGAGACCATGATGTCATGCTTCTCATGGTCTGAGAGTCCTTTAGGTGCCTTTTGGCAAACTCCAAGCGGGCTGTCATGTGCCTTTTACTGAGGAGTGGTTTCCGTCTGGCCACCACCATAAAGGCTTGATTGGTGGAGTGCTGCAGAGATAGTTGTCCTTCTGCAAGGTTCCCCCATCTCCACAGAGGAACTCTGGAGTGTCTTTATGGGGTGTTGTGTGTAGATTGATGAGTTGTTGTTTTTTAATCCATTTTAGAATAAGGCTGTAATGTAACAAAATGTGGAGAAGGGGTATGAATACTTTCCGAATGCACTGTATTTAAGTGTGACTAAGTGTGTCAGGACAAGGAGATATAGATCCATACATTAGTCACAACAATGGTAACCGTGGCAGGAGTGTCTCTCCGTAGAGGCACTCCTCTCTGCAGGGAATATCCTGCCAATCTGGCGCCCGCAGTGGGAGGTCTCTCTCTCAACAGCACTGGAGGGTGCAGACCACTCGTCCATACCTTTTTTTCTCTCCTTCCCTCCTCTGCTTCTCTCACCACATTCCCTCCCTCTCACTTCAGGCTGAAAATCAAAACATTCTTTCTGAGAAAGCCTGGGAGGCTTGTGTGTGTGTGTGTGCCGTGTTCTACCTAATGAAAAGTAAGTTGTGTCATCTTGGATACGCCTACTAGTCATGTGAGGTAAATAACAACACAGTAAGAGAGAAAACAAACTACCAAAATACATTTCCAGCAGAGAAATGCATATGCTGCCTTACATAGGGCTGTGTTTTGTTCATGTCGTCGTCTTTTCAATGGGCTCAACCTACACAGACCTGTCGCTCTGCACTCTGTCACTCTCTTCCTCTCTGAGGAGGGAGCGTGGGGCCTATAAGCTTCCCTCCTCCCCCATCTCTTCACCTGCTATACATACAGGCAGATAACGACGGGGGGGGGGTGCAAAGTGGAGGTCTATTGAGCGCCCATGTACTATAAGCACCTCTAATCCCCCTTCAGAGCGCTTGTTGTGCCATTAGAACTCTATGGAGGAGGGGTACTGTGACAAAGGTTTAAGCAAGGGGGATTCGCTCCATTTACTAGAATAGCCCTCAGCCATCACACACTTCCCTGACAGGGGGGGGATCTGTTTCATTCACCAGCGCAGACGGCAGCCTTTTTGGCTTTTGACAGGAGGCTCATTCCCATTCAGCAGTCCCTGAGGATAGTAACCTGTAAAATCTTCTTTAATTCTGGCTCCAAAGGGGAAGTGGTCTTATGTAAACAGAAACAAGCAGAGATAATTAGATATTTATGGTACATTTACAGTTTGTGGGTTGGGGAAAACGTTTTATTATAGGCAAGCATGAGGCATACACCAACACACACATACTGACACAAACATGCTCAGGTACATGCATAAGCACACACACACACACACACACACAGATGCACAAACGTTGTCATTTACCATAACAGGGAAATAGGTTTAGATCATCAATCTCTCTCTCTCTTTACATGAAAAACGGTATGTGTTCTTCAATGCTTTTTGAAAGAGGGAAAAAAGGCTTACACAGTCGTGCACAGAAAAACCTACTGATCTCTGGGAGTCCCTTAACTTCATCTAATTCAGCTGCAAAATCCTCTCTGACAGCAGTCGACAAACATCCAACACCAAATTACATTCTTATGGTAAAGCCAACACAAATAAAGACAGGATGTGATGACAGAGAGCGAAAGAGAGGGAGACAGAGAGAAAGGGAGAGAAAGGGTCGTATCGGGTTAAAAGATCACAGAGGCAGTGTTTTGCTGATGTAGACAGCTGGACGTGGGTTCTCTAATCTGGCTAAACTTGATCTGCCCAGAGAGGGCTTGTCTGACTGAGCAGCAGGCCCAGCCATGGGGTTGTGACAGCCAGACAACAGGACGGACTAGATGAGCACGCTGTATGTGTGTGTGTGTATGTGTGTGTCCTCACGGTTACTGTATAGGCTATGTGTGTGACGATGTCCTTCAGACAAAACGACAGGCCTGGTGCATTAAATCAATACCTCTAATGAGTTGGGTTGCTTCATGGGAGGAGTAACAGGGTTGGGCGTGTTTGTGTGAGCTTTAGGGAGGCGGCGGGGGTGAGGGGGCGAGTGTATGTTCTGTATCTATTGGAGGGTGGGGGTTGCAATGGAACTAGGGTGTGTGTCTGTGGGGGAATGTGTATGTACATGTGTGAAGGTGCGGGGTTGGGGCGTGAGTTTGTTTGGGAGTGAGAGTGTGTATCTATGTTGGGGGGGGGGGTGATGTGATGTGCAGTGGGCGTGTCAGTGTGGGCCTAGTAAACTGAATCAGACACGGCTTAATTAGGGTAATCGGCGGGCCTTCAGGGACCTGCTCGTTAGGGGCACCCAGTCTCGCCCTTCTCGCCTTCCTCGCAAGGGACAGACAAACAGCTGAAGCGACAGCCTCGTCTCTCCCAGCGCCTCTCCGTGTCCAACAAGACTCCCTCCCGGAGTCTCACGCGTCAGGCCTGAGTTTGGCAGGGATGTCCTATAGTAACATTAACGATGTTTCACAAAGCTTAATGTCTCCCACTCCAAATGATATTCATCCGGTGACTTTGAGTGCTAACAATCTCTCTGTGATGGAAAGAATTGGCTTCTTTATCGTGCTGAAGTTTGGATAAGTGATAGTGCGGAGACATGGGTTGGGTTTTAAATCCCTGGCTCTAGCCTTCGTTGGCTGCTTTTCCTTCACTCTGCGGTCCAACTCATCCTAAACCATCTCAATTGGGTTGAGGTTGGGTGATTGTGGAGGCCGGGTCATCGGAAGCAGCACTCCATCACTCTCCTTATTGGTCAAATAGCCCTTACACAGCCTGGAGGTGTAGCCCGTACACAGTACACTTGTTTTATAACAGCCCGTACACCGTACACTTGTTTTAAAACAAATGATAGTGGGACTAAGTGCAAACCAGATGTGATGGAGAATCGCTGAAGAATGCTGTGGTAGCCATGCTGGTTAAATGTGCCTTGAATTCTAAATAAATCACTGACATTGTCACCAGCAAAGCAACCGCACACCATCACACCACCTCCTCCATGTTTCACGGTGGGAACCACACATGCAGAGATAACCCGTTCACCTACTCTGCGTCTCACAAAGACACCGTGGTTGGAACCAAGAATCTCACATTTGGATTTATCAGACCAAAGGACAGATTTCCACCGGTCTAATGTCCATTGCTCGTGTTCCTTGGCCCAAGCAAGTCTCTTCTTATTATTTGTGTCCTTTAGTAGTGGTTTCTTTGCAGCAATTCGACCATGATTCAAGCAGTCTCCTCTGAACAGTTTATGTTGAGATGTCTGTTACTTGAACTATGTGAAGCATTTATTTGGGCTGCAATCTGAGGTGCAGTAACTCTAATGAACTTATCCTCTGCAACAGAAGTAACTCTGGGTCTTCCTTTCCTGTTACGGTCCTCATGAGAGCCAGTTTCATCATAGCACTTGAAGAAACGTTCAAAATTCTTGAAATGTTCCACATTGACTGACCTTCATGTCTTATAGTAATGATGAACTGTTGCTTCTCTTTGCTTATTTGAGCTGTTCTTGCCATTAATATGGACTTGGTCTTTTACCAAATAGGGCTATCTTCTCTATACCACCCCTACATTGTCACAACACAACTGATTGGCTCAAATGCATTAAGAAGGAAAGAAATTCCACAAATGAACTTTTAACAAGGCACACCTGTTAATTGAAATGCATTGCAGGTGACTACCCCATGAAGCTGGTTGAGAGAATGCCAAGAGTGTGCAAAGTTGTCAAGGCAAAGGGTGGCTACTTTGAAGAATCTTTTTGTTTAGCAGTTTTTTGGTTACTACATGATTTCATAGATGTTATTACATAGTTTTGATATATTCACTATTATTCTACAATGTAGAAAAATGGTAAAAATAAAGAAAAACCCTTGAATGAGTACGTGTGTCCAAACTTTTGACAGGTACTGTATTTTTAAGCGTTCTTTCAAAAGCCATGATTGAAGTCAATGTTACACATGTTACCAAAACGTCTAATTAAGCACGAGCGGAGCTGTGCAAGAGTTTCTCTCAATCACATCACCACATTGGGAAACCAGGAAAATGGGTGTGCTGTTCCTCCCTGTTGTTGTCTGGGATTGCTGCAGTGTTGTCATTTTACAGAGAGATGGAGAGAGCCCCCCCCCCCCCCCCCCCCCCCCCGAAACAACCCTCCGCTGCCCACATTCATTAAACCATAATTGGGCGGTATTGTTTTTAAAACGCAGACTTCAGAGTGTGCTAGACATAGCTTGGGCAAGCATGAAAATGCCCTTCATTATTATGCTGCAGATAATGTAACACCCTCTGTTACGCCCTGTTTTTGTTTGTTTGTCATTCAGCTAAGCTGCTGAACTCTTTGGGGGGGATAGTAATATTAATGGTAACCGTTTGACAGATAATAAAACAGTACGAGGATATCTCTAAGAAATATGACATCACCTTAACATGACTTCACTGGATAGAGCCCCTGTCTGTCGCACCACCACTACACTATGTTACTGCCCACAATTAGGGTTGCAAAGCTACCAGTAATTTACTAAAGAGGCCTGAATCTTCAGTAAATTTGTTAACAGAAAATCTATGACAAACTATCGTAACTTTGATCATTTATACTTGAATAACTTTTTTAAAACGTATTCATATACAGTATAGTATAATTTAGTTTATATCTGTGCCCATATTGTTCATGAGTTTCTAGTAGATAGACCATTTGGTTCAAAAGAAAATAGCCTAATTAATGAAAAAAAAAATGCTTCTAATTAACAATGGCACAATTTTCAATTATCTCTGCAACTCGTCCAACACATTGACAACAAATATATATTGACATAGTAAAATTATTTACTTAAATATTATTTAAATTGTGTAATAAAATAAAATGAAGAATATTTCAAGCTGAAACCCTCATATTAAATACCAATGGTATTCACTAAATTGACGGTTTTGTATTTAGGATAATGTTTAACAGCTTTGTCATTCATTTTTATATTTAAAAATGATCTTATTTAATTATTTCAGATATTTTACATGTGATAAGGCCAGAGAGAGGGCCAGAGATAATTACAGACACCTGTGATAATCTGAAGTACCCCAAAGGGCCACTAGATGTCTTGTGATAATTGACATAAAATCCTTGAAAGATGCTGGAAATAGGAGACAAAGGGCTGTGAGACATGGGTTTAACTCTAGACACATGAAAAGTAGGATGTATACCGAGGGCAACAGAAGACGAACAGCAGAGGGGCTAATTAGCTTGGAGCAGGGGAGAATGGTCTCGGCTTCCGAGGGTGTAGTTGTGGGGTTATAGCGGCGTGCCAGCACATCTGACTTGACATCCTTGGATACCGGTCGGTCCTGCGGAAGCGAAGTGGCCCGGGCCTTACCGAACCCCTTCCGGAGGTCCTGGTACTCGCGGAAATGGCGGAGACGTCCGGGGCAATCTCCAAGCAATCTCCATTGTGTCACTGGAGCCAAGATAATCCCAATACCTCTGGAACCTGCGGAGACTTAACTAGCAGGAATTGGAGCGTCTCGCTGTGGTTCCCTGACACTCGTAGGTTGATGGGGGTGGTATGGTGGGCGACCCGGCCTATAGAGCGCCCATCTAGCTCTCTACATGGATGGGAATGGAGAGGGGTTGAGTGGGGATGCCCAGCTCGGACGCCATAAAGCTCTCATTGGCCAACGAATCGATGAGTACCTGGTGAGACTTGGACTGTAAGGGGAGAAGAAAAAGTATCTGTAAGACCCACCAGAGTACTCACTCCTACAAATGAGCTAGGTCTCTTGAAGGGACAGGTAGACACATAATGACCGGCAGTACTGCAATACAGACAACTCTGGGTGTTAAGTCTGTGTACGCGTTCGACTGGAGACAGCCTAGCTCTGCCGTGCTGCGTCGGCTCGGGAAGAGGTGAATCGTCAGTCTTCGGAGGCTCTTGGGTAAGCTCGGATCCTCTCCGGGACATAGACGCCGGGGCCTTCCCGGAGTTCATCAGATGCAAGGTGGGATCTTTGAGTGAGCGATTGGGACTGAAATCAGACCTCTTCTCCCTCCTACGCTCCCGTCGGATCGTAGTCCATCGATCCGGATGGTTAAAGTGATGAGTGAGTCGAGATCCGTAGGTAGTTCCTGGGCTGCAAGCTCGTCCTTTACTTCCTCCGATAATCCGTGCAGGAAAGTGTCGAACAGCGCTTCCGGGTTCCAGGCACCCTCCGCTGCTAGCATGCGGAAATCCACCGCATAGTCTACCATACTGAGTTATCTTCAACAAAAAGAGTGATCAAATTAAGATCCTTTCTCTGTATTCTCTTTTTTAGACTTTCATTTTCAAAATATTTAACCTCTGAAGGTAGTATATGTGCCAGGTCAGGAGAGACAGTTTCCCACAGTTTCAAATCCACTGCGAGCCAAAAACAATGTTGACTTTCTCCATGGGCACTATGGCCTATCCTTGACATTGAATCAGCATCCCTCTGTTTACTACATTGCTCCTGTAATCTATCCACATTATCACATTATCCATGTATTCATAATTCTGTTCAAATCCATGTCTTACCCTCGTCTACGGAATGGGAGAGAAGGGGGAGATGGGAAATTAGTCTCTGATTCCTGCCCCCCCCCCCCCACACACACACACACACCCTTCTCTTAAGACAAAAGTATTTTTATTTGTGGTGCTGTTATCTGCCGGTCTTAAAGCGTAAGTAGAGATGCCACCCCTGCTGACGCAAGGTCAATGCATATTGTTTATGGAAAACAAAAGGATAAATGTGATGTCATGTCTAGACAGAATGCTAATGAATATGCATGTATTTATAAACCTCTGCGAGCGGGTATACAGTATTTCTGCGGCCACGCGACTTAACGCACACACACGTGCAGACAAAGTGTAATGATTATGGTAATGTTAGCAATCATCCTCAGCATCTCCTCTGCAATGTCAAAAAATAATCTGAATTAACTGTAATCCACAACTATTCATCAGATTACTCGAGGCTGGTGGTTCAGGGGGTGGTCGAAGGGGTATCCATCCATAGATCATTAAAGTCCCCCCCACCCTTTGTCTTCATCATCATTTTCTGTCTCCCATCTCTCTCTTTTCTAGTTTTGATTGTATATGCTCCTTCTCTCTGTCTGTCTGTCTCCATATCCCTTATTTGTCTTCACTCTCTATCTCCATTGTAACACCACCTTATTTCTCTTACTGTCTGTCTGTCTGTCTGTCTGTCTGTCTGTCTGTCTGTCTGTCTGTCTGTCTGTCTGTCTGTCTGTCTGTCTGTCTGTCTGTCTGTCTGTCTGTCTGTCTGTCTGTCTGTCTCTCTCTCTCTCTGTCTGTCTGTCTGTCTGTCTGTCTGTCTGTCTGTCTGTCTCTCTCTCGCTCTCTCTCTCTCTCTCTCTCTCTCTCTCTCCATCCCTCGACCTATCGCTCCATCTTTCTGTGTCTGTGTTGTTTTCCCTCCAAAGTTCTCCTTACCACACAGGGATGTGGGCACCCTACAGGCTTAGCTCACAATCCCCACTCTAACACGCCCTGAGACCCCTACCCTCACCCCCGCTCTCACCACCCGCAAACATACACACACAACCTATACCACACCTCGTCCCCCGCCATGGGATTAGAAAGGACTAGAGGACAGAGAGATGGGGGGAATGGCGTGGAGGGGTGGAATTAAGGACCACCTGTCAATCCAGACTGAGACTGGTACAACTTTAATACAACCACCCCAGGATCAGCGCACATGACATGCTCTCTCTCAGACACACACACACACACACACACACACACACACACACACACACACACACACACACACACCCCGGGCCTTTCTAATGAAACATCTGGGCCTATATTTCAGCTGAGTCTGAACTGTACTTCATAGCGGACCGTTTTATATCAGAATCCCTGTCTGCAGCCTACCCAACAACCCTGTGCACTGTAATACATATGTGTGGCTTTCTCCTAAATTGTACCCTTTTCTCTGTTTAATGCACTTATTTTGGCCAAATGTAGTGAACTATACTGCCCTACCAAGCAAAAAGGCAGTAACTGCTCATAGCGTGGAGCTGAGAACAATTGAATCCTACAGACGAAGAACCATATATGTGACAATTTTTCCATTTTAAGATAATCAGTTATTTTTATATTATTAATTGTGTGTACCACATTAGGTGTTTTATGGTTGACAAATAATTCACCATACCCATATCTTCCAACAACAATTTATATTTTTTTGTTATTTCAAAAAATACTTTTTTTATTGCCGTTTTCATTTTAAGAATGTGGAAGAACAGTATATCTCCAGTGATGATTTCAGTTTGTGGAAGAACAGTATATGTGACATTTTGCATGACTCTTGTAAGATGTCCTTTTTTAACACCTGATATGATGTTTTAAGTACTTTCAAGTACAGATGCCCTTCATGTAAATAACTTAAATGCAATATGTAGTTAATTCATTTGTATGGAGGTTCATTTAAAGGTGGTCTATCAACTTCAGCACTGATTACTTTTCTTAAAAGTTGAGTCATGAAATCTTAGTCTCATTTAAAATGAAGCCCTCAATGTGAACATACCATAGAACTACAAAACACTCCCAATCTATACACAGAATGAGTTTGTATTGCACCATTGTGTAACACAGCACTTTTAGAGTTAACGTCAATGTACGTATCATTACTGTCAAAGTTAAACTATGCAAGTGTTCAATATAGCTATTATAATAATAGGCGTTTTGTCTTATTTCTAACCTGTTCTAAGCCGGAGAGAATCAACGCTTGTTGTTTCTCGTATGGGACAGTGTAGAAACTGTTGAACAGATGCAGCTTGCGCTCATCAGTCACTTTCCACACTCCTTTCTGCACGTCGTGGAACACGCTCTTCCCTGCAGGATACAGTATAACTAGCTAGCTACTGTAGCCATGTCGAATCATCCGGTGGATCGAGAAAAAGTAGCTACCTATGTTTCTTCTATAATCTAGCAATAACATTTGTAACGATAATGTATGAGTTATTAGCCAACGAACTTTAACTAATATGTTTTCTCTATAGTTACAAATTAGACAACCCACAACATACATGTTAGTTACTGTGCTCTATAGCTAGCTATCTTGATTGTTTGATATACGGTTCTTCCACATACCTCTTTTGGACAGCTTTTCCCAGTTTTTTCTTGACCCTTACGATTTGTATAGGGTTTTCCCGCATCCCGTAAGATCTTCCTTTGCCTGTCTTTCCATTCTTTTAGTTTTGTTTTACGTTTCTTTCCCACATTTCTGCGATTTTCATCAGCAACAGAAAGGTTGTGCGCTTGTCCGTCCATTCTGAGTGGTGCACATAAACGGTTATTCCACGAGAGCCTATCTTTAAATTTAAAATTATTGTTAATTAGCGCGTGGAAAGCTTGTGAAACCGGTTCACTATAGAAAAAGGGTGTCCAATAATGATTGTTCATGTAAATCTCTTTTTTTTTGTAAATGTCACATATATGGTTCTTCGTCTGTAGGATTCAATTGCTTTTATTTACCTTGGTTTCACAGTAACTTTATACAGTTACTGCTAACATGACCCCCGTTATCTCCAAAACACAATACAATAGAGGCAGGATACTTGTCCACATGATTAAGCATGTATTTAATGTTTCAAAAATGACATTAACTCATTTGCGACCAAATTAGCAGTTTCTGCCTTTTTGCTTGGTAGGGCAGTATACAAGAAATATGGTGCCATTTTGGATCGAGGTAAAGGTGCCTGGAATAACCTCTTGGGTTGCTACACCGGCGGAACCTTTCCAGTAGAAAAAGGTTCCATGAGTAACCCTTCTGAAAAGGGTCTTCAAGGGACCCTTGTTTAAATGCTCGAATAGGAATCTTTTTATAATGGCAGGGTTACATTTTTATCATTTTTAATAATATATTGTAGAGTTGGCAGCCTATCAGATTGGAGGTGTGGGTAATTGGAGGCGTGGCTTTCAGCTAGTTCTCTTTGGTCACCAGTTGGCATAAAGTTGGTATACTGCAAATAATAGTTATGTATATTACATATGATAATATGAATGATATTAACATTGCTGATTACATACATTAATAAAGTGGTACATTTTCCAACTTTGGGATTTGCATAGACTCTTGAGGAACTCCTACACCTCTGTTAGCCTCATTGAAGCTACAAAACTGTCAGTGTTCAACCTTAGCATGTGATGACAATACAACAGAACAGAGGAACAGGAATGAAATCAAATCAAATTGTATTGGTCGCATACACATATTTAGCAGATGTTATTGCGGGTGTAGTGAAATGCATGCTACTCTAACAGGTGGCCAAAAATATATCTATATTATAGCCCCTCCTAAGCCATGCCTCCACTCCAGGGTTCCTTCAGGAACCTGTTGAAACATTGAACCATTAAAGGTTCCTCCTCAACTAACCGAAGATGCAAATATGAACCATTGACTAACAATAGTTCCTTGAGAAACTCCAGGGTTCCTCGAGCCACCACTAAATCTAAGAGTGTAGAGAACAGGGTTCATTAAGTTCCAAACGGAAGAAAAGAGACTGAAACAGGGAGGGACTACATGGACTTGTTCAATAAGAAACGCACATTTTTCATTGCAAAGGCTTAACAAATGTTTACCATTGTGTGCTCTGATAAATCCGTTTCCACAACCTTTCTGACGTTTGTTGGAATGTGAGAGGCAGCGGCGCAAGTTACATACTCATTCATAGCAATATTCCTCTGAAGAGCCATTGTACGGTGTGTATTGATTTTGAACGTCTGTGAAAACCGAACAGTTTCCCCTCTTGTTTGGAGGTGCAGTGAGGAGTGGGGAGGCGGAGACAGATGGTTGTTGTTGTATGAGAGCTGGTTTGCACATTTATGTAATGGAGGCAGACGAACATACAGAACATATGTAGTGGACAGCAGGACTCAGTGAGTGGAACTAAAGAGGTGGCACGTTTGACCACGCATGCACATACACACAATCACACGCACACACACACACACACAGCTTTGTTTTCGTGAAATTGCGGAGTGTAAAAATGTTTGACCATTATAAATCATATTTTCTCTAACACTATCCCTACCCCTTAACCTAACCCTAGAGAGAGAGAGAGAGAGAGAGAGAGAGAGAGAGAGAGAGAGAGAGAGAGAGAGAGAGAGAGAGAAAGAGAGAGAGAAAGAGAGAGAGAGAGATCTAGAGAGTGAGAGAAAGAAAGAGACAGAGAGAGAGAGAGAAAGAGAGAGAGAGACAGAGATGTAGAGAAAGAGAGACAGAGAGAAAGAGAGAGAGAGAGAGACAGAGATGTAGAGAGAGAGAAAAAGAAAGAGACAGAGATTTAGAGAGATAGAGAAAAAGAAAGAGACAGATGTAGAAAAGAGAGAGAGATGTAGAGAGAGAAAGAGAGAGAGACAGATGTAGAAAAGAGAGAGAGATGTAGAGAGAGAGAGACAGAGACAGAGATGTAGAGAGAGAGAAAAAGAAAGAGACAGATGTAGAAAAGAGAGAGAGATGTAGAGAGAGAGAAAGAGAGAGACAGAGATGTAGCGAGAGAGAGAAAGAAAGATGTAGAGAGAGAGGTAGAGAGAGAGAGAGAGAAAGAGAGATATATATATAGAGAGAGAGGTAGAGAGAGAGAGAAAGAGTGAGAGACAGGGATGTAGCGAGAGAGAGAGAGAGAGATGTAGCGAAAGAGAGAGAGGTAGAGAGAGAGAGAGAGAGAGAAAGAGAGAGAGAGAGAAAGAGAGAGAGAGAGAGGTATAGAGAAAGAGAGATGTCCTCCCCTTCTCTACGGCTGAGTGTGGACACTTTGGCCCCCACCCCTTGCTGGCCCATCCTCCCTGTGCGCAGCACCTTAACAGTTCCTGACAGCCAGTCGCTCATTAGGGCTACCGTGCTCTATGTTCCTGTGTCCGCCGGCTCCCAGCCCCCCAAACAATGCCTGTGTGTGTGTGTGTGTGTGTGTGTGTGTGTGTGTGTGTGTGTGTGTGTGTGTGTGTGTGTGTGTGTGTGTGTGTGTGTGTGCGTGCGTGCGTGCGTGCGTGCGTGTGCGCGTGTGCGCGTGTGTGTGTTTGTGACTCTGCTCTGCACTGGTGCGGCCCGGACTATGGCTGGCTGTAGCTGGAGATGAGTGGGGTGGGGGCAAGTTAAGCCCTATTCACCGGCACAAAGACATAATTAACCAAATTGGCAAAACTGTCTCCTGAACATTCTGTGCTAGTCAGAGGTTGCCATAGAAACTCTATATTTGATGTGTGTGTTTGTGTCATGAAATGATTAAGTCACACATGATTGTTAATCAATTCCACTAGCGGGACACAGTCAGATTCACACACAGTCAGATTCACACACAGTCAGACAGAGACTATTTTTTTGACTCGTTTACGTTCACTTTTACAAATACTACTCACTCACTCACTCACTCACTCACTCACTCACTCACTCACTCACTCACTCACTCACTCACTCACTCTCCTCTGTCTCACCTCTGTCACTCACCTCTGTCACTCACCTCTGGCTCACCTCTGTCTTTCTAGCACACAAACACATTTACATCGACGCATCAAGTAGTTATTTTCTTGTACACAGTTTTTCCAGTCACAGTTGAAGAGTTGAAGAGGTTTCATGTGGAAAGCAGTGTTTACTGGCTCGGTGAGTGCCGTTGAAGGACAGAATAATGTGCTATGATTAAACATGATGATAGTTGCCCCGGTCATCCCATTCATGGCTTCATTCTTTAGTAATTACATGACTTATGCCTTGCCAATGCTCTGGATCGTTTTTCTTAGCAACGGTCATCAAAAGTGTTAAAAGGTTGAAAAACTATTCTAATAAATGCAACAATTGGACAATAGATACTCCAAACTTCTGTGATCAGACATAATATAACTTCTGGCGCCGACAGAGAAGGCTGCCTCGCTTCGCGTTCCTAGGAAACTATGCAGTATTTTGTTTTTTACGTGTTATTTCTTACATTGGTACCCCAGGTCATCTTAGGTTTCATTACATACAGTCGAGAAGAACTACTGGATATAAGAGCAACGTCAACTCACCATCATTACGACCAGGAATACGACTTTCCCGAAGCGGATCCTGTGTTTTTCCCACCACCTGGGACAATGGATCGGATCCCAGCCGGCGAACCAATACAATGACGCCGTAAAAGGGGCAGACGAAGCTGTCTTCTGGTCAGGCTCTGGAGACGGGCACATCGCGCACCGCTCCCTAGCATACTACTCGCCAATGTCCAGTCTTTTGACAACAAGGTCGATGAAATCCGAGCAAGGGTAGCATTCCAGAGAGACATCAGAGACTGTAATGTTCTTTGCTCCACTGTATCCTGAGGCTGCAATAATTGTAGCTGGGGATTTTAACAAGGCTAATCTGAAAACAAGACTCCCTAAATTCTATCAGCATATCGATTGTGCTACCAGGGCTGGTAAAACCCTGGATCATTGCTATTCTAACTTCCGCGACGCATATAAGGCCCTCCCCCGCCCGCCTTTCGGAAAAGCTGACCATGACTCCATTTTGTTGCTTCCAGCCTATAGACAGAAACTAAAACAGGAATCTCCCGCTCTCAGATCTGTTCAACGCTGGTCCGACCAATCTGATTCCACGCTTCAAGATTGCTTCGATCACGTGGATTGGGATATGTTGCGCATTGCGCCAAACAACAACATTGACGAATACGCTGATTCGGTGAGCGAGTTCATTAGCAAGTGCATTGGTGATGTCGTACCCACAGCAACTATTAAAACATTCCCAAACCAGAAACCGTGGATTGATGGCAGCATTCGCACGAAACTGAAAGCTCGAACCACTGCTTTTAACCAGGGCAAGGTGACCGGAAACATGACCGAATACAAAGAGTGTAGCTATTCCCTCCAAAAGGCAATCAAACAAGCTAAGCGTCAGTATAGAGACAAAGTAGTAGAGTCACAATTCAACGGCTCAGACACAAGAGGTACAGTATGTGGCAGGGTCTACAGTCAATCACGGATTACAAAAAGAAAAAACAGCCCCGTTGCGGACCAGGATGTCTTGCTCCCAGACAGATTAATCAACTTCTTTGCTCGCTTTGAGGACAATACAGTGCCACTGACACGACTGTTCCCACATGCTTCAAGAGGGCCACCATTGTTCAAGGTAACTGAGCTAAATGACTACCGCCCCTTAGCACTCAATTCCGTCATCATGAAGTGCTTTGAGAGACTTGTCAAGGACCATATCACCTCCACCCTACCTGACACCCTAGACCCACTCCAATTTGCTTACCGCCCCAATAGGTCCACAGACGACGCAATCGCAAACACACTGCACACTGCCCTAACCCATCTGGACAAGAGGAATACCTATGTGAGAATGCTGTTCATTGACTACAGCTCAGCATTTAACACCATAGTACCCTCCAAACTCGTCATCAAGCTCGAGACCCTGGGTCTCGACCCCGCCCTGTGCAACTGGGTACTGGACTTCCTGACGGGTCGCCCCAGGTGGTGAGGGTAGGTAACAACATCTCCACCCCACTGATCCTCCACACTGGGGTCCCACAAGGGTGCGTTCTGAGCCCTCTCCTGTACTCCCTGTTCACCCACGACTGCGTGGCCATGCACACCTCCAACTCAATCATAAAGTTTGCAGACAACATTACAGTGGTAGGCTTGATTACCAACAACAACGAAATGGCCTACAGGGAGGAGGTGAGGGCCCTCGAAGTGTGGTGTCACTCAACGTCAACAAAACAAAGGAGATGATCGTGGACTTCAGGAAACAGCAGAGGGAGCACCCCCCTAACCACATCAACGGGACAGTAGTGGAGAGGGTAGAAAGTTTTTAAGTTCCTCGGCGTACACATCACGGACAAACTGAATTGGTCCACCCACACAGACAGCGAGGCTGAAGAAATTCGGCTTGTCACCAAAAGCACTCACAAACTTTTATAGATGCACAATCGAGAGCATCCTATCGGGCTGTATCATCGCCTGGTACGGCAACTGCTCCGCCCACAACCGTAAGGCTCTCCAGAGGGTAGTGAGGTCTGCACAACGCATCACCGGGGGCAAACTACCTGCCCTCCAGGACACCTACACCACCGGATGTCACAGGAAGGCCATAAAGGTCATCAAGAACAACAACAACCCGAGCCACTGCCTGTTCACCCCGCTATCATCCAGAAGGCGAGATCAGTACAGGTGCATCAAAGCTGGGACCGAGAGACTGAAAAACAGCTTCTATCTCAAGGCCATCAGACTGTTAAACAGCCATCACTAACATTGAGTGGCTGCTGCCATACATGTAAAAAATATATCACTAGCCACTTTAAACAATGCCACTTAATATAATGTTTACATACCCTACATTACTCATCTCATATGTATATACTGTACTCGATACCATCTACTGCATCTTGCATATGCCATTCTGTACCATCACTCATTCATATATCTTTATGTTCATATTCTTCATCCCTTTACACTTGTGTGTATAAGGTAGCTGTTGTGGAATTGTTTGGTTAGATTACTCATTGGTTATTACTGCATTGTCGGAACTAGAAGCACAAGCATTTCGCTACACTCGCACTACCATCTGCTAATCATGTGTATGTGACAAATAAAATTTGATTTAATTTGATTTATGATCACTGTGTTCATTTTCAGGAAGATGCTTTCATTTCAGCACATCTAATTTGTAAATAGTTCAACTGTATACTTTAAAACAAATTCCACAAAAAATGAACATCCATCAAACTAAAGTTTTCTTTCTTCTCTTTCTTGTGATGTAAGTGTCGAGGCGGTGCGTTACATCCCCGAAAGAAGCTTTAGTGTTCTTATAGATTCAACACAAAAACTATATATCCAATTGAACCCATTTCAGCCGTTACCAGGGTTTGTTTGACATGTCATTGCAAACAGTTCCGTCATCGCAACGTTAACGGGGGAAAATCAACAGGGACGAGCAAGAGTATGAAACAGTCGCAGGAGTAAAATGAGAGCAATTATTCAAACGAGATTTGAGTGACAAGTGGATGTTTCACCCATCAAACACAGGAAATAGATGGCTGAAAAATACAGATTCTCAGGTGGGCGGGGCATGCACGTTGCTACTTTGATCAAAGACGAGGTGACGTCAGAGCTTCTAGCACAACAGCCTGCTGCTTGACAAAGAGGAAAAAGGAACGTGGACGACTTACATCTTAAACTAAGTGGTTTCCCACATGTCATTCAACGGTGCATACTACTCAAGACAAGCAAACTGTTCTGTTGCAGATTATTGGCATGAAAATGAGGTGTTTGTTCTCACAGATGCAGTAAACTCAGATATACTGTTTGTGTGTGTGTGTGTGTGTGTGTGTGCGCGCGCGTGTGTGTGTGTGTGCGCGTGTGTGTGTGTGCGTGTGAGTGTATTTGTGTCTTTCCCAGCAAGTCAATGAAATATCGATCACCTCTGATGAGAGAGGGACAGACGTCAAGGGCAAACAGCCAACAGATCAATATGTGTGTATGTGTGTCTGTATTTAAACTTCATGCATAGACACCATGAACTCTTCTGCAGTCCCGACGTCATTGTGACTGTGTGAAAATGTATTTATGTTGCCGGTTAAGTTAGAGTAAAATTCTTATTGCCTGCAATACAGTCATGAACTAATGTTGGTTTGTGTGAAGTTGTAACTGTCTTATATCATGTTTTGAGGTTAGTTTGTGTAAAGTTGTGCCTATTGGCACACAGCATCACTGTGGTTTGGGACTTGGTTTAAAGATAAACTTCAGGTCTGACTGATGAGTTCACTCTTTCGCTCTCTTATCCTCCCTCTGTCTCACTCCTTCTTCCCCTCCCTCCATCTATGATCCCCCTGAGTCACAACAACAGACACCAAACAGATTGAGCATCCCCCTTACGAGGAAAAAAATGCCCCATTTTCATGTCTTTGAATCTGACATTTTTGGCACATTAAATATTGGATATTAATAAATTAAATGTAATGAACTGACATGAAAGCAGAAAAAAAGTCCAATGGTACAATGCAAGAAATGTATAAAAGAGAAGAAAATTGCAAGACTTTTCTTTAAGTCCAATTAACTATTGCTTTCTTTAGTCATCAGAGATCATTTTTCATGTTCACTTATTAAAAGCACGGGGGGGGGGTGGGGGAGGACGACGACGACAACATGAGAATCACAAGGAAAGTTCATGCCAGTGGAGGCTCGCTTACGGACTGAAAGATGAAGACCGTTTTAATAAGTTGATTTTTATTGGTAATTTACTGTAATGAGCTGTCCATCGGGTGTTTTTGTAACTTTAAAAGAATCATAACGGCTTCCTCTGTTGAGCGCTTCGAGAATGTGTTGGCGGTCCAGCGGGAGCACTATCAGACTGTAAGCTGTCTATTTCCAAGTCCGAAAACTGGAACCATCTAACTGTGACGGAAGTCTACCTGGTAATAGTTTATTTACCGTATCAAAACCCTATTTTTATGTGACCCTGGGAAAAAGAGACTATATATAAACAATTCACTGTGGGTTTTATTGAATTGAGTCGAGATCATCAGCAACCGGAAAATCACCAGAGTGGTGACATTTGTATGTTGACTGTTCTGAAACACCAAGAAAACTGGATGCATTCATACACCCAGCTGCCACCATTTTGCAGGTGTTGGGAAACACTTGTGTTTGTTTCTGGGTATGCTTTACAATGCAGTATTACAGGTAATTCATGTATTGTTTTAAAAAACAAAAAATCATGAGATAAATTGTAAAGCTTCCACAGAAAAACATTTGAAAAGCTTTTCCGGTGATTCCCAACACTGCCAAAATGGTGGCAGCTTATTTGCATATTTTGAATCACTTCCTTTTAACAGTCTACTGTAAGTACTATGATGTATGAGTCAGTGTGTGTATGTACAGTATGTATGTGTGTCACATGGCCCGTATGTATGGTCTATATGTAGGCCATGTGTAAGGACAACCTGTCACACCCCGTGATGATGTTACATAACACCTTTGCTTCCGTTGGACTGTCACTCATGCCACCTCTTGGCAGCCTGCTGCTGCACCTAGAGTTTACTTCTCTGTTCAATTAGCCACTGATTCCCTTACCCTGACCAAGCCAATTGCTTGTCTTGAAAAGAAAAAAATAACAGGTGTAACAAGTGCCAAAAATAAAAGTGATATAACAAGTTGACTGCAAGCAGAGAAAAGAAGTCCAACACATCTCACTGACACTTGCATGTTCACCGTGAAATGAGGCCCCCACGGCCTCATCCAGACTATCTTCTGGCTGACAGTGGCCCCCAGGCTGAAAAGTGTTTCCACTTGCACCCCAGGTGTCTATTTGTATAGATTTAAATATATATATATATATATTATTCTTCTGCATTTTTACTATTGAGCTCTCGTCAAATAGAAATTAGAATGTTACAATTGGCAATTCAATTCAACTTGAACTTGAAGTCGGAATACTTCTATATTAGTGCCTAAAACATGCACAGGTCCATTGTGACTTTGTTAAGGTGCCATACTTCAACCGTATAAAGATTTGATAAGAATTCATCAGCCCCAATGGAAAGTGTGTTTATTAGAAGCTCAATGTGGATATCAGATTGGGCCCATGACAATCACTGTGTGTGAGGGGGTTTGGCCGGAACAACAACACATAGAGAGAGACACCAAAGCAGGGCTCCTCCTGTGGAGCATCTCCATCCTCCAGTACAGACGAGCAGAGAGCCGTGGGTGTCCGGGGAGAAGGGATAGGTCAGGTCGGGTCGGTACCGCAGTGATGAAAAGACATTAAGAGTAACCAGAGGGAAGGAGAGGAAGAGAGGAAGAGAGAACCGGGAGAATGGAAGAAGGAGGAGAGGGAACAGAAAATGACTTTAAAAACAACAACAAGAGAAAAACAAACAAGGGGAAAAAACTAGCGCAAAGAGATGGAATCGCAGAGGCACCCAAGGTCCTCTGTCTAATTAAGTGCATTTGCATTTATTTATGAGGTCTAATGAGGAGCTTTTCAATAGTTTGTTTCCCCTAATATGAATATTCCTTTTCATTATCACGTTACATACATGGAGATGAAATTCCAATGATCAAATCCTGGTTCTTCTTCTCCTGTAGATACAGGACTATAGAGTGCGCGTGTGTGTGTGTGTGCGTTTGTTTTAAACAGTTTTGTTTATCTTCATGCATGCTCATTTGTTAAATACATTTGTGTATGTTTTTGTGTGTGACAGTTACTGTAGTTCTTTGTGTATGCTTAGGAGTATTGTCTGTTTGTTTTTGTTGCATGTTAATGAGCATGTGTCAGAGTGTGTGTATGTGGGTGTGTTCTTTTAAAGATACATAACAAATGGTTAACAGCTCGTACCGCAAGGCCTATAGAGTCTGAATTGTACAATAAGCTTTCAGGACAATAATAGTTCTCCACTAATTTGCCATTTTCACAGACATAGCATTTACAAAAAGAGGATCCAAAATCTAGTATGTATTTTCCAGCAGATGATACTGCCTTGCATGCCTATATCTAATAAGGCCATCTACAGTGCCTTGCAAAAGTATTCATCCCCCTTGGAGTTTTTCCAATTTTGTTGCATTACGACCTGTAATTTAAATTGATTTTTATTTGAATTTCATGCAATGGACATACACAAAATAGTCCAAATTGGTGAAGAGAAATAAAAAAAATTACTTGTTTTTTAAAAAGTAAAAAACACTAAACGGAAAAGTAGTGCGTGCAGTGTGTGAAAACCTTGTGAAGACTTACAGAAAATGTTTGACCTCTGTCATTGCCAACAAAGGGTATATAACAAAGTATTGAGATAAACTTTTGTTATTGACCAAATACTTATTTTCCACCATAATTTGCAAATAAATTCATAAAAAATCCTACAATGTGATTTTCAAGATTTTCTTTTCTCATTTTGTCTGTCATAGTTGAAGTGTACCTATTATGAAAATTACAGGCCTCTCTCATCTTTTTAAGTGGGAGAACTTGCACAATTGGTGGCTGACTAAAGACTTTTTTGCCCCACTGTATGTATTCACCCCCTTTGCTATGAAGCCCCTAAATAAGATCTGGTGCAACCAATTACCTTCAGAAGTCACATAATTACTTAAATAACGTCAACCTGTGTGCAATCTAAGTGTCACATGATCTGTCCCATGATCTCAGTATATATACACCTGTTCTGAAAGTCTGCAACACCACTACGCAAGGGGCACCACCAAGCAAGCGGTACCATGAAGACCAAGGAGCTCTCCAAACAGGTCAGGGACAAAGTTGTGGAGAAGTACAGATCAGGGTTAGGTTATAAAACAATATCCGAAACTTTGAACATCCCACGGAGCACCATTACATACATTATTCAAAAATTGAAATAATGCCTCCCGGGTAGCGCAATGGTCTAGGGCACTGCATCGCAGTGCTAGCTGTAACACCAGAGACTCTGGGTTAGCGCCCAGACTTTGTCGCAGTCGGCCGCAACCGGGAGGTCCGTGGAGCGACCCACAATTGGCCTAGCGTCGTCCGGTTTAGGGAGGGTTTGGCCGGTAAGGATATCCTTGTCTCATCGTGCACTAGCGACTCCTGTGGCAGGCCAGGCGCAGTGCGCGCTAACCAGGTCGCCAGGTGTACGGTGTTTCCTCCGACACATTGGTGCGGCTGGCTTCCGGGTTGGATGCGCGCTGTGTTATGAAGCAATGCGGCTTGGTTGGGTTGTGTTTCGGGGGACGCATGGCTTTCGACCTTCATCTCTCTCGAGCCAGTACGGGAGTTGTAGCGATGAGACAAGATAGTAACTACTAACAATTGGATACCACGAAATTGGGGAGAAAAGGGGGTCAAATTTAAAAATTAAAAAAATGGAAAGAATATGGCACCACAACAAACCTGCCAAGAGAGGGCCGCCCACAAAAACTCATGGACCAGGCAAGGAGGACATTAATCAGAGAGGCAACAAAGAGACCAAAGATAACCCTGAAGGAGCTGCAAAGCTCCACAGCGGAGATTGGAGTATCTGTCCATATGACCACTTTAAGCCGTACACTCCACAGAGCTGGGCTTTATGAAAGAGTGGCCAGAAAAAAGCCATTGCTTAAAGAAAAAAATAAGCAAACACATTTGGTGTTTGTCAAAATGCATGTGGGAGACTCCCCAAACATATGGAAGAAGGTACTCTGATCAGATGAGACTAAAATTGAGCTTTTTGGCCATCAAGGAAAACGCTATATCTGGCGCAAACCCAACACCTCTCATCGCCCCGAGAACAACATCCCCACAGTGAAGCATGGTGGTGGCAGCATCATGCAGTGGGGATGTTTTTCATCGGTAGGGACTGGGAAACTGGTCAGAATTGAAGGAATGATGGTTGGCACTAAATACAGGGAAATTCTTGAGGGAAAACCTGTTTCAGTCTTCCAGAGATTTGAGACTGGGAAAGGAGGTTCACCTTCCAGCAGGACAATGACCCTAAGCATACTGCTAAAGCAACACTCGAGTGATTTAAGGGGAAACATATAAATGTCTTGGAATGGCCTAGTCAAAGCCCAGACCTCAATCCAATTGAGAATCTGTGGTATGATTTAAAGATTGGTGTACAAGATTGGAATGATACTGCTTGACCTACAGAAGGCCTTTGATACAGTTAACCACTGTCTCCTAATCTCCAAACTGGAGGCACTGGGGTTAAGCAGTATCCCTCTAGGTTGGGTAAAGTCCTATTTATCAGGAAGGGAGCAAGTAGCAGAGGTGTGGACTCGAGTCACATGACTTGGACTTGCGTTAGACTCGAGTCACAAATATGATGACTTGCAACTCGACGTTGACTTTAACACCAATGACTCGTAACTTGACTTGGACTTGAGCATTATGACTTGACCTGACTTGATACCCTCCCCTAGCCCCAATATAAAAAATTATGCTATTAAAAAAAGTGTGCAGCGCATCAACTCTTCATTTAACGGATTACAGTTTGAATCGGACAGCAGCCAATCTAATTGTGCCAGCTGTGAAAAAGTTGTGCGTGGCAGTGCAGAGGAATGTCTGCAGGTGAATTCAGACAGAGCGCTTGGAAAGATGATACCCCAAATTATTATTTTTGGATATAAAGACAACGCTGTATCAACAAAAAACAGATTGCAACTTGCAAAACAAGCAGGAAGAAAATTACAGACGGAGGCGCAACAATTTCCAACGTTGTTCAACATTTGAAGCTGCACAAAGAATGGTAAGTCGTGGCCAATATAGCCAACAGCTATATATTTTATTACTTTACTGGTGTATCATGTAGGCTAACGTTAAATAACGTTAAATCAATGAGCCTCCACACAGTCAGTCAGTGCGGGAACGTGATCATTGCACCCAGATTGAGCTACAACTGGCTAGGCAGTTGGTAGCCTAAATCCTGCCTGAAGTTACTGCTTTTCCTAAAACCATTGACAAACGTTAGCCTACTGTAACCACACGGAGAGAGAGTGTGTGTGCGAGTGTGTTTTAAGGTTGGGAGATTGTGTACAAGCCTACATTGCCTGATTGCGCCCCATAGCGATCCTCGATAGTCGATCACTACGGGGGGGTGTCTTTCTCATGGCTACCCATGTATTTCCATGGAAATATAATGTTTATTTGGGAAGTAATAAATATATAGATATTTGTAAAAGCATTCATGATTTGCGTAAATGTAAAATACTATTACTCTTGTTAAAAATATGAAAAGGTATTACATTTGGTGAAGAGCACATTATGACTTGTTTAGAACTCGAAACTCAAAGTTTAGGACTTGAGACTTGACTTGATACTTGACGGTCTTGTCTTGAGACTTGACTCAGACTTGCCTGTCTTGACTTGGGACTTGACTTGGGACTTGAGTGCTAAGACTTGAGACTTACTTATGACTTGTACAACAATGACTTGGTCCCACCTCTGGCAAGTAGGAGAGGTTAATGGTTCACTGTCTCAAGCAAAACCAATGAGTTGTGGTGTTCCACAGGGGAGCGCGCTTGGGCTTCTGTTGTTTTTATAGTATATTAACGATATGAAAGATGCTTGTTCTTGCCATCTTTTTATTTATGCGGATGACTCTACACTTCTGGTGTCTCACAAAAGTAAAACTATGTTGGAGATCATACTTAGCACAGAGCTTACTAACATTAGCAAATGGCTTGGAGATAATAAGCTATCTCTGCATTTAGGGAAAACTGAAGCAATTATTTTGGGATTCAGTTCTAAATTGTGTAGGTCGTCTGAAATCAGAGTGGAGTTAGGGGGTGAGGTGCTGACTACTAAAACCTCTGTTAGCTACTTGGGATGTATTCTTGGTGGAATATTGGGTGGTGTGAGTATGGCCAATAAGGTGCTAGGTAAGGTTAATGCCAGGACTAAGTTTTTGGCTAGAAAGTCCAAGCTGCTTGATAAGGACTCTATGAAAGTGCTAGCTACTGCCCTCATTCAATGCCATTTTGACTATGCTAGTACTTCCTGGTTTGGGGGCTTATCTAAACTTATGAAGGGGAAACTCCAGAATAAGCTGATCAGGGTAGTATTAAAGGTGAGTCCACATACTCACATAGGCAAGAGCTGCTTTCAAGAACTAAACTGGCTGCCTGTTGAGGCTAGTGTGTCCCAGACTAGACTAGGTTTGGTTAAGAGGGGTATTTATGGTCCTGTGCCCAGATATCTAAGTGATTACTTTGCTCGTGTTAGGGATGCACACAATCACAGCACCCTATCAGGTGTTGCTGATATGTGCTTATATAATAGGTTCAGGAGTAATGCTGGTAAAGGTACTTTCTTGTATGCTGGAGCCTCAAAATAGAATGATTTGCCTCTGCCCATAAAAACAAGTTCTCCCTGGGAAGCTTTAAAATAAAGTAAAAATATGTTTGATGTCCTCTGTGCCCATATGAATAACCCCTATGATGTAACTGGAATGACGAGATAATGTTCTTCTTCTCTGTTTTGGTTTTATTATTCCACTGCCATTCTGTGTTGGATCTTGTCTAGCCATCTTGTCTCAAGAGGACCACAATGGAAATAAGTCCCAGACTTTATTGTGCGTTATCCTTGATGATTTTATTCATGTGCATGTATGGATTTTTCAAGTTTTATGTGTGCTTGTTTTTTTTAAATGGTCGAATTAATAAACTAAACTACACCAGCGGAACCCATCACCCTTGAAGGAGCTAGAGCCGTTTTGCCTTGAAGAATGGGCAAAAATCCCAATGACTAGATGTGACAAGCTTATAGAGACATACCCCAAGAGACTTGCAGCTGTAATTGCTGCAAAAGGTGGCTCTACAAAGTATTGACTTTGGGGGGGTGAATAGTTATGCACGCTCAAGTTTTCAGGTTTTTTTTCTTATTTCTTGTTTCACAATAAAAAATATTTTGCAATTTTTATTCCAGGATTTAAGGCAACAAAATAGGAAAAGGGCCAAGGGGGTGAATACTTTTGCAAGCCACTGTAGATGACCGTCATTAATGGTGGCCATATTAACAGCCCATACTACCAATATGCTACATTACCCTGCTCTGGCTAACCTGCGTGATGGAACAGGCACCGGCTACACAGCCCACCTACAACCTTAAAGTCAAACGCTGATGGCCCAGCCAGCAGTCTACACAGCCATATGGTGTTGTATAATTATACATAATGTAACCTCCATGTTTATTTGGTATCCAGAGTGTTGCCAATGTAATTGCTTTTGGGTGTGTATGCACTCAGTCTGGTGTAGCTCTGTGCAGATGGAGATTGGGGTATTACACCATCACGTATGGGATGTTTAAAGGATAGTTGGGTATGTTGTACATCTGACATCTTTTCATTAAGCGTAGAATCTAATATGTGTAATGTATGGAATGTATGGAATGCATGTTATGGTGGAGCAAATATGGATGTTGCTTGACATGTAATGTATGTGTGTTAGTAGAATGTTTGTGTGTGTTGATGTCAAAGTTACAGGCTTTTTTGATCCCAGGCTAATAATGTTTTTAATACAAATATCTCAGGGTCACGGCCGCCACTTGTCGGTTCGTCATCTGCCGTTGGTTTTTAGTCGGTAGTCGTTTGGCAGTCGTTCCTCTTTGTCCTTGTTGATCAAGCGTCTGACTTCCAGCCCAGGGGGGGAGGGGGGGGGGGGGGGGGGGACCATGCATGAGCAGGGAGCCATTCTGAACAGAAGTATTCGACCACACTCACACGTTGCGTGCAACTTCGGTTGCAAGGTCATCGGTGCCAGGGTGTTACATTCCAAATCAAATATTATTGGTCATACATATTTAGCAGATGTTATTGCGGGTGTAGCGAAATGCTTGTGTTTCTAGCTCCAACAGTGCAGTAATATTGAACAAGCAATACCAAAAAAATGGCACAACAATAGACACAAATCTAAAGTAAAGGAATGGAATTAAGAATATATAAATATTTGGATGAGCAATGTCGGAGTGGCATAGACTTAAATACAATAGAATACAGTATATACATTTCAGATGAGTAATGCAAAATATGTCAACATTATTAACGTGACTAGTGATTTCAAGTCTATGTATATTGGGCAGCAGCCTCTAAGGTGCTAGTGATGGCTATTTAACAGTCTGATTGCCTTGAGATAGAAGCTGTTTTTCAGTTTCTCGGTCCCAGATTCCGCTATACAGGTAGATAATGAAGATCCCAAAAAGGAAATAACGTGGGGTAAAAAAAACATATATAAATATAGAAAAAAATTCCATACAAACAATCAATAATGAAATTGGATTTAAACTAAATCGGCCTGCTTTTCTGTTCTAATCAGGTCCCTAACACAGGCTCAGAAGGATCCAAAAGTCCTTGCAGGATTTCTAACATGATGTCTCGGAGGCCCAAAAACTTCTCAGCTTCAGATATAATGACGTCCACCTTCTTGGACTTCTTAAAACAATTTTGCCCATTCTCCACACAGGTCAAGCAACGTGTATGAACTACTCCTGGGATTTTCAGCCTACGATATTGATTATCAATGTCCAATGGCACTGCAGAGATAACACCTTTCACCGGCGCCCTGCTTCGAAAATCAAAGCTGTCCACTTCATGCATCGATAATTTCGCAAGCCACAGTGTACTCTTTAGATACACATGCTATCAACACCACACCAATCCTGGGGACTTTGACTGCATCCACTTCTCCCAACGCCTTCTTCACCGTCCTCGTGACTTCTAAAGCGTTTCCCAAATGAACATCCTCATCCCCCAAAAAACGTACTCCAACAAGCAACGATTCATCAGACTCATTTTCCACAACAATTTTAGCCCTTTTTGTTCCATTCTTGGACTTCACTGTTGTCCACACATCTTTCTCACCAACTGTACCCAACGTGCTTTCATCTTCAAACAACAATTTTGCCCTCGCCATCTCAACCCTACCTCTGACTCTCAGCAGCCAGGAGTAAGCTGGGAGCTTAATAATAAGTAAATCAGGCCCAGGTGTGGCAGACCTGGGCTAACTCCCGTCTCCAAGGAGACCAGCCAAGGGGGAGTCTATAAACAAATAAATTAGGAAACACAAGCTGAGAAACACAGCAAACCGTAATGATGCAAAATTAGAATAAGGCACCCAAAATGTATACCGAGTATACCAAAAAATGTAAAGGTCAATCAGTAGTGCACACGTCGTTTATGTGCCTTTGTTTGAATCCCTGCCGACATCACCCTCTCTGTAATCCGGAGGCACAACCAGGTGTCACGGGGGTGATCTGAACCAGTGGCACGGTTAGTGCCGTTCATGATTAGGGAAGACAATTTTTTTTTACGAACATGGCCTGATGACTCTCATTCATATTCCATTCATCCAGCTCAATGTAACATCGATAGGTTTAGGCTACTACTCAAATTTTCGCTATACTCATCATGTTGCTACAACCTAGACTACAAATTAACGTTTATAATGCAGGTGCACAGGTCGAGAGACACATTGGTGTAATCAAGATGACAGACACTAACCATGTTTCCATCAAACTTTTTTATGCAAGTAAAGTACATGTTGGATAAGAAATGACAGGACAGGCCTGACGGAAACAACACATTTGTCGTTACATTTTCAACTCGGGAAAGCATGCAGTTTATTAGGCTATAGCTGAAATATACTGAACAAAAATATAAATGCAACATGCAACCATTTCAAAGATTTTACAGAGTTACAGTTCATAAAAGGAAATCAGTCAATTGAAATACATTCATTAGCCCCAAATCTATGGATTTCAAATGACTGGGAATACAGATATGCATCTTGGTCACAAAATGTAGTGGCGTGGATCAGAAAACCAGTCAGTATCCGGTGTGACCACCATTTGCCCCATGCGGCGCGACACATCTCCTTCACACAAAGTTGATCAGGCTATTGATTATGGCCTGTGGAATGTTGTCCCACTTCTCTTCAATGGCTGTGCGAAGTTGCTGGATATTGGCGGGAACTGGAACACTCTGTCGTGCACATTGTTCCAGAGCATCTCAAACATGCTCAAAGACATGTCTGGTGAGTATGCATGCCATGGAAGAACTGGGAAATGTTCAGCTTCCAGGAATTGTGTACAGGGGCCGTACATTATCATGCTGAAACATGAGGTGATGGCGGCAGATGAATGGCACGACAATGGGCCTCAGGATCTCGTCATGGTATCTCTGTGCATTCAAAATGCCATCAATAAAATGCAATTGTGTTCGTTGTCCGTAGCTTATGCCTGCCCATACCATCACCCCACAGCCACCATGGGGCACTCTGTTCACAACGTTGACGTCAGCAAACCGCTCGCCCACACAACGCCACACACGTGGTCTGCGGTTGTGATGCTGCTTTGACCTACTGCCATATTCTCTAAATGACATTGGAGGAGGCTTCTGGCAACAGCTCTGGAGGACATTCCTGCAGTCAGCATGCCAATTGCACGCTGACTGCAGGAATGTTGGCATCGTGTTGTGTGACAAAACGACACATTTTAGAGTGGCCTTTAATTTGTCCCCAGCACAAGGTGCACCTGTGCAATGATCATGCTGTTTAATCAACTTGTTGATACACAACACCTGCCAGGTGGATGGATTATCTATGGCAAAGGAGAAATGCTTACTACCAGTGACGTAAACACATTTGTGCACCAAATTTGAGAGAAATAAGCTTTTTGTGTATACGGAACATTTCTGATAACTTTTATTTCAGCTCATTAATCATGGGACCAACACTTAACATGTTGCATTTATATTTATGTTCAGTATATGTTATGATGAACTTCACAGGATGGTAAAAGTGCAGGGTGTTGAGTTTGATGCTCCTTTCCAATTAATATCTATTCTGGTGACCTGATGATCGATCCCTGGCTGCAGTTTGACAAATAAAAAGGATCTTGCTTTAATCCGTAATAATATTTGCATGTAGGCTAGGCTACCCACACTATATCTGATGTTACAGCACACGTGCCAAGACCAGAGTGGGCACATTTGCTATGTAACACAACAGTTTTTGTGACAAAACTATCGGTGGATTTGAAAATACAATGGAAACACATTGAACTTTAGATTTTTATTTGGTACATGAACACTTAAGCGAAAAAAAAAATGTTTTGCTCACCATGTCATCACACACTGCTTTTTATCTGCAACAAGTCAGTTCGGTGGAAACACCACTGGTGGGAAATTTATGCTTTATGCGTATTTTAGAATATTCACATGAAAATCTGCCAATTGGATGGAAACCTAGCTAGTGACACATTCAATGCCACCTCCTGTCTCAGCCTCCAGTATTTATGCTGCAGTAGTTTATGTGTCGGGGGGCTAGGGTCAGTTTATTATATCTGGAGTACTTCTCCTGTCCTATTCGGTGTCCTGTGTGAATCTAAGTGTGCGTTCTCTAATTCTCTCCTTCTCTCTTTCTTTCTCTCTCTCGGAGCACCTGAGCCCTAGGGCCATGCCCCAGGACTACCTGACATGATGACTCCTTGCTGTCCCCAGTCCACCTGGCCGTGCTGCTCCAGTTTCAACTGTTCTGCCTTATTATTATTCGACCATGCTGGTCATTTATGAACATTTGAAAATCTTGGCCATGTTCTGTTATAATCTCCACCCGGCACAGCCAGAAGAGGACTGGCCACCCCACATATGCTCTCTCTAATTCTCTCTTTCTTTCTCTCTCTCGGAGGACTTGAGCCCTAGGACCATGCCTCAGGACTACCTGACATGATGACTCCTTGCTGTCCCCAGTCCACCTGGCCGTGCTGCTGCTCCAGTTTCAACTGCCTTATTATTATTGGACCATGCTGGTCATTTATGAACATTTGAACATCTTGGCCGTGTTCTGTTATAATCTCCACCCCCACATAGCCTGGTTCCTCTCTAGGTTTCTTCCTAGGTTTTGGCCTTTCTAGGGAGTTTTTCCTAGCCACCGTGCTTCTACACCTGCATTGCTTGCTGTTTGGGGTTTTAGGCTGGGTTTCTGTACAGCACTTTGAGATATCAGCTGATGTACGAAGGGCTATATAAATACATTTGATTTGATTTGATTATTGTTATGTAATTTTATTGTGTTACTTTTTATTAAATTTTTTACTTTAGTTTATTTACTAAATATTTTCTTAACTCTATTTCTTGAGCTGCATTGTTGGTTAAGGGCTTGTAAGTAAGCATTTCACAGTAAGGTCTACATCTGTTGTATTCAGCGCATGTGACAAATAAAACAAGATCTGGCACCTCTCAGATTTGACCTTGTTCGTTATGGCACCTATTTGCCTGGATCCATGTGCCATGATTTATTCGATTTTTTTTCTCTGTTTGCCCAGTACACATAATAAATAAAAACAATCAGAGTTAAATCAAGTTGCTTCCTGGTTATTTCTTCCCCCTCCCAGAAAAACCATTGCAAAAAAGCGGGGTGATCCAAAAAGGAAACTCGCAAAAGAGTGGGTGGAATGTACAGCAACCTCTACCTCAGGCATGACAAAAAAATAAAGAGTCCTCAGAATCTCGATGCCAGCAGTTTAGCATTGACAGTCCACACACGGTCATGCAGGCCTACAGACAGTACAGGGACAACAATGGTAATGGACACTTTCCAGATGGACTGATGGAGCCGTTGGCGGTGGTCAGCACCGTTCCCATCTCCAGTGCAGAATGCGAGCAGGGATTTTCTCAAATGAACCTGATTTGCACCTCAACCCTCGCCTCTCTGCACACCTCCACCATATCAGAGCTACTTTTTCTGAATCTTGTTTGTCCTTCCCTGACCAAATTCAACCTCGTCCCCTATGTGAGTTCATGGATTGCTAAATGACACAGATATGGCACAGACACCAGGAGCCAAACACGAAACCGGGAGGAGAAGACTCACAAGGCAATGGCTGTCTTGTAAGAGGTTCTCATGTGGGAGAATGTAAGGAATTAAGTGAAAGGCAATCATTGTAAACACACAGTACACGTGATTAAAAGGCACTCATAAATAGATATGATGTCAAATAATAAGTCATGCTGATTGGCTGTCTCTAGTTTAGTAAGAGTCCTTGTCACTTGTGACATATGCGCTTCATATTATCACATAGACAGGTGACAGGCCTATACATTCTTATGTGTGTTCTGCTCTATTCTATATTAACCTATTTTATTTGAAGTGATATGACGTTCGGGTAAGCCCCACGGCTGAGTATCTGGGCATATGCGTATGACGAGTGTTTAGCAGTGCCGTATAAAATGCTTTGAATTAATCAGCACCTTGGCGAGCGCTGTCCATTTCAGCACCATACATAGATCTGCTGCGCTGCTACATTGTGTTTAACACTTTTTTTAATCTCATATGTTTTCCGGTATTCTGTTAAAGGAAATTACCATTGTTCCTATTTCATAGGAAATTAAGCCCTGTAATGACATCAAACATTATTTGAATTATTCTGCGCCGGAGAGCGCTTTCCATTTTAGCACCGTAAAAAGCTACCTGACTGTTTTATCCGTCTATTGCGATGCTACGTTGTGTTTGACACTTTTATTCTCATGCTTTCAGGTATCTCGGAGACCCCCGGACCAACACCCCCTCTCACGCTCAATGATGTTCCGTCACCTACCAATTTACAAATAAAGCACTGTAGATAACCTCATGAGTAAATCCACATTGGAGGTATTAACATTAATAAACACTATTATCTAGAGACAATAGTACATACACTAGACATAGCTGTTGTTATTGATGATTTGCAGCCTAATCTGATGTTGAGTGTGTGTGTGCATGTGTGTGTGTGTGCGTGTGTGTGTGTGCGTGCGCGTGTGTGATTGTCTTCATAGTAATCTGCTCTGTCCTGGTGTGGGTTGTTTTTAATTACTGTTGATACAGTTCCAGCCTTCAGTCTACCACCCCCTCAACACCCGGTACCGTGGCTCCTCACCCCCGTCACTCGTCCCCCGATCACCCATGCCTGATCAGAGCTTAACCCCCACCTTGGGAGATATCCGTTACACAGTGGGGGGGTATACCCTATTTTTTTGAAGACCCCTGTCCTTAAAACCCCCTAAGTAGTTCCCATAAGATATACTGGTCCACAAAAGCATCATCATACAGTACTCACACACATCACTGTTTTGTGTTTGTGTGAGTTATTTTTTTGTGTTTAGGTGTGTCTCTGTGCAATGTTTACAGTATGAGGCAGTGTGTGTGTGTGTGTGTGTGTGTGTGTGTGTGTGTGTGTGTGTGTGTGTGTGTGTGTGTGTGTGTGTGTGTGTGTGTGTGTGTGCACGCGTGTGTGCGCGTGTGTGTGTGTGAGGGCGATGAGTTGTGACAGGTGTTGTGGCCGCTGGTGCTTATGGAGGCGGAGGGGAGGAGGTGAACAAGGGAAACATGATTATTTAATTACTGTCTAATATGAAGTAGCCCTCTTCTCCCCCTCCCCCTCTCTATCTCTACATTGTCTTTCCCCTTCTCTTTCTCTCCCACTCCCTTTTAGTCAGCCCCTTCCCCCCTAACCCCTACTCCGAGTCTCATCCTTTCTTTATTAATGAGCAATCCGGGCCTCTCTCAAATCCGCCAGGGCTTACTGTACCTCCCCCAGACAGAGCCAGAGAGGAGGGGGGGATCCAATCAGCTCGTACCCCATGAGGATGTTCTAACCCCCCATCCTATCCTCTTCACCCTCCTAGTGGAATGGTTATTTAGCGGGTGTTTACAGTAGTGAAAGAGTAATATAGCAAGTCAAAAATAAGGTACAGGTTTTCAGACAAGGCACTGGTGCGCGCGCGCGCGTGTGTGTGTGTGTGTGTGTGTGTGTGTGTGTGTGTGTGTGTGTGTGTGTGTGTGTGTGTGTGTGTGTGTGTGTGTGTGTGTGTGTGTGTGTGAGTGCATGCTCTTATGAGTGGGGTAGGAAAGGATTACATACATACAGTACCAGACAAAAGTTTGGACACACCTACTCGTTCAAGGTTTATTTTTTATTTTCACTATTATCTACATTGTAGTGAAGATATCAATACTATGAAATAACGCATATGGAATCATGTAGTAACCAAAAAAGTGTTGAACAAATCAAAATATATTTTAGATTTTAGATTCTTCAAGTAGCCAAGCCCTTGTCTGATGATAGCTTGGCACGCTCTCCAACTCATCCCAAACAATCTCAATTGAATTGAGGTTGGGTGATTGTGGAGGCCAGGTCATCTGATGGTTGGAACCCAAAATCTAACATTTTGACTCATCAGACGAAAGGACAGATTTCCACCAGTCTAATGTCAATTGCTTGTGTTTCTTGGGCCAAGCAAGTCTCTTCTTCTTGTTATTGTCCTTTAGTAGTGGTTTCTTTGAAGCAATTGAAGGCCTGATTCACACAGTCTCCTCTGAACAGTGGATGTTGAGAAGTGTCTTTTGCTTGAAATCTGTGAAACATTTATTTGGGATGCAATCTGAGGTGCAGTTAACTCTAATGAACTTATCCTCTGCAGCAGAGGTAACTCTGGGTCTTCCTTTCCCGTGGCAGTCCTCATGAGAGACAGTTTCATCATAGCGCTTGATGTTTTTTGATACTGCAATCGAAGAAACTTTCAAAGTTATGGACATTTTCCGCATTGACTGACCTTCATGTCATTTCTCTTTTCTTATTTGTGCTATTTTTGCCATAATATTGACTTGGTATTTTATCAAATAGGGCTATCTTCTGTATACAACCCCTACCTTCTCACAACACAACTGATTGGCACAAACATTAAAAAGGAAAGAAATTCCACAAATTAACTTTTAATGGAAATGCATTGCAGGTGACTACCTCATGAAGCTGGTTGAGAGAATGCCAAGAATATACAAAGCTGTCACCAAGGCAAAGGGTGACTACTTTGAGGAATCTCAAATATAAAATATATTTGGATTTATTTTTGGGTTACTACATGATTCCATGTGTGTTATTTCATAGTTTTGATGTCTTCACCATTATTCTGCAATGTAGAAATTAGTAAAAATAATGAAAAACCCTTGAATGAGTAGGTGTGTCCAAACATTTCACTGGTACTGTACATTACGCACATGTACTGTCTCTGAGCAGGTGGATATCAAAATGTTCCATAAAAGGTGAAAAGAGAGACACTGCATTCGATGCTCCCATGTGATTTATTTGACAATGTTTCAACCACTTATGGGTGGGTTCCACCTTTACGTTTTCAAAGCCTCTCTCTCACTTGGAGACAGGTCATTGTCAGTACTGTATGCAATGAGGTAGGGGAGACTGGTGTAACAACTAAATAATATATACATTCTGGGTACTCTGTTTTTGGTCAATATGACATGCTTAAAAGATTGAATTGAAATATATTCCTGTCAGTTTTGTGTATTTTCAACCAACTATCCGTTTCAAATGAGAATTATTTTCATTTTTTATCATTGAAGACAGTGTAATATTTTGACTTCCACCACTTTCAGTGGAATTGTAAATGACTAGTATGTCTTAGAAAAGTAATTACAGTGTGTAAAAGTAGCTGAGATATGTATATTATTTGCATAATATAATAAAACATTCTTAATCTAACTGAAATGATATTTTCATAAATAAGCAAAAGACTGAAAGTGTTACTTTGTGCCCAGTTCTCACCCAACCCACATTGAGTTGGTTATGTCACCTAATTGCAGGTTGATTGCAGGTAGAGACTATGATGTGGCTACCAGCCCAGCTTTACTCTGCCTACTCAACTTTTACTGTGCCGTTTTAGAATGAACGGCAATGGGTCAAAGTAATATTCTTGGAAAGTGGATTGCGTCACAATCGGTAAAATGCAAACACAACTGGAGACACCTCATCATTTGATATAAGAGCTTTACAGGAGCTAGCAAAGGAGTATAGGAGTGGTTGCTAATTAAGCAGTTGCAAACCAGTTTAGCTAGCTAGCTAACCATCTTGACTAACTGTGGGACAAAACTATTCACTTATTTACAGTTAGCTGGTAACCATACATCTTACTGCTAGCAAACTAGCAAATCTAGCTAATTTGCTATCTATTTTTATTTTATTCCACCCACCAAATAAATTAAGCTATGATTGTCTGTCACTTCCTCTAATTCAGTGGTCACCAACATGTAGATCACGATCAACTGGTCGATCTTCAAGGCATTCTTAGTTTATTGCCAAACATTTATGTAGAAATGCCATCAAAAAAGACTCCCGCTCCGATTTGTTTTAAATTCGTATTGCGCTGTTGGCGGTAGGTGCACTTGATTCAGCTGCCGTGCACGCCAGGTAGGCGAAGTGTTCCCATTTTAAACCATTTCACTTGTCTGAAGGTACAAACTCCACCTACACAGTGGGCCCAGAGAGCTAAATCAAGAGTACTTATAGACGGGTTGGTTGTTTAGCAACAACACATGTGCAACTATGGGGCAAAACAGACAGGCTTGGCTTAAATTGTTGACAACATGTAAACTATAGTATATTTAGTCTCCAAATGTTTATTGAAAACATACTGTAAATACATTTGCACAATGAACACTTGTTGTTTCTCAAATACATCATTACAGTTGTTGGTTAGCTAACTATAAAATGTTGTTCCATATTAGCATTAACATGAAATTAGTCTAAACACCTCAAAAGAAGACATGGTATCAATATCAAGATAAAACTAGCTGAAATGAGCCACCTATTGTGCGACTTCCCACATGGCAGCTTCTTGTCATTGTTGCTAGCTATCTCACTGTTCACATTACTTTTAAACAGGAAAGGGACACCTAGTCAGTTGTACAACTGAATGCATTCAACTGAAATGTGTCTTCCGCATTTAACCTCTGAATCAGAGAGGTGTAGAGGGCTGCCTTAATGGACATCCACATCTTCTTCGCCCGGGAACAGTGGGTTAACTGCCCTTGTCAGCTCAGGGATTCGATCCAGCAACCTTTCGGTTACTGGCCAAATGCTCCTACCCGCCAGGCTACCTGCCGCCCCAAAACTATGAACAGAGAGAGACTGTTGAAGAATGCAACAGAGAGCTGCTGTTTTTATGAGTGAGTTCACGTTTAATGCATTTGTATTCAGCACTGTTAACATGGTTTTCATTCAACGCTTTGACAAACCATAAAACGTGCTTCTCCCTACTTCCACTCTCGCTACAACCAACCAGCAATGCAGCTGCAATGAATGAGTAGCCAAAGGTAGCCTGTCAATAGGCCTGCATTTATATTATTACCGTCTCGTCGTGTCTATTTTAATATCAAGGATTATTTCACTTTCTCTGGCCGTAGGAACAGCAACATGAATATGTGCATGAGGCAGAAATAATGCCGTGCGACTGGAGTTTTGCCATCAGGTTGAAGACGGTGTCCCATCTCTCTGGCCAGACTCACCATTGGAAGGGAGAGAGAACGGAACCCCCTGCTGCTCTGTCCTTCCTTCTGCTGAGACTGATCATCAGAAAAATCAAGTAATACAAAAAAACAAATTATTTCAATGGAATTGTTATGCCCAGCTGTGCCTCCCAAGCAATACAACAACTGATATCATAGCTGTTATCGTAGCTCATGTTTTGAAATATAATATGGTCTGCGAAGAACAATATTGGCAGGCCAAGTATAGCCAATATGATTTTGATAATGTATTAAGCCTACTGCACAAACCCCAGCCTACAGAACTGTTTTTATTAGGTTCATGTTGCACAGGCTAAGATTTTTTAAGTCATGTTGAAAGAATTGAGCAGTAGATCTTTGGCTTGGATTCTGACTCCGAAAAGGTTGGTGACCGCTACTCTAATTCAAATACACTGCGATATACCATCTATAGTATATCATGCTATTAACGCGTTCATCCTATTCCATTAGAATTGTATCTGATAGAATCCAAGAGACAAAGAGTCTTTAGCTCTCCAATGCAGCACACAGTCACTGGTATTCAATGTCACTGGCAAATGGGTGAATCTGTACAGAGGAGAGATAAATTAATTAGCAGAGAAAGAGAGAGAACGTCTCATGAATAATGAAAATTAGCAATACAACCCGAAAAGGATGTTGAAAGTAGCAGAGCACGAATGTAAGAGACATACCTCACGTACACACGCATACATGCAGCAGATAGTATACCTGGAAGTATTCAGTTATCATTCTTGTTATAAAGTCTCAGTCAGTGCTTAGAGGACCTCGGTCACTCTGTAGTATTTTCACTTTCCTGTTCTTCACGGTCACTTCTCACTCAAGCACCTTTTCTCCGCTTCTCTTCTCAACTCTCCCCCCACCCATGCACCTCACATCTTTCCTCTCCACACCTGTTCTCCCCCTACTCCAAGCTTCCCTCATCTCCTCTCCTCTCACATCTCCTCCCCTTTCCCCTCCTCTTCCCTGTCCTAAATAATTCATTGGGGATGCACACATGAGTGGCCATTGCAGGGATTCAGTTGGGGAATCTGGGAAACAAATGAACCATGATGGCAAGAATTAAAGCTTCCCCTTGGCCCATCCAGAGAGCCTGAGGACACCTCCGCCAGTGTCCCTTCCCTGGCGTTAAATGTTAGCAGTCCTGGTTCGGGAGGCTTAAATGCTAAATATGCCCTGAGTGTAAGATATGGGTGACTAGAGATCAGTGGTGACATTTGATCTGTTCGCACTGTATGTGCTCACATTAGGGGTGTACAGACATTGGGGCGATTTAACAAAAACAACAAATCTTCAGTCATTTTTTTTTTGTCTTTAAAAATCGTACTGGTGTCTCATATTGAAAGAAACACAGTATTTTTCTAAAATGGGGGGGGGTTGAAGAAATTCACTCAAACATGAACTGGAAATCAATTCTAAGACAGGTTGTGTTAAGTGAGTGGTTTCGTTTCAAGTTGTTGTTTGTATGGAAGCTCAGTTTGTGTTTGTGAACATATTAGTGGCGAGATTAAACGTGTCAACCGGAAGTGGCAAACAGATTGGTAGCTTGATAGTGGTTGAAGGCTTAACATCCAGGACTTCTATTCCCTGAGTGGCAGCCGTTCGAATCCAGGTATTTGTTTGTTTTTTTGGCATGTTTTTGTTTTCTTAATGTTATCCTAACCCTTACCTTAACCACTCGCTAGCATGCGTAAACTTAACATCGCCTTAATACGTCCAAATACACGTCTATGTGAAAATACGTTAACTTAATATGTGAAAATACGCTAACTTAATATGTGAAAATAGATACATATGTATGTGCAAATGTACAATTAACAAATTGTGTCAGCCAGCATTGTTTACTCATGTGGGGCTCTACTTCCGGTTGCCGTTAAGGCGCCACTAACGTCAAACACACGTTATTTTTAAAATGTCCATTTCATGTAAAAAACTGTTACATTAGCATTTTCCAGCCCTAACGCCAGGTTTGGCAATTTATCTGTCTTATATCAGCTCACTTGCGCTCAGATGGGCGGGGTGGAAATATTTGAGATGTGTCCTTAAAAATATGATCGACAGTGCTAATTTCAGGCAGCGCTTATAGGGATATTTCTGACCAACCAAAAGCTGTTTTTTAGCAGTAACGCAGTTGGTTAAGGCATGAATTTTTACAGCGGAAGCGCAACCTATCCAGACACGATGCACACTGCCCATATGCGCATGGAACAAGAGTAGCCTAATGTGTTTTGGTGCCTGTATTTACAGTAGAAATATATAATATATAATATTTCCCATTTCGTTTAATTTGTTTAAAAACCAAGCATAGTCTCCCCTCCTCTCAATTAAGGCTCTTTGTTTTTGTCTGCCCAATGCAATAGCGAAGTAGTTAAGACTGTCAATCTTAATCACCAAGCTTTATTAAAATATGAAGTTTGAGAGGAGTAAAACAGTGAGCTGACATTCCCTTTTTATCTCTGCATTGTAGGCAGGCCCACATGATGTTATCCATACAGACACAGTTTTGGACGTGTGTAAAAACCCTTCGTGATGTAGAACCCAAGCCCATCGTGAAGCCTACTGTAATGAAGGATGGTTCAACAGCAATATGTGTCGTTTTTATCCTGGCGGTTTTATGATAACATTACATGTTACATGGATTTGTTGTTGGATCGCTTATTTTTTCGTTTACTTTTATTACAATCAAACTTATTGGAATGATTCACCTTCCTGGTTTTATAGTGACAACATCCGTGGCGCACTTGCAATGCAAGAATGCGATCTGATCTGTAAGATGGTTATGATTATGTTAAAAAAAACAGGTCTATTTGGGAGTGGTGTAACGGTAAGTGGACATTCTCCCTTTCCATTTATATTCGATCTTTGCCCAGCTACTGTGAAAAGTGTGGATGAGCATAAAAACCCTCCACAGTCTGCGTTGTTTTAATATTATATGACCACAGGGAGAAACGATGGTGCCTGTAAGTGTGACATAGCCTATTTAAAACAAGTTATAGTTTCGCTATGTTTAGAATTTGATTATAATTATTTGTTATGTTTTTATAGGCCTTATCAATATTTAATTGAATCTTGCTTATTGACAATGTTTGGCATGTCCATGCATAGCCATAAAGCAATTTACAGTAGGCCCAGTACCTATATCAGTGTGAATGCTATTAAAGCCATGCAATTGCTTCGAACAATGTGGACTGTAAATCGGTTCAAGTTAATGTATTTCTGTAAGCCATTTAACAAACTATAACGGACTAACATTGGAATGGAGTTGATTCCAAAGGCAATGCATAAGAGTCTGTGAATACACTTACTTGAGGCAACCACATACAGTGCCTTGCGAAAGTATTCGGCCCCCTTGAACTTTGCGACCTTTTGCCACATTTCAGGCTTCAAACATAAAGATATAAAACTGTATTTTTTTGTGAAGAATCAACAACAAGTGGGACACAATCATGAAGTGGAACGACATTTATTGGATATTTCAAACTTTTTTAACAAATCAAAAACTGAAAAATTGGGCGTGCAAAATTATTCAGCCCCCTTAAGTTAATACTTTGTAGCGCCACCTTTTGCTGCGATTACAGCTGTAAGTCGCTTGGGGTATGTCTCTATCAGTTTTGCACATCGAGAGACTGAAATTTTTTCCCATTCCTCCTTGCAAAACAGCTCGAGCTCAGTGAGGTTGGATGGAGAGCATTTGTGAACAGCAGTTTTCAGTTCTTTCCACAGATTCTCGATTGGATTCAGGTCTGGACTTTGACTTGACCATTCTAACACCTGGATATGTTTATTATTGAACCATTCCATTGTAGATTTTGCTTTATGTTTTGGATCATTGTCTTGTTGGAAGACAAATCTCCGTCCCAGTCTCAGGTCTTTTGCAGACTCCATCAGGTTTTCTTCCAGAATGGTCCTGTATTTGGCTCCATCCATCTTCCCATCAATTTTAACCATCTCCCTGTCCCTGCTGAAGAAAAGCAGGCCCAAACCATGATGCTGCCACCACCATGTTTGACAGTGGGGATGGTGTGTTCAGGGTGATGAGCTGTGTTGCTTTTACGCCAAACATAACGTTTTGCATTGTTGCCAAAAAGTTCAATTTTGGTTTCATCTGACCAGAGCACCTTCTTCCACATGTTTGGTGTGTCTCCCAGGTGGCTTGTGGCAAACTTTAAACGACACTTTTTATGGATATCTTTAAGAAATGGCTTTCTTCTTGCCACTCTTCCATAAAGGCCAGATTTGTGCAATATACGACTGATTGTTGTCCTATGGACAGAGTCTCCCACCTCAGCTGTAGATCTCTGCAGTTCATCCAGAGTGATCATGGGCCTCTTGGCTGCATCTCTGATCAGTCTTCTCCTTGTTTGAGCTGAAAGTTTAGAGGGACGGCCAGGTCTTGGTAGATTTGCAGTGGTCTAATACTCCTTCCATTTCAATACTATCGCTTGCACAGTGCTCCTTGGGATGTTTAAAGCTTGGGAAATAATTTTGTATCCAAATCCGGCTTTAAACTTCTTCACAACAGTATCTCGGACCTGCCTGGTGTGTTCCTTGTTCTTCATGATGCTCTCTGCGCTTTTAACGGACCTCTGAGACTATCACAGTGCAGGTGCATTTATACGGAGACTTGATTACACACAGGTGGATTGTATTTATCATCATTAGTCATTTAGGTCAACATTGGATCATTCAGAGATCCTCACTGAACTTCTGGAGAGAGTTTGCTGCACTGAAAGTAAAGGGGCTGAATAATTTTGCACGCCCAATTTTTCAGTTTTTGATTTGTTAAAAAAGTTTTAAATATCCAATAAATGTCGTTCCACTTCATGATTGTGTCCCACTTGTTGTTGATTCTTCACAAAAAAATACAGTTTTATATCTTTATGTTTGAAGCCTGAAATGTGGCAAAAGGTCGCAAAGTTCAAGGGGGCCGAATACTTTCGCAAGGCACTGTATTTCGCCCTGGAGTACGTTCTGATTGAGGGGCTAAACTTTGACACACCCACAATTTGTTTGTTCATCAAAACCCAGCACCTTCGCACCAACACCAGCAAGTATACCGATAATTGTGGTGGAGATAATAGTGAAAATATTTCTGACACACCCCCGGAACCTATAGCGCTACAACTGGCGATCCTATTTACCATTGCGTTTGCTTTGTTAAAATGGAGTCTGTGGTCTGTTTTGGGAAACTGAGTATTATGAATTGAATTAATTCTATGAGCACACAGAGACACACACAAACACAGATACACCCATGACATGACACAGATACACATACATCGATGCAGCCCCCCCCCCCCCCCCACACACACACACACACTGGCACCCAGATACCGAGGTGTGAGTTTATTTGACAAAGTGTTTCCGTCTCTACGCATCTGTCTTTCACGTGTCCGTCAAAGAGCAGACAAGCGGGCATATGTCACTGTTTAGTCACCATGGCGATGACAAGTTGACTGATGACTCAGAGTGACACATGGAAGCAAAACAGAACTGGGCCTGCTAGCTGGGCTGCTCTCACTGAGGGCAACAGCATCACATTGGAAGACACAACAGAAACAACGCTGCAGGACACACACAAACACACACAGTCTCACACAGTCTCACACACTGTAACACCCACACACACAATCAGCATAGACAACGCAAAATACAAAAACTACTCCTAACAGACACAGCACAAACAACCCACTGGGCACAGACATCAGTTCAACGTCTAGTTCTGATTTACATTTGGTTTAGTTGTCAACTAACACGAATTCAATGTGAAATCAACAAAAGATTTCACCCTGTTATTGAATTTAAGGTAAAAGTTGTGTGAAAAAAAATACGAAATTCCCTTTCGTTGATGACGTTTTGCATATCCAATCAGTTTTCCACGTTTATTCAACATCATCACATTTCATTGTTTGGTTGAAATGATGTGGAAACAACGTTGATTCAATCAGTTTTTGCCCAGTGGGAAAGCTTGGGGAGTCGTAAGACACGGGCACAAACAATGCTGTAGGACATACACTACATGACCTAGAATGTCTAGAATGTCATTGTATGCTGTAGCGTTAAAATTTCCCTTCACCGGAACTAAGGGGCCTAGCCCAAACCATGAAAAACAGCCCCAGACCATTCTTCCCCCTCCACGAAACTTTACAGTTGGCACTATGCAATGGGGCAGGTAGCGTTCTCCTGACATCTGCCAAACTCAGATTTGTCCATCAGATAGACAAGCGTGATTAATCACTCCAGAGAACGCGTTTCCACTGCTCCAGAGTCCAATGGCGGTGTGCTTACACCACTCCAGCCGACACTTGGCATTGCGCATAGTGATCTTAGGCTTGTGTGCGCCTGTTCAGCCATTGAAATCCATTTCATGATGCTCCCGACAAACAGTTCTTGTGCTACCTTTGCTTCCAGAGAAAGTTTGGAACTTGGTAGTGAGTGTTGCAACCGACGACAGACGATCTACTGCCAATGTTTGTTTATGGAGATTACACAGCGGTGTGCTCGATTTTATGCACCTGTCAGCAACAGGTATGGTTGAAATAGCCGAATCCACTCATTTGAAGGGGTGCCCACATTCTTTTGTATATGAAGTGTACTACATCCTCAAAAACAATACAAGCATCCCAACTAGAAACACATTGCTGTGGGTGAGGTTAATAACCAACACACACACACACACACACACTGATCGTGCAGAAATTGGATTGTGTCTATTTAGCGTAAGCTAATTAGCATTGTCATTAAAGGTTCTTGATTAAAAGTTCCTCTGTAGTTTATGTCCACTTGTAAATAAGAGCTCTATACCTCAGACAACTACCTTAGCTTATTCATGCAACCTTATACTGTACATGCAAACATTTATACACATTCACACAGATGCACACATGCACAAGACACAGCAAAATATTGTATTTCAGAAACATTTCTACTTGAGTAAACATCTGTAGCTATACTTGTAACTTCCTGTACCACTTCATTTAACATGCTGTTGTCTTGCCTGTGACTTATTTTCTCTGACTAGTTCAGTATCTCTTGGTGCCTGAACCTATTTGAACTCCCTTTCTATTTGAAAAGGTGTTTGAAATGGATGCTCAGATGCGGAGGGGCAGGTTTCGGTCGAGAGCCAGACCTATCCCCTGGTGCGAACACTGGGGCCTCACTGCGGTGGCGGTCAGCGCTCCTCTTCTGCCGTCCACCAGCTTGCTTGAGGGATTCCTGGACGGCCCTCCAGGTCTCCTTAGAGCACTGCACCCACTCCTCCACCGCAAGAGCCTCGGTCTGACTCTGATGCCACGGTGCCAGGACCGGCTGGTAGCCCAACACGAATTGAAATGGTGACATGTTCGTGGAGGAGTGGCGGAGTGAGTTCTGGGGCACCTCTGCCAATGGGACGTACCTCGCCCATTCTCCTGGCCGGTCCTGGCAATACGACCGCAGAAACCTAGCCACTTCCTAGTCACTTCCTCGGGGTGATAACCAGAGGTCAGGCTAACCGAGACCCCCAGACACTCCATAAATGCCCTCCACACTCGGGACGTGAACTGGGGACCCCGATCAGAGACGATGTCCTCAGACACCCCGTAGTGCCGGAAGACGTGGGTAAATAGGGCCTCCGCAGTCTGTAGGGCCGTAGGGAGACCGGGAAACGGGAGGAGACGGCAGGACTTAGAAAACCGATCCACAACGACCACGATCGCGGTGTTCCCCTGAGATGGGGGAAGATCGGTAAGAAAGTCCACTGACAGATGAGACCACGGCCATTGTGGAACAGGGAGGGGCTGTAACTTCCATCTAGGCAGGTGCCTAGGAGCCTTACTCTGAGCGCACACCGAACAGGAAGAGACATAGAACCTCACGTCCCTAACTAAGGTGGGCCACCAGCACTTCCCCCTAAGACCCCGCACTGTCCTCGCCACACCAGGGTTACCCGAAGAGGGTAGCGTGTGAGCCCAACGAATCAATTGATCACAAACACCAAGCGGCACGTACTTAAGACCTGTAGGACACTGTGGAGGCTCAGGTTTCAACCGTAATGCCCACTCAATGTCCGTGTCCACCTCTCATATCACCGGTGCCACCAGTCTAGAAGCTGGAAGGATGGGAATAGGATCGATGGGCCGATCGTCTGTGTCGTAGAGACGGGATAGGGCGTCGGCCTTCATGTTCAGGGAACCTGGTCTATACGAGATCGTAAACCTAAATCTGGTGAAAAACATGGCCCACCTTGCCTGACGAGGATTCAGTCTCCTCGCTGCCCGGATATACTCCAGATTACGGTGGTCAGTCCAGATGAGGAAAGGGTGCTTGGCCCCCTCAAGCCAGTGTCTCCACACCTTCAGGGCCTTTACCACAGCTAACAACTCCCGGTCCCCCACATCATAGTTTCGCTCAGCCGGACCGAGGGGCGGAGCTTCGGTGGCGTGCCCGAGCACTGTGATAGCACGACTCCAACCCCAGCCTCGGACGCGTCCACCTCCACTATGAACGCTAAAGAGGGGTCCGGATGTGCCAGCACGGGAGCATCAGTGAACAGCGCCTTCAACCGATTGAAAGCTCTGTCCGCCTCTGCCGACCACCGTAAACGCGCCAGCGGATAAACCTCCGGTAATAATTGGCAAACCCTAAAAACCGCTGCACCTCCTTTAAAAAAGAAAAACGCTGCACCTCCTTTACCGTGGTTGGAGACGGCCAATTACGCACGGCCTTAACGCGGTCACACTCCATCACCACCCCCGAGGTGGAAATGCGATAACCCAGGAAGGAGACGGCTCGTTTGGAGAACACACATTTCTCAGCCTTAACGTATAGGTCATGCTCCAGCAGTCGCCCAAGCACCTTGCGCACAAGAGACACATGCGCGGCGCGTGTGGCGGAATAGATCAGGATATCATCAATATACACCACCACACCCTGTCTCTGAGAATCTCGTCTACAAAGGATTGAAAGACGTCTGGAGTATTCTTTAACCCATACGGCATGACGAGGTACTCATAATGGCCAGATGTGGTACTAAACGCGGTTTTCCACTCGTCTCCATCCCGAATACGCACCAGATTAGACGTGCTCCTGAGGTCCAGTTCTGTGAAAAAACACGCTCATTGAAGTGATTCCACCGCCGTAGCGATGAGAAGTAGCGGGTAACTAAACCCCACTGTGATGGAATTGAGACCTCAATAATCAATGCACGGACGCAGACCTCACTCCTTTTTTTCACAAAAAAGAAACTCGAGGAGACAGGTGATGTGGAGGGCCGAATGTACCCCTGTCCCAGAGATTCCGTGACATATGTCTCCATACCCAACGTCTCCTCCTGTGACAATGGGTACACGTGACTCCTTGGAAGTTCAGCGTTTAACTGGAGGTTTATCGCACAATCCTCCTATCGATGAGGTGGTAATTTGGTCGCCCTCTTCTTACAGAAAGCCAAATTGGCATACTCAGAGGGAATGCGCACAGTGGAAACCTGGTCTGGACTCTCCACCGGCGTGGAGAGGTTGCATGAATAAGCTAAGGTAGTTGTCTGAGGTATAGAGGAAACTCCCATACACCTACCTGAAAACTCCTCTGACCACCCCTGGAGAGCCCCCTGTTTCCATAAAATCCTGGGATTGTGACTGGCCAGCCAGGGAACCCCCAGCACCACTGGAAACACAGGTGAATCGATAAGGAAGAGACTAATCCCCTCCCTATGATCCCCCTGCTTTACCAGGTCCAGTGGAACCATGGCCTCCCTGACCAGCCCTGACCCTAATGGTCGGCTATTTAAGGAGTGCACGGGGAAGGGGGGGATCTATCGGCGCAAGGGAATCCCCAGCTTACGGGCGAGTCCGCGATCCATAAAGTTCCCAGCTGCGCCTGAATCGACTAGCGCCTTATGCTGGAGAGAGGGAGAAAACTCAGAAAAAAAATAATACAAACATGTGACCAACAGCGAGCTCTGGGTGAGTATGATGCTGACTCACCTGGGGTAACCGAGAAGTGTTCTGCCTGCCCTCTCAACTCCCAGACGGGATCCTCCAGCACCGGTCGGCAGTGTGTCCTCTCCGACCACAGCTGGTGCAGGAGGAGCCTCCTCCTCCGGTACCCCTCGATGCGGCCTCCCCTAACTCCATAGGTATGGGAGCGGGAGGGCCAGGAGGTGGAACTGACAGGGCCCTTTCTGAACGCCCGCGGGCAGCCAGCAGATTGTCCAGCCGGATCGACATGTTTATGAGTTTGTCGAGGGAGAGAGTGGCGTCCCGACAAGCTAGCTCCCTGCGGACGTCCTCCCGGAGGCTGCACCGGTAGTGGTCCATCAGGGCCCTGTCATTCCACCCGGCCCCAGCGGCCAAGGTCCGGAACTCCAGCGCGAAGTCCTGCGCGCTCCTCGTCTCCTGCCTAAGGTGGAACTATCCAGTTGTCCCTAGCCAAGTCTGGGCCATTCCAAACAGCGTTGGCCCACTCCAGGGCTCGGCCCGTCAGGCAGGAGACGAGGACGCTCACACTCTCGCCCGAGGGAGTCGGCCTCACGGTAGCCAGGTACAACTCGAGCTGGAGCAAAAAACCCTGGCACCCAGCCACCGCTCCATCGTACTCCCTCGGGGGTGCAAGACGAAGTGCGCTGGAGCCGGACGCCGCCGGAGGAGTGGGTTGAATTGTTGGAGGAGCTGAAGGTGAGGTGGGGAGACCACTCCTCTCCCATCGGTCCATTCTCTCCATCATCTGGTCCATCGCCGACCCAATCCGATGGAGGATGTTCGTATGATGGAGGATGTATGATGGAGGACGCTCCTCCATCGATGGAAGGGGGGTAGCCGCTGCTCCTGCTGACTCCATTCTTGGAGCGGGCTTCTGTAACGCACTTTAGGCGTAGTGGGTGCGGAGTCAGGCGCAGGAAGCAGAAGGTACAGAACAATGTTTTATTCCGGCACAGAGAAAAATGGTCACGCCAATACCGGGCGCACATACAAGACCGGCCCAAAACCAGGACCCAACCAGTCCGGAGGAAAAACAATGGGAAACGCACTACCACAAACATACACAGAGGAAAAATTATTAGCCCGCACAAAGAGCAGGCGGGCCTTACCGACTTAAATAGCCCAACTAAAAACCTAAACAAGAAACAGGAGTAACCAATAAGACAAAACCAACAGAAAAGGGAAAAGGGATCGGTGGCAGCTAGTAGACCGGTGACGATGACCGCGAGCGCTGCCGAACAGGAAGAGGAGCCACCTTCGGTGGGAGTCGTGACAGCATCCCAATCATTTGATGTCAATCAGTTTCAGGGGACTATGCATTTAGATCTTCTTGAATGACTGTTTTGTGAGCAGATTATGTAGATGGTGTTAATAAACTATATACAGGGCCTTCAGAAAGTATTTACACCCTTTGACTTTTTCCGCATTTTGTTGTTACAGCCTGAATTTACAATTTATTAAATGTACAATGCTTGTCACTGGCCTACACACAGAAAAATAGAAATGTGCAATTATTTTACAAAACCCTTAGAGACTTACCCAGAAAGACTCACAGCTGATTACAGTGATTACAGCTGAAGCTGAAGGTGATTCTAACATGTATTGACTCAGGTGGACTAAATACTTATCTAATCAAGATATATTATATTTTTCATACTGTTTTTGCAAATGTTAGAATTTTTCTTACACTTTTACATTACAGAGTAATTTGTGTAGATCGTTGACAAAAAATCACAGTTAAATCCATTTTAATCCAACTGTAACACAACAAAACGTGGGAAAGGTCAAGCGGTGGGAATACTTTCTGAAGGCACTGAAGGCCTTACTGTATATTCTGTTTCACTCAAAGCACATTCTGCCTAGTGGTGCTGTAGAGTTTTGGTCGAATTAGCATTTTCTTTCACTATTCAGCTAACCTTCCAAAAATCTCAAAAGTGAAAGGTGGTGTTTTTGGTGTAACAGTAATGTTATACTATACTATTATATTTGGTTATGTTATGTAGAATACTAATGAATCATTTGGTGATCTTCCAAGACATTGATTGATTCAGCGTTAGTGTAACTTTACTAAATGAACACCATTGTGAGAAGCTCCGGCAGCACTACACCCCTGTGGTCCGTTGCACTGAACGAGCAATTGGAAATATTTGGCCAAGGAAACATTTCTGGTTGCTCTCAGAGAATGTAAAATAGTTAGGATTGAGTAGCAGAAAATACTGTATGTTGAATGAGAAACTAATGACCATGGAGAGCCTCACAAGTTTGATGAAATTCATTGGACTTGATTTGGAAAGGCACACACCTGTATATTTAAGGTCCCACATTTGACAATGAATGTCAATGCAAAAATCAAGCCATGAGGTCGAAAGAATTATCCCCAGAGCGCCGAGACAGGATTGCACAGATCTGGGGAAGGGGACCAAAACATTTCTGCAGCATTGAAGGTCCCCAGGAACACAGTAGCCTCCATCATTCTTAAATTGAAGAAGTTTGGAACCACCAAGACTCTTCCTAAAGCTAGCCACCCGGCCAAACTGAGCAATCAGGGCTTTGGGAGGTGACCATGTACCCGATGGTCACTTTTATAGAGCTCCAGGGTTCCTCTGTGGAGAACCTTCCAGAAGGACAACCAACTCTGCAGTACTCCACCAATCAGGCCTTTATGGTAGAGTGGCCAGGTGAAAGCCACTCCTCAGTAAAAGGAACATGACAGCCCACTTGGACTTTGCCAAAAGGCACCTAAAGACTCTCAGACCATGAAAAACAAGATTCTCTGGTCTGATGAAACCAAGATTGAACTCTTTGGCCTGAATGCCAAGAGTCAAATCTGAAGGAAACCTGACACCATCCCTACGGTGAAGCATGGTGGTGGCAGCATCATGTTGTGTAGTGGCGGTCTATGTATATTTGTAAACAACAGCTGGTGCACAAATCCAAGAAAGTCTTGAGGTTTTGCTTGCCTGAGGTAGAGTAGCTCATGATAAACTGTAGACCACACTATTTACAAACAGAGTTTTCCTATGTATTTTTCGTAGCTGTCTACATACCTTCACAAACCGATGCTGGCAATAAGACCGCACTCAATGAGCTTTATAGGGCCATAAGCAAACAGGAAAACGCTCTTCCAGAGGCGGCGCTCCTAGTGGCCGGGGACTTTAATACAGGGAAGCTCAAATCCGTTTTACCTAATATCTACCAGCATGTTAAATGTGCAACCAGAGGGAAAGAAACTCTAGACCACCTTGATTCCACACACAGAGATGCATACAAAGCTCTCCCTCGCACTCCATTTGGCAAATCTGTCCATAATTCTATCCTCCTGATCCCTGCTTACAAACAATAACTAAAGCAGGAAGCACCAGTGACTCGGTCAATAAGAAAGTAGTCAGATGAAGCAGATGCTAAGCTTTGCTAGCACAGACTGAAGAAGCCATGGATTACAGGCAACATCCACACTGAGCAAAAGGGTAAAGCTGCTGCTTTCAAGGAGCGGGACTCTAACCCGGAAGCTTATAAGAAATCCCGCTATGCCCTCCGACAAACCATCAAACAGGCAAAGTGTCAATAAAGGACTAAGATTTGAATCGTACTACACCGTCTCCAACGCTCATCGGATGTGGCAGGGATAGCAAACTATTACAGACTACAAAGGGAAGCACAGCCGCGAGCTGCCCAGTGACACGAGCCTACCAGACAAGCTAAATTACTTATATGCTCACTTTGAGACAAGTAACACTGAAGCAAGTAATGCATGAGTGCATCAGTTGTTCCGGACGACTGTGTGATCACGCTCTCCGTAGCCGATGTGAGTAAGACCTTTAGACAGGTCAACATTCACAAGGCCGCAGGGCCAGATGGATTACCAGGACGTGTGCTCCGAGCATGCGTTGACCAACTGGCAAGTATATTAACTGACATTTTCAACCTGTTCCTGACTGAGTCAGGTGGGAAGAGTAGGTAACAGCACATCCGCCACACTGATCCTCAACACGGGGGCCCCTCAGGGGTGCGTGCTCAGTCCTCTCCTGTACTCCCTGTTCACTCATGACTGTATGGCCAGGTACGACTCCAACACCATCATTAAGTTTGCCGATGACACAACAGTGGTAGGCCTGATCATCAACAACGATGAGACGACCTATAGGGAGGAGGTCAGAGACCTGGTTGTGTGGTATCAGGACAACAACCTCTCCCTCAACGTGATCAAAACAAAGGAGATGATTGTGGACTACAGGAAAAGGAGGACCGAGCACACCCCCATTCTCATCGACGGTGCTGTTTTGGAGTAGGTTGAGAGCTTCAAGCTCCTTGGTGTCCCCATCACTAACAAACTATCATGGTCCAAACACATCATGACAGTTGTGAAGAAGGCACTACAAAGCCTATTCCCCCTCAGGAGACTGAAAAGATTTGGCATGAGTCCTCAGATCCTCCAAAGGTTCTACAGCTACACCATCGAGAGTATCCTGACTGGTTGCATCACTGCCTGGTATGGCAAATGCTCGGCCTCCGACCGCAAGACACCACAGAGGGTAGGGCGTACGGCCCAGTACATCACTGGGGCCAAGCTTCCCGCCATCCAGGACCTCTATACCAGGCGGTATCAGAGGAAGGCCCTAAAATACCTCAGCCACCCTAGTCATAGACTATGCACTCTGCTATGGCACGGCAAGCGGTACCGGAGCACCAAGTCTAGGTCCAAGAGGTTTCTTAAAAGCTTCTACCCCCAAGCCATAATACTCCTGAACAGCTAATCAAAGGGCTACCCAGACCCCTCCTTTACGCTGCTGCAAGTCCAGGTAGGTCCTGGTCTTGTCCAGCCTGGTCAAGTCGTGGTGGGCAGACAGCTGGTGAGGGGGGATGTCCTCCTGCAAGACCAGGATGAGGTTGTCCCTGTGCTCCACCAGCAGATTGAAGGTGGACAGTCGCAGCACCAGAGAGCACCAGTTACTGTGGAAGGTAGTGACGACTCACCACACACAGGGTGTGGCGGCTGCCATAGAGGCTGTGATATTGTCCACAATGTCCCTTTCCAGCTGGAAGTCCCCCTCAGCTCCAGGCCCGGCTGCAGCTGCTCCACCAGCCAGCGCTCATCTCTACCACTGTATGACACAAAGACATCATAGTGGTGGCGCCCTCTGGGGTTGGGCTTCTGCACCGTCTCCCCCAGCCAACCATGGACGCTATGGCAGCATGCCGGCAAGTAGTCCCCAGCCAGCTGATGGAACAGGCCCAGGGAGGTGAAGATGAACAGGACAAAGCCCACATCCAGGGAACTGTGGGCTCATAATTGCAGGTGAGATCAACCTTATTGGGGTGCCAGATGATGACCTAGATATGCCTCTGACCCCTGGCCTAGGTGTCCATCCAGGTGTCTTCACATCTGCAGTGCAGACGAGGTCTTTAAAATCAACAGGCAAATCAGGCTGGTCAGGGGCTCTGGGAAGTCCTCCAACACACTGAACTCCTCTTCGACTTTGATAAACAGCTGCCTGAGGGAGTGCAGGTCTCTGCCTAGTTCCTCCTCTAGAGTGAGGATCTGACAGGATATGAGGTTCAGGCTCTCCAGCCCGGTCAGGTTGCGGAACATGATAGCTAACCTTAGATGCAGGATGAGGTCCACCCATTTCAGCTTAAGATACCTCAGCTGCACAACTGTATTCAGGTCAGTCTGCCAGAGCATAGACTGTAAGTCAAAATACTCCAGGGAGGGGAACTACTGTGCACCGAAGTGAGATCCACACAGGAGGTGCTCCGCTATGGCTGTGAGGCTGACGACGGACTTGAAGAATGGCCTCCAGCAGTACTGGAATGACACATATTGGGCACGGAGCTGAAGGGCCAAGCCTGGTTCTGGGGTACTGTTCCTGCTGATGATGATGTTGAGACAATCAAAAAAGGAGGTAATGTTCTTGTGCATCAATCCCAAAGGGAAGACACCAAATATGAGCATCAGATTTAAAGTCATACACCTCCCACTGGCTGGCTGGATGGTGAATGTCCCTTAAATCTATGTTCTTCAGTGAAGTGAGCTGAATAAGCGCAGAAGCTTCGATGTGTAGGAGTGAGTTTAGTTCCCGTGATAAGATCTCTATGTCGTGCAGGCCAAAGAAAGTGTTCTTTGTAAACTGAGAGATCTTGTAACAACTTAAATCTAGGAACCTCAATTTACCAAGTCCCTTAAATATAAAGTCAGAAATATTAGTAATGTCATTGGATCCTAGACCCAGATGTTCCAGATTTTCAAGCAACAGAACTGCTCTGAGGAGATATTTGTCATGTGAAATCTACTCAAGGAAAGTCTCTTCAGCCATATGATTGGACCCTTATGAGTGTCACAAAGCTCACTGAGCTCAGAGATAACTTCTGTACAATGTGACTGACAAATGGGTGAGATTCTTAAAGAAATGGATCATGCTCAAATTGTCTATAACTTTATCACTATTACAGATGCTGAGGCTGAGCACCTCACTCCCCTGACAATTTCTCATAGCAGACTGAGTAGTTCCCAGTTTTATGGCTACTCATATCAACTTGTATGATTGATAGTTTGAAGTCTCGCAAACATATTAAAAATCAATATTTTTGAACACAAAATGACGCAGTCTGCTGATACCAGACTGCAGAAGTTGTGTCTGTAGCTCATCATTGTCAGGCAAAGAAAGAGATGATGTGTTTTCAAAGAATTTCAATGCTCCTTTTTCTAAACAGTGTACTTTATGGAAGTAAAGAAATCTTGAAGATGATAGAAATAAGGAAGCTCAAGAACAGCTCTGTTTGAATCAGAACAGTTTTGTTGTCTCAAAATGACTGTCCAATCTGAATTAAAGTCCAGGATCGTCAATGACTATGCTACATAACAAATCAGAGCACGCCTGTGTACAGGTGTTGTCTGTCAGAAGAGGGATCCCTCCCAATGCATTCAGTGGGGTCACAGAAAGCCTGTAGTTCTCAATGGACAATTCCTCAAGATGAATCAGGTCACCAAATGTGGTAGATAGACGTGGGGAATTGTAACACTGTGACACACAGAAAAGATAGTCTCTTTACATGGGACAGCCCTTTGAAGATTCCAGGCAGAATCGTGGGCAGACAGCCTCATATGCGAAAGGTCTCCGGGGTGGAAAATCAAGAGAGCGCTCCAGACTGCATCACAGATCCATTCCTGATCTCGAGACGGAGAGCCTGGTAGTTTGATGAAACAATGGCAAGTCTGAGTTTGAGATCGTGTACATCCCAGCAAACGGCAGTTATGTTGCTGTGAGGGCAGGAACTGCTGTGAAGGGACAACCGTTAGTGGATTGTCTTGTCATAGAGTACGCATGTATTACTAAAACCAACTGCAGGAGCCGATGATCCAAACTACCAATAGTCCAAATTGAACAGAGACCAGCCTCTTTTTTCTTGTGAAGTAGACACAGGTCTGCTAGAATTATGTGTTGGTCGTTATGTAGTCTGTTAATATCTCATCCAGTGTAGGTGATCAACAAATTGATGATTGATAATCAGAATGCTCCTCTATCCAATTGGATTAGGCCTGGGAAGGATTGTATGTCCAATGGAATGAAGACCTGGAGTACTTCCACTGCTCTGTCTGCTAACTGAGTTGTAGATATGTTCATCTCCTCTTGATATTTTTACTATATATGGCTTTTGCGTCTCTGCAATCTCTTCTTGGTCTATTTTTTTTAATTAACTCTTAGATACTTTGAGAAAAGCTGTAGGTTAAAGATGAGATTATTCTTAACATATCTTTCTCACTTTCTCGTAGCTTCTACATAATAGGTAGTGGTTTTCAACCCCATTTTCATTATCTCCAGCACAATACCGGTGTCTACATATGTGAAAACGGTGCATTTCTACTTTTTGTAGAAAATAATATTTTGTTAAAAAGTTCAACACGACTAAGATTTTTTTTAAACAGCATAGGCCAGCATAGGCAGGTGACTATCCTTCGTTGTGTTTTAGCTGGTGAACAGCCTCCATTGTGACCAGCCTCCATTGGATTAGTTTAGAAAAATGTATGCCACAGTTGGAAGTTTACATACATTTAGGTTGTCATTAAAACTCATTTTTCAACTACTCCACACATTTCTTGTTAACAAACTATAGTTTTGGCAAGTTGGTTAGGACTACATTGTGCATGACACAAGTGATTTTTCCAAAAATTGTTTAGAGACATTATTTCAATTATAATTCACTGTATCACAATTCCAGTGGGTCAGAAGTTAACATACACTAAGTTGACTGTGCCTTTAAACAGCTTAGAAAATTTTAAAAATTATGTCATGGCTTTAGAAGCTTCTGATAGGCTACTTGACAGCATTCAAGTCAATTGGAGGTGTACCTGTGGATGTATTTCAAGGCCTACCTTCAAACTCAGTGCCTCTTTGCTTGACATCATGGGAAATTCAAAATAAATCATTCCAGACCTCAGAAAAAAAATTGTAGACCTCCACAAGTCTGGTTCATCCTTGGGAGCCATTTCCAAATGCCTGGAGGTACCATGTTCGTCTCTACAAACAATAGTACTCAAGTATAAACACCATGGGACCACGCAGCCGTCATACCGCTCAGGAAGGAGACGGGTTCTGTCTCCTAGAGATGAACGTACTTTGGTGCGAAAAGTGCAAATCAATCTCAGAACAACAGCAAAGGACCTCGTGAAGATGCTGGAGGAAACAGGTACAAAAGTATCTATATCCACAGTAAAACGAGTCCTATATCGACATAGCCAGAAAGGCCGCTCAGCAAGGAAGAAGCCATTGCTCCGCATCTGCCATAAAAAAAGCCAGGCTACGGTTTGCAGCTACCACATGGGGACAAAGATCATACTTTTTGGAGAAATGTCCTCTGGTCTGATGAAACAAAAATAGAACTGTGTGGCCATAATGATCATCATTATGTTTGGAGGAAAAAGGGGGAGGTAAGCCGAAGAACACCATCCCAACCGAGAAGCACGAGGTTGGCAGCATCATGTTGTGGGCGTGCTTTGCTGCAGGAGAGACTGGTGCACTTCACAAAATAGATGGCATCATGAGGCAGGAAAATTATGTGGATATATTGAAGCAACATCTCAAGACATCAGTCTTGTTAGAGCTTGGTCGCAAATGGATCTTCCAGATGGATAATGACCCCAAGCATACTTGCAAAGTTGTGGAAAAATGGCTTAAGGACAACAAAGTCAAGGTATTGGAGTGGATATCACAAAGCCCTGACCTCAATCCTATAGAACATTTGTGGGCAGAACTCTGTCAGGAGGAATGGGCCAAAATTCACCCAACGTATTGTGGGAAGCTTGTTGAAGGCTACCCGAAATGTTTGACCCAAGTTAAACAATTTAAAGGCAATGCTACTGAATACTAGTTGAGTGTATGTAAACTTTTGACCCACTGGGAATGTGATGAAAAAAATTAATAATGTTCAATAATTAGTGCACTTTGAAATGTAGGTGGGGTCAATGTACCGGTGGGACTCGTAAGCACATTTGGGGGCATGATACAATATATGTGCCTCAACCTCTTGGTTGGCAGCAAGCTGACCTTCCTGCCACACAATCAAGTCAGTGAGCCACAGGAAGTTCCTATGAATTCTACGATAACTATTTGCAGCAAGCTTACATTGTTGCTGAAAATTAAACATGAACTTCCCAGTGACCAACTGCCATTAAGTTACTTTAAAATGCAGTCACCAGTGCAGCTCTTGATTGGCACAAGCTCTTACAAAGATTGTAGAACAGGGAGTTTGACAAATAAGGTACTCAATGATAAAAACACTTTAACTGGTACAACACTACCACTAACGGTCAGCACAAATACAACATATTTTAGACCATGCCCCCAAATATGCTAATTACCCCCCCCCCCCAGCACATTGCCCCCATCTACTTTTCAAAGTGCAGTGAAAGTAAGGTAAACAACAACAAGTCATTTTTCAACATTAAGACCTTAATTCAACTGCAAAAATACTGTATTTTTTACTGCAACTCAGTAGCTGGTAACTTACTTACCAAATTACAATTACAAGCAATATTAACAAAATAAGCATATCTGAAGTATCCTGTATAACTCTAAAACCTGTCATTGGTTCTACCTGGAACCAGAGGGTTCTTCATGAGACGGTTCTAAATGGAACAAAATAATGTTCCATTACAGGGACTAATTAAAGGGTTCTACGTGTCACCCAAAAGGGTTCCCCCATAGGGACAAATGACAGGGCTCTACATAAAACCTGAAAGGGATCCCCTACAGAAGAGATCATCAACTAGATTCAGCCACGGGCCTATTCGTTCTTGAGCGGGTGGTTGGGGAGCCGGAACAGAATTACAAATAATTGGGTGACTGCAAATTGACCGCAAGAAGCCCGAACAGAAGGCCTCCCGAGTGGTGCGGCGGTCTAAGGCATTGCATTGTAGTGCTAGAGGCATCACTACTGATGCGTGTTTAATCCCGGGCTGTGTTGCAGCTGGCTACGACCGGAAGACCCATGAGACGGCGCACAATTGGCCCAGCATCATCTGAGTTAGGGGAGGGTGTGGCCGGCTGGGATGTCCTTGTCGCATTGCACTCTAGTGACTTCTTGTGGCAGCTGGGCGTATGCACGATGACTTCAGGTCGTCAGCTGTATGGTGCTTCCTTCAACACATTGGTGCGGCTGGCTTCTGTGTTAAGCGAGCAGTGCGGCTCGACGTGTTGTTTTTCAGAGGATACATGCCTCTCCCAAGTCCGTACAGGAGTTGCAGCAGTGGGACAAGACTGTAACTACCAATTGGGGGGTAAGGGGTAAAACTTGGGGGGGGGGGGGTGGAAATGCTGGTCACCAGTGAAGGCTGGTCACCAGCAAAAACACATTGAAGGCGAAAACCCTTCTAAAGCTGGTCAGTCAGCAGAACCAGTTAGACCATGCTGATCAGACCAGCTTGACCAGCATCCAACCACACTGACCAGCATGGACCAGCTTGAAATGTATGCTGGTCTATGCTGTTTTTTCCAGCAGGCTATGACATCATCAATTCTTGGTGACCCTCCCTCTGGCTAAAAACCTGCTGTAGGTGTTTACTTTGAATTCTACCCTATGATGTTGCAGAGAATAATGAATTCCGATTTTTTTAACCACAGATCAATAAAACACGCTCTTTTCACATATGAAGACACTGGTATGGTGCTGGAGATAATATGAGGCCGAAAAGTGGCGGAACTGCCCTGTAACATGCCTCCGTGTCATTTATTTGATCAAATCAACAACTGGTGCAACATAAACATAACATAAAATCCCTGTGATGTGTATAAATAGAGAAAGGATTACTCTGTTCCCTCCATGAGAGTGCTGTCTGCTTAGACTCTCTAGCCCCTATGAGCCTGAGGTATCTGTAGAATCCTGGCGATGCCCCCAGTGCCCCGTGGTTGGTTCTTCCCTGTATCCTGTGACCTTCAATCCCCCAGTGGTCCTTGGGATGACCTCATTTTGGCCGGGGTGTTGCCCTGTCTGCCACTGTGTCAGAGATGTTCCTCTGGCCCGTCCCTGTGGCTTACTGTCAGAGCACCTTCTACTCTACTCTCTGGTTGGATGAGGAAATATGTGCATGTGACAGGTTTGTGTGTGTGTGTGTGTGTGTGTGTGTGTGTGTGTGTGTGTGTGTGTGTGTGTGTGTGTGTGTGTGTGTGTGTGTGTGTGTGTGTGTGTGTGTGTGTGTGTGTGTGTGTGTGTTTGGGTGAGTGCGTACAGTGTGTTTGAGAGTGTGTGTGTGTGTGTAGCATGTTTGGGTTTGTGTGTGTGTGTGTTTGGATGTGTGTGTGTGTGTGTGTTTGGGTGTGTGTGTACAGTGTGTGTGTACAGTGTGTGTGTGTACAGTGTGTACAGTGTGTGTGTACAGTGTGTACAGTGTGTGTGTACAGTGTGTTTGGGTGTGTGTGTACAGTCTGTGTGTACAGTGTGTGCGTACAGTGTGTTTGGGTATGTGTGCACAGTGTGTGTGTTTGGGTGTGTGTGTACAGTGTGTGTGTGTACAATGTGTGTGTTTGTGTTTGGGTGTGTGTGTACAGTGTGTGTGTGTTTGGGTCTGTGTACAGTGTTTTTGTGTGTGTGTGTGTGTGTGTATGTACAGTGTATTTGGGTGGGTGTGTACAGTGTGTGTGTACAGTGTGTGTGTGTACAGTGTGTTTGGCTGTGTACAGTGTGTACAGTGTGTGTGTTTGGGTGTGTGTGTACAGTGAGTGTGTGTTTGGGTGTGTGTGTACAGTGAGTGTGTGTTTGGGTGTGTGTGTGTGTACAGTGAGTGTGTTTGGGTATGTATGTACAGTGTGTGTGTTTGTGTGTTTGGATGTGTGTGTACAGTGTGTGTGTTTGGGTGTGTGTGTACAGTGAGTGTGTGTTTGTGTGTGTGTGTACAGTGAGTGCGTGTTTGGGTGTGTGTGTACAGTGAGTGTGTGTTTGGGTGTGTGTGTGTACAGTGTGTGTATTTGGGTGTGGGTGTACAGTGTGTGGGTTTGTGTGTGTGTGTACAGTGTGTGTGTTTGGGTGTGTGTGTACAGTGAGTGTGTGTGTTTGGGTGTGTGTGTGTGTGTACAGTGAGTGTGTGTTTGGGTGTGTGTGTACAGTGTGTGTGTTTGGGTGTGTGTGTGTGTGTACAGTGTGTGTGTTTGGGTGTGTGTGTGTACAGTGTGTGAGTGCGCATCCACACACTGATGAAGCAGCACAGCTCACCCCTTCTGGCTCTTTTCTTAGACTCCGCCCTCTCCGTGGCTGCCCCGGGCGCTGCTGTCACTTTCCATCATGCCGTGCTCCAATAGTGGGAGCGCTGCGTTGCTGAGGAAGCCATCTCTGTTTGTACGCTTCAGCCTTTACTCTTCTCTTTTCTCTATCCCTATTGTAAATGTTTGTCTTTGCTATTTTCTACAGAGGAAAACAGGCATACAGTTTTGACAAAAACAAACATTTTCTAAAAAGTGGATGTAACTGCACCATCAGGAGCATATTTCAGAAAATTCATTACATGGGTGATTGTTAGATGATTGCTAATGAACTTGGCAACTTGAAAACGTTTTCATGCCCAGATATGTAATGCTGTCTCTATCTCTTTCCCCCATTCATCTTTCTGCACTGAGGGCTAGTTTGTGTGAAAAAAACAATGTGCCGCCATTTACATGTTAACCCTTGTGTGGTAAATATGATAAGAGCACTGCAAAGCAAAAAAACTAATTGATACATTTAATTCTCACTCCCATGGGAAAACCCCAGCTGTTTCCAATCAATTATGATAAATTTGCTATCCATCTATCCATGCAGCCATGCATCCGTCTGTCTTCCATTCATCCCTTTATCCATACTTCCATCCATCCATTCAACCATATACACTATGTGATCCTGTGTGTGGCTGGGAACCCGTCCTCCTGTGCTCTCTCCTGTCTCCTGTCTCCTTGCCCTGGCAGTCAGAGTAGTGTAGACCATCTATATTTTATACAGCATTTTGCAAACAACAGATGAATAAAATATGCTGTAAAAATGGGCATAACCCCTGCATCAGAATATCACCATGGCCTATTTTCAATTTTTTTGAATGGTGAGGTTAATGTGTGTGTGTGTGTGTGAGAAAGAGAGAGAGAGAGAGAGAGAGAGAGAGAGAGAGAGAGAGAGAGAGAGAGAGAGAGAGAGAGAGAGTATGTGTGTTTTCGGTGTCACTGGGCTGGTGTTGTGCCTCTGTTTGTGTGTGTATGTGTTTTTGTGTGGTTGTGTATGTGCGTGAGAGAGAGACAGACACTGATATGCTCCACTGCCAGCTCTATCTGCTGTCCTACACCATTATTATTTCCATAAAGAGGTAGTTATATAATTTGTCCATCCATTAAGGGAAAATAATATGCCACCATAACAAAAGAGAGACATGTAATTACCAGCATGAATAGCACTTCCTATTTTCCTACTGAGAGAGAGGGAAGGAAAGAATGGGAAAGACAGAAAGAGAGAGGCTGAATGAGAAAGAGCATGTGGGAGAGAGATAGAGAGATGGATGAGGGAGAGGATAAGTAAAAATGAGGAAGAGAAGAGCAAGGGAAAAAGGAGCAAGAGATGGTGTGTAGAGAGAGAACCCCTCTCTACCTTTGTGTGAACCTTTGTGTGTGTGTGTACATTTTCGTCACTGCATTTCCAGTCAGGTCACCCGAGATACAAGTCAGGATTCGACGTCCATCCATGCCTGAGGAAGTCGGGAGATGACGGGGAAATCGGCCACTAGGGGTAACAGGGAGCGCTATACCTTCAAGTAGGTTTTGGTTTTGACAGGGCGTGGTGGATGGCTGTGAGCATTTGTCTCTGGTGTCAAAGGTTGCATGTTCGAATCCAGCGATAGAAAGTTGTTTTTGATACATTTTCTTTTAAGTCAATCCCAAACCTTAAACCTTACCTTAACCATTCGGAGTAAATGCCTAACCTTAAAAAAATGAGTTAATGCCTAAACTTAACCTTAAACGCTTCTAAAAAAATAATGATAATTTGACATTCGAAAAACATGAATGAACATTAATTCTGACGTGAGACTGTGAGAGCTAGTTGTAAATATGTGTGTGCATGCGTGTGTTTGCGTGTGTGTGTGTGTGTGTGTGTGTGTGTGTGCACCACCTTCAGGTTTATTTCTGTATGTTTTTCATGTTGGTGTATGACCATGGTATAGGAAGCATGGCTGCCCATCATTGTCAGAGGGAGATAAGAGAGAACGTCAGAAAAAGAAATGTAAGGCCATGTTCATTAGGACACACCGTAGCAAAACAGTGTTCAATGGAAAATCAAAATGAATGTTTCTTATTGGACATGTTCAGATCGTACTACTTTGGATCGCTTCCTTCCATTTCCTGCCTAGTGGACAAAGCTCGTGTGGGGGAGAGAAAGAAACATTAAGCATCACTTTTCAATTATTTGGCATACGTTAAATATCTTGTTGAAAGCGTACATTTGGTTTGTTTTGTATACATATCATCCGCGGGCACACGCCTCGAGGGGAATTCTAGGATAGTGTTGTAGTGCAGTGTTGGCTCTATGCTATTATGTATCTGTGTGTGTGTCTGTGTGTGTGTGTTTGTGTTCACAACTTTTATAGGTTTATTCCACTATGCAGTACAGTATATGGGTTCCACCAAAGGTGTTGTTTATGAGCACATGCATGGAAGGGAACATGGCACATATGTGTCAAATAGGTAAGGTAAGGTAAGCAGGGATGGGTGTGCTTGTAGGGAGATATAGGTGAGGAAAATGGCAAAAAAGTGATAGCAGTTCTCCCACCTACCTGTACTTGCATACTGACGAACTCTAAGTACACAGAAAATCGAAACAAAGTATTATCTTAACTTTGTATCTCAATTCAAGCACCTTGGTGGTAGAGCGAGATGGCAGCCGTGTTCCTTTCCCTTCTCAAAGAGTTTTCCGAAGATACAATTGCGATATGAATCCGTTCTCATTTACACGTGATCTTTTCCTCCCTCTATTTGATGGTTAGCGGGATAGTGTGGTTGTGTGCTGGGTGTTAGAGTGGCTTGTTAGCACTGTAATAAAACCGCTGGCTTATTATCTCTAACTAACATGGGGAAAAACGTGTATTAGCTTTAGCTCGAGCAGACTAACGGCGCCTTGCAAATGTGGAGTCACAGATTTGATGTAAACAATAAGCCTATGTGGAGTCTCAGTGAGGAAGCAGGAGGAGAGAGCTGGTGCCTTTTCACTCGAAAAAAAAAACAGATCATGATTATCATGTTGGCAGGATCCGAAAGATTAGACGCATCAATAGTTGATGACTCGCTACAGAGTTGCACTCAATTCCCACGTCCATAAATTACTAAATAAGGACATTTACATCACAGTGCCACAGCAAACTTTTCTCTCGTCTCCCTCTTTTTCTCTCTGGACGGTTATGTGGGAAAAAGATCATGTCCATCTGACCCTGATGAGGTAACACAACGTATGGAGAGAAAAAAAGAAACAGAGAAAGAAAGAGGTAGAAAGGAATAGAAATAAGAGGTTCCATCCCCCCTTTCTGTTGCTTTGAGTCAGGGAGCAAGAGCGAGAAAGACATGCTGAAGACGTGAGCACCTATGAAGAAAGGCATCATTAATAGATGCGGCCCGCCGACACACATGAATAATGCAACTTTTAGATTCAAGAAAATTACAAATACAACCCATTGGGAGAGAAAGGAGGGAATCATTACCCACAAACTAGAACCTTTGTAAAAATGCAGCAAACTTTTAATAATTAATAAGCATAAACAAATAACACATGAATAAAGAACACTTATAAAGCCACCCAAAGCCACAGGAGTTACGCAAACTTCCCGCAAAACTTTTAGCATCTGGAGAGAGAGGGTTAAAGGGCTGTATTCAAATGAACACAGTTTGCTAAGTGTTGTCATTATTTTTCCACTTAAGCAGTTTGCTGCTTATCAGTTTCCAAACTATTACATTTTACTCAGCCTTTCTCTCGGCCTTTGTCCTTTGCTTTTAGAGGCAAGGTTTTCTGTGAAAAGGTTTGCTTGTCGCAATATCGGCCTCAAAAGCTTCTAACACAGAGATTTCATTGCAAATTGTGAGTACATCAAAATCCATTGCAAATCCATGAACCTTGAACCAGAAGTGAAAATGTGT